>NC_142873.1:112695961-113007884 GCF_051225735.1 Oryctolagus cuniculus
CAAGTTTCAAGCATTTGGCAAGTGTACTAGTATATGGGATATTTCTCTGTCAGTCTGTCTGTCTCTCTTTTTCTCTCCATCTCTCAAGTAAGAAAAATAAGTCAAATCCAGGGTCCAGGAACTCAGTCGAGTACTCTCTCATGTGTGGCAGGAACCTAACTATCTGAACCATCATCATCTACTGCCTTGCAGGGCACACATCAGCATGAGGTTGGAATCAGAAGAGGAGTGAGGTCTTGAACCCTTGCACTCTGATATAGGCTGTGGTATCTTAACCAGAGTCTTATCTACCGGGCCAAATGCCCACCCCCATTTTCCAGCTTTTGCTTTCTACAAGTAGATTCCTTTGAGTCATAACATCTCTATATTGATGGCTAAGCTTTTATTCTTTCAAGAGTATTATAATACCCTTTCTCATTTTTCGGATTTCTTCACTGGTTTCCTTGGGATTCAGGATTTGGGATTGGAAAAGCATGATTTTCTAGACTGCCAAGAAGGAATTCCAACATGGAAACTAGTGCACATAATATCTACTAATTGGATTTTTCTTTCCTCCTTTGGACTATCCTCTCACAATACCCAACCCTTCACATAATCAGAGTCAAATCTCATGTTCTTATGTATTTTTTCCTAGGCAAAGCAACCATATTCCCAGATGTATTTTTCACATAGGATGCTATTTTAGTTCCTTTAATTTACTTTCCCATAAAAGTATTAAAGGGAAAGTATTGCTTCTATTGGCAAAGGGTGTTCAGCAGAACTGGGATTCAAGATCCTCAACTTTATTGGAATCTTCCCATAATACCATCCTTACTTCAAGGGTTTCACTCTTTTTTGTTTGAGACCTTAACCATATGAATTGTGACACATTTTGTTCTGTAGTTCAACTACAGAACTAGTTTTAGCCTGGTTTTCTGAAAATTCAACTTACAGTTACAAGAGATAAGGGATTCTTTTAGTGTTATCATAGAGGAATTTTCTTTGCTTTTTTGAAAATAGATTTGAACTGGAAATTTAATGCTCTAAATTCATCATTTCTCTTTCTGTTTCCCCCACCAAAAATATAGTCTCCCCATCATATTAGGAACAATAAACTAATATTTTGTTTTTACTAAAAGGGTTCATGCCAGTAGGCAGTTGGCTACCCTCCTTAGGCACTTGATTTCAGGTGTTATAGATGATAATTTAGAAAACTGTTTGCCACTTAATGCTGTCAACTAGAAATGTCCCCTTTCTTGCTGACTACTAACTCATTAAGGCCTTTTATTCTGGTCAGATAAGAGAACCAGAGGCTAGGGTTAGGGGAGAGAAATGCCTAGGATGCGAAATGTTAACAAGGCACTTGTTAACTGTGAGAGTGAGTGCCTCTTCAACATTTGCATCTAAGTAACTCACTTGCCCTGCTCTAGTTTAGCCTGGTGCTCCAGAGAATTAATTCCAGATTTCCATCTGTAAAGTTTTGTTTCCTTGAAACCACCCAGTTTTCCATTTCTGCACTCAAAAAACCATCTATAAAAGTAGCGGTTTGGTTTTGCAAGTAGTCATTTACTTATTCATGATTCCATGGGTTGGCAATTTGGACTGGGCTTATCCATGTGGTGGCTGGGCTCACCCATGCAGTTTCAGTTAATTGGTGGGTTTTCTAGGGAGTGAATGGTCCAGATGGCCTCATTCATGCATGTTGTGATCAACTAGTACTCACTTAATCTGGGGTGATTTTTAACATTTGGGGTAGATGAACTTTACCTTTACATTGTCTCTTACTCTGTGGTGTTTCATTCTCAAGAAGAGTCGCCTTGGTTTTCCTAGTGGGTAAGAATGGAAGCTGTGTATTGCACAATGGTGATTGTAGAAATACTTATTGTTGTGTTCTGTCAAAGCAAGTCACAAGGCCATCACAAATGAAAAGGGTGGAGGGGAGGAATAGACTCCCTGCCTTGATGGTAGGAACCTTAAAGAATTTGTAGCCATTCTCGCTACTCCATCCAGAATATATCATCTGTCTATAATTCCTTCATTCCTACAACATAAAAACACATTTATCCCATATCAAGACCCTCTGGCCACAAATATCATCCCATTGTAGCCTATGTATGAAGTCTCTTGTTTCACTATTAGCAGCATATCTAGATGGAGATGAAAGTCCTTTAATTCAGCTCCTGGAAAATGACTGTGCTTGACCCAGAGATCTATAAAATAAAAAGTCAATGTCTCAGTCATTCCAACATCCAATATACAATGGTGATATTAGGAAATGGTAACTGAAAAAGGGAAGGGTTCCAAGGCAAACAGCAATAGAGGACTGTAGAAATTCTGAAGTTCACTGGGCTCATATTAGAGGATCTTTCCCCAGTGTTATGGCATATTCTGACTAGAGATAAGTTCTGCTACTTGAATGCTAACTCACTTTCCTTTTTATCTTTATTCTCTTCTTCTTTTTTAAAAAAGTTTTCTTTCTTTCTTTCTGTCTTTCTTTTCTTTCTTTCTTAATTTCTTGTTTCATCTTTTTTTTGTATTTCTTTTCTTTCATTCTTTCTGAAAGTCTCATTTGCAAACTCACTTCCTAAATGTTTGCAGTTAGGTGAGGTTAAGGTGGAGCTAAAGGATTTGGGGACTCTATTCAAGTCTCTCATCTCATCAGAAACCCAATTACTTGAGCCACCACTGCTATCTTCTAGGGTCTGCATTAATAGGAAACTGGGATCAGGAGCCAGAGAATGAATTGAACCCAAGTACTCCAATGTAGGTTATGGAAAACCTTAACCAGCTAACCACTTGCCCCGAGACTCTTATTTTTTTTTTAACTTTTATTTAATGAATATAAATTTCCAAAGTACAGCTTATGGATTACAATGGCTTCCCCCCCATATCGTCTCTCCCACCCGCATCCCTCCCCTTTCCCACTCCCTCTCCCCTTCCATTCACATGAGGATTCATTTTCAATTCTCTTTATATACAGAAGATCAGTTTAGCATACATTACGTAAAGATTTCAACAGTTTGCTCCCACACAAACATAAAGTGAAAAATAATAGATGATTTTTTAAATGATGATGAAATCAGATCAGACCTATTGTCATGTTTAATCCCAGTGAGAGTCAAGTTGGGAATTGATAATTTCTTTTCTTTTCTTTTTTTTTTTTTTTACAGAAGATCATTTTAGTATACATTAAGTAAAGATTTCAACAGTTTGCACCCCCATAGAAACACAAAGCGAAATATACTGTTTGAGTACTCATTATAGCATCAAGTCCCAATGTACAGCACATTAAGGAGAGAGATCCTACATGAGGAGTAAGTGCACAGTGACTCCTGTTGTTGACTTTACAAATTGACACTCCTGTTTATGGCATCAGTAATCTCCCTATGCACCAGTCATGAGTTTCCAAGGCTGTGGAAGCCTTTTGAGTTCACCGACTCTTATCTTGTCATAGTCAAAGTGGAGGTTCTCTCCTCCCTTCAGAGAAATGTACCTCCTTCTTTGAAGACCTGTTCTTTCCACTGGGATCTCACTCACAGAGATCTTTCATTTAGGGTTTGTTGTTGTTGTTGTTGTTGTTGTTGTTGTTGTTGTTTTGCCAGAGTGTCTTGGCTTTCCATGCCTGAAATACTCTCATGGGCTTTTCAGCCAGATCGGAATGCCTTTAGGGCTGATTCTGAGGCCAGAGTGCTGTTTAGGACATCCACCATTCTATGAGTCTGCTGATTATCTCGCTTCCCATGTTGGATCACTCTCCCCTTGATTTATTCTATCGGTTAGTATTAGCAGGTACTAGACTTGTTTATGTGCTTCCTTTGACTCTTAGTCCTTTCATTATGATCAATTGTGAACTGAAATTGATCACTTGGACTGGTGAGATGGCATTGGTACATGCCACCTTGATGGGATTAAATTGGAGTCCCCTGGTATGTTTCTAACTCTACCATTTGGGGCAAGTCAGCTTGAGCATGTCCTAAATTGTACATCTCTTCCCTCTCTTATTCCTACTCTTATGTTTAACAGAGACTCTTATTTTTTAATGGAGCTCTTTGACTTCATGTCTTGATAAGACATGTGCTATATATTTAGCTAAGTACATCATCAGGCCACTTTCTGTCCCTAAAAGACAGAAATTCTCTAGGGCCCAGAGAATTCTATTCATTTTAAATGGTTTCTTTTACTTCTCATCTTGTTTGGTAGTATAGCCTTATGAAATTTTTGTGGGTTTCCTGTATATCTTACTGGGATTCTGTCCATACACAAGAGACGTATCAATTTGTCTATTTGAGAAATACTCCCCTTTGTGCTTTAAATAAGAATGCTATTGGGAAATGACCTTAAGATTTTTAGATCCTTTTTTGCTAACTGAGAAAATTTATTAGCTACTGATTTAAACTTTCCTGAAGTCTTAGTAAAGAGTGTCATATAACCACATGCAAAATTTGATCTTCACTTTGAGGCAAATTCTTAATTTGAGAAGCTTTCACTAATTGGAGACTGAGCAATATGAAACAATTTTATATTCCAAGTCAACAATTCTTGAAATGTATGTGTATTTGTGCAGGTACACACACACACACACACACACAGTGTGTTTGCTCACAGCAATCTTATTTACATATAGGTTTAAAAATCAATTCTACTAGAAGATTGTTTATTTCTCTCTTCAATTCGTATCTCTTTTAGCACAGCTTATTTTATGTAGATAAAAGATGCAATTTCAGCATTATTTTTTTAAGGCAGACCCACAGTAATATTAGGTGTATATGCTATCTTTCAAATTATTCTGAGTGAAAAGTTTGACAATTGTTTCACCATTACATATTTTACCCCTTTTCTGGCCTCCAGTAAAATTTTTCTTACTGCCCTGTAGGCTCTACAAACAATGTTATAATTACCAAAATTACCAACCCAACCTATTTTGCCAGTAAATCTTAAAGGAAATGCCACATATTTGAATTTTATGTTATGACATCTTCTGAGTTTTATGCCAAGAATCAGTCAAGAAAGTAGAACCCATGATAGTGTTTGGATAAGCAATTAATAATAGGTATTAGTCCTATACACAAGTGAAAAGTTGGCGAAATGATGATCCAAAAGAAAGGTGTAAATATCCAAGAAATACGTTACTCACAAATCCTTTTTTTTTTTTTTTTTGGACAGGCAGAGTTAGACAGTGAGAGAGAGAGACAGAGAGAGAGGTCTTCCTTCCGTTGGTTCACCCCCCAAGTGGCCTCTATGGCTGGCGCGCTGAGCCAATCTGAAGCCAGGAGCCAGGTGCTTCCTCCTGATTTTCCGTGGGGGTACAGGGCCCAAACAGTTGGGCCATCCTCCACTGTACTTCCGGGCCACAGCAGAGAGCTGGATTGGAAGAGGAGCAACCAGGACTAGCACCCGGTGCCCCAACCGGGACTAAAACCCGGGGTGCTGGCGCTGCAGGCGGAGGATTAGCCTAGTGAGCTGCGGCGTTGGCCACTCACCAATCTTTTTGAAGCATTGGTGAAGATGGGTGAGTTGGACCTCAAGTAAGGAGACAAGCACAGCGAGCTTCGAAGTTGCTGTGGGAAGGAGCAGCTCCCGGAACAAGCAGTGGAAAGTTGCTGTCTCTGGGTACCTGCTGCCTTTGTAGGACTGCCAGCCAGTGTCTTCCAGTGAGCACAGAGCTGCTGCTGTTCAGCAGGGCCCATGTGTAGAAGAAGGGTTGGACACAGAGAGGACCAGCTGTGTCTGTCTGGCCCACCACAGTAAGACCGTTAGAGACTAATGGCTACTGCTGCAATTCTGATACTCAAGTCTCACACAAGTTCCTGTTTAGTCTGATAGTAGCTCATAATCACATACAGAAGGGAATTCCTGGAGGCTAAGTCCCCAGTTTAGGAGGGGAACAATAGAAACATCTAGGCTAAGCACATGCTTATCTTATGCCATTAATAGTAACTATATGTACACACAATTAGAAATGTGTGATGCTCTCTTGTTCATTTGTCCCCATCAGCACAATCTTCTCTCTTGTTTGATTATGTAGGCTTCAATTAATATGGCTCATGTTTCTCACTGGAGAAAAAATTTAATGTCTTTTCTAAGAGCATCATTTAAATAGATCATCAATTTTAATAGCACCAACAGTGGCTCTCTGTGTACCTTGTACTGTCTGCTGGTACCCATTCAATTCTGGGCCCACAAATAGAAATGTCAGAAAGAGCCTCAGACTCTACATTAATTGAAAATTAAACCATTTTACAGGGAAGACTTTCTTCTCTTCTGATTTCCTCTGGAACAACACTATACCTATTGTGTTGTAATGAATTGCTCATTTGACCCAGCGTACACCAGCAGATTTAATATTTTTTACACCAGGGCCTGCACTATGGCTTAGCTGGTGAAGCGCTGCCTGCAGCACATATGGGAGTTGGTTCCAGTCCAGGCTAATCCACTTCCAATCCAGGTCTCTGCTGCTGTTTCTGGGATGGCAGTGGAGGATGGTTCAGGTGGTTGGGCCCCTGTACCTATGTGGGAGACTCAGAAAATGCTCCTGGCTCCTGGCTTCAGCCTGGCCCAGCTCTGGCCATTGTGGCCATTTGGGGAATGAGCCAGTGGATGGAGGGTCTCTCTATCTCTTCCTCTCTCTCTGTAACTCTGCCTTTCAGGTAGATAATAAATCTAAAAAATATTTTTCATTCCATATTTCTTGTGAAAGTTCACTGTGCACTGAAGAACGTTTTCCAATTCCAGGAGCAATTACAGAGAAACACAGTGCTTGAAAGGACCTCAGAGAGCACACAGTGTAATCCACGGATTTTATAGATGAGAAAACTGCAGACAAAGGCAGCACACTATCACCATAAAGTAGGCATTATCACTCCATTTTACAATGAGGAAAGGCAGGATAACAAAAGTTAAACAAATTGTCCCAAATCACTCAACCAACTGGTAGTGGGGCTGAGCTGGAGCCCAAAAGTCTTTTGCTTCAAATGCTCTTTTAACCTTTTCACTCAATCTTCTGGGCCATCAATTCAGTTCCTGATATGCCAGAGTTGTGTCTGGGCCTCCCAAAGAAGAAGACCATGAGCTCTAAACCTAGGGGTGGCAAGAAGAAAGGTGTGCATCTCAGAAGGATTGATTTCTCTCTCATCCAGAGCTCTTCCTCTCAGCAGTTTTTGAACAGATAACCACATGATGGCTGACTTGAACCCCTCAAGGGTCTCACTTGTTCGAGCTAACCTGTGAGTTGTTTTGATGGTGTCCTATATTCCTTTTTCAGTCTTGATGCACTATTATTGGTTGTGGATTTACAGTTTCAGACAACTTTGATACCAGATTCTTTTTTGAAGTCCCCCCCGCCCACCCCCCCCAAAAAAAACTTTTCTGGAATCCCTAGTTTTAAGTAACTGCTCCTTTTCTGAACATATTTCATATTTTTTTTAAAAAGATTTAGTTATTTATTTATCTGAAAGTCAGAGTTACACACAGAGAGAAGGAGAGGCAGAGAGAGAAAGAGAGAGAGAGGTCTTCCATCCGCTGGTTTACTCACCAATTGTCTGCAATGGCCAGAGCTGCAATGATCTAAAGCTAGGAGCCAGGAGCTTCTTCCTGGTCTCCTACATGGGTGCAGGAGCCCAAGGACTTGAGCCATCTTCTCATGCACTCCCTGGCCATTCACAGAGCTGGATTGGAAGTGGAGCAGCCAGAACATGAATCAGCATCCATATGGGATGCTGGCACTGCACGTGGCGGCTTTACTTGCTATGCCACAATGCCAACCCCGTCATCTTTTATTGTCATAATTCATTTAGTTTCTTGTATATTGGTCAAACTATGAAATTATTCCTGAAGAGATTCTATTTTTCATTTTTGTCTCCCCAGGAAGTAGACAAAGCTTGACTCCAAGAATGTGTCAATAGATATTTGTGAATGTGAATGGGTATGAAAGGTTGGGATCAGTTTGATAAATATAATAAGCATGGTAGTGTATTCACTCTTTTTTAAAGATTTATTTATTTTTGAAAGAGAAGGAGAGGCAGAGAGAGAGAGAGAGAGAGAGAGAGAGGTCTTTCATCCGCTGGTTCACTCCCCAATTGTCCTCAATGGCCAGAGCTGTGCCAATCTGAAGCCAGGATCCAGGAGCTTCTTCTGGCTCTCCCACATGGGAAAAGGGTCCAAGGACTTGGACCATCTTCTACTGCTTTCCCAGGCCATAGGAATGAGCTGGATAGGAAGTGGAGCAGCCCGCACTTGAACCGGCATCCATATGGGATGCCGGCACTGCGGGTGGTGGCTTTACCTGCTATGCCATGGCATTGGCCCCATGTATTCACTTTTAAGAGCTGTGTGCGCTGACGCCACGGCTCAATAGGCTAATCCTCCACCTGCGGCGCCGGCACGTCGGGTTCTAGTTCTGGTCGGGGCGCCGGATTCTGTCCCGGTTGCCCCTCTTCCAGGCCAGCTTTCTGCTGTGGCCCGGGAGTGCAGTGGAGGATGGCCCAAGTGCTTGGGCCCTGCACCCGCATGGGAGACCAGGAGAAGCACCTGGCTCCTGGCTCCTGGCTTCGGATCAGTGTGAGGCACCAGCTGTAGTGCGCCGGCCGCGGCGGCCATTGGAGGGTGAACCAACGGTAAAGGAAGACCTTTCTCTCTCTCTCTCACTGTCCACTCTGCCTGTCAAAAAAATAAATAAATAAAAAATTAGGCCGGCGCCGTGGCTCAATAGGCTAATCCTCCACCTTGCGGCGCCGGCACACCGGGTTCTAGTCCCGGTCGGGGCGCCGGATTCTGTCCCGGTTGCCCCTCTTCCAGGCCAGCTCTCTGCTATGGCCAGGGAGTGCAGTGGAGGATGGCCCAGGTGCTTGGGCCCTGCACCCCATGGGAGACCAGGAAAAGCACCTGGATCCTGGCTCCTGCCATCGGATCAGCGCGGTGCGCCGGCTGCAGCGGCGGCCATTGGAGGGTGAACCAACGGCAAAGGAAGACCTTTCTCTCTGTCTCTCTCTCTCACTGTCCACTCTGCCTGTAAAAAAAATAAATAAATAAATAAAAAATAAAAAAAAGAGCTGTGTGCTCATTCTATAGATGTACTGACTGGGATAAGATTTACAATGAAATCACACAGCTGTATTTTAGCAGGATTGAGTATAAAGTTCTGGACGGGTTCTTACCCTACAGGACATTTCTCCAGCAACTATGGTTTTCAAATACTCTTCAAAGCTATCTAAGTCTTTGAATGAAATGGTAATAAGTCCAGCTTATGAAATTGTTCAAGTAGAATTGCCCTGACTGTTGTTGGTGTTGGTGGGTAAGAGAAACCTTGGAGCCAGGCCTGCTGTTCTCCGTCACTCCTTCATCTGCCTGCAGCCCCTGAGCTCTTCAACTTTCAGAAGGGTTCCATGGAATACAGTTTGAAAAACACAGTGCTGTTTCAGCCTCCCCCATTTCTCTTTTAGCTCTATAAATAGCTAAACAAATTCTCAAAGGAACCAAACAAAATCACTCACACACCCACTGCCTTCGGCCCCTTCCCTGAGCAGGAAGTTTTGCCCACTTGGTAACCTCAGTGGGGATCACACGAGTGAGTGTCATTTTCAGCCCTGCAGTACAAAGTGCCCATTCTTGGACTTTGAGCGAAGGCAGTACAGCCGGGTGGGTCTCCTGCAACACATCTGCGGGGCTGTATTGCACAGGAAGTAGTGCAGCTCTTCACAGATAAGTTTCACCAGAGAACAAAGAAGGATTTTGTTCACTGCTTCGAGAATGACGCAGTGAACCTGGAATCGGCTTTTCAATTCGTGCAGCTGGAAACAAGGCAAAACCGATCCAAGATGCTCCTTTTTTTTCTTCTTCTCAAGCCAAGCACAGTTGTTTCCCAGCCGTCTTCCTTTTCATTTCCAAGAGATTGAAAATGCATTCTATGTTCATTTCTGTCTGAATTATGTGTACTACCCATACAACGCTCCCTGAGATCAAGCTAGGATGTTTAGAATTGTGTTTATTTCATTCTTTCCACACCTCACCCTCTTCTTTGGAATCTAGATATTCCAGATATTGAGATAAGATGTCCCAAATTGTGGATGTCATTGTCAAGTGTCTTTTTTTCCCTAATGCTTCTAGTAAAGTGGGAGGATCACGTGGTTAGGGATTACTTTTGGGAACGCATGCTTACGAGTCAAGAACAGACAGATCCGGTTTTGCTGTGCAAATTCCCTTTGACTAGATATTTTACCTTGATCTTGAGCAATTTGCTCCCCTCTCTGTGAGTGACTTTCCTCATTTGTAAAACAGGAATACTAATACCTTCTCCTCCAATTTGAAGCTGAAAAATCTGCATCCCAGAGAGGTGGAGTATTTTGCCTAATGTTCCACAGCAAATCAATGTTGAACCTTCGTAGGCAAGGCCAGTACATGCTCCTACGAAGCTGGACAGTGGTGCAACAACCATACCACTCTCTGCATTGTGCTCTAGCCCAGCATGAAGGTATGGGTCTGATCACATGTTATTTTCCAGAAGCCGTACATTTCTTGTGACATAATGAGGTGTGGTATGGAGGCAGACAGGATTTATACGGCCGTTAAATGTGGTTTGGTATCAAAAATATGATTGCATTATTCACTGTGGCATAGCAAAGATCACCTCTGCCCCCTTGCTTTTGGCTGGATCAGCAGATGTAGACCACGATTAAGGAACCACTGTCAAATATTTCTTTATAGTTTAGTTTTCTTCTTACCCTCTGTTGCCCGCAATGCCCTTGCCTCTGGGAAAAGTGGCAAAATAAAAGGTTTTTCTTATTGGCTTTGTCTTTTCTGCATCTAGGGAAGGATTTAGGTATTCAGATCAGCCCTGGGGGTGGATTATCACAACTTGTAGCAAGTTGTATGTTAAAATGAGTTCATTAAATAGGAACTGAGAACCTACATGCAAAACAACTCAAAGGCCTCTGGAGAATGGAAACTCCTGGATGAGCCCATTTCCCACCCAGAATACTTGTGTTGTCAGAAGCAAGCACCTTGTACTCATCAGAGAAGTTTCATGATGGGTTGGGAGAAATGTGGAGATGGCGTGCTATCAGTCTCAGGCAGTGATTAACAAAAACTGAATGCGCCCTTTTCAGGGAGACTCTCAAAGTGTTTTCTGCAAGGAGGTTAGAGAGTCCTGAGTGTGAATATTAGTTCCACTGCTTCTAAACTGACAAGCCCCAGTTTCCTCATATGTAAAATGGGATTAATTCTTGCTCCATTGCATTGCTCTAGGGATAAAGTGAGATAGTCTACAGAAAATGCCTAGCATGTGATTGATCATAAATCAATGTAGCTCTCTACTTACTTCTACTTACTTCTTTGTAGGCATAGCTTGATTTTTAAGTAAATGCCTTTCCCAGTGGAAATGATTTAAAATGGAAGAGTTTTCAAGAACACTGGAGAATTGATGGGGAAGTCATTCTGGAGATGGTAATATGAACACATGCGAGCATGTGTAAGTCCAAACCTCCATGTTAGAGAATGACCCATCTCAACCTTCTGACCAATGAGGGATCCTATGATACTCAGGAGAACATTAGTGGTCAGAGAATTTGAGTCTTGATTGAAAGATGGAGGTGTTGAGGTTGGTGCTGTGGCACAACAGATAAAGCTGCAGCCTGCAGTGCTAGCATCCCATATGGGTGCCTTTTCAATTCCCACCCGCTCCACTTCTGATACAGCTCCGTGCCAGTGCACCTGAGAAAGCAGCAGAAGATGACTCAGTGCTGGGCCCGAATGTATATAGGAGACTCTGTGGAAGACCCTGGTTCCTTGTTTAAGACCAGTCCGGCTCTGGATGTAGCAGCCATCTGGGGAGGGAATCAGTGATGAAAGATATCTCTCTATATATAACTCTTTGAATTTTTTCAAACAAACAAATAAAAATATTTTCCCCCAAAGAAGCCCTTTATTTAATGAGGCCAAGTTTCATAAGTACAACTTTAGGACAATTGTGATTCTTCCCACCATACCCACCTTTCCACTCCACTCTCACAACCCACCTCCTCCTCTCTCTCCAATTCCCAGTCCCATTCTCCATTAAGGGAAAAAAGCCCTGCTCCTTGAGAAGTCAAGACAACGGATGTTCAAGTCATTGTTTCTAAAAATGCCAATTTCTTTTTTTTTTAACTTTTATTTAATGAATATAAATTTCCAAAGTACAGCTTATGGATTACAATGGCTTCCCCCCCATAACTTCCCTCCCACCCGCAACCCTCCCCTTTCCCACTCCCTCTCCCCTTCCATTCACATCAAGATTCATTTTCGATTCTCTTTATATACAGAAGATCAGTTTAGCATACATTAAGTCAAGATTTCAACAGTTTGCTCCACACAGAAACATAAAGTGAAAAATACTGTTTGAGTACTAGTTATAGCATTAAATCTCAATGTACAGCACACTGAGGACAAAGATCCTACATGAGGAGTAAGTGCACAGTGACTCCTGCTGTTGACTTAACAAATTGACACTCTTGTTTATGGCATCAGTAATCACCCTAGGCTCTTGTCATGAGCTGCCAAGGCTATGGAAGCCCCCTGAGTTCACTGACTCTGATCATATTTAGACAAGGCCATGGTCAAAGTGAAAGTTCTCTCCTCCCTTCAGAGAAAGGTACCTCCTTTTTGATGACCCATTCTTTCCACTGGGATCTCACTCACAGAGATCTTTCATTTAGGTCTTCCCCCTCCCCCCCGAGTGTCTTGGCTTTCCATGCCAGAAATACTCTCATGGGCTTTTCAGCCGGATCCGCATGCCTTAAGGGCTGATTCTGAGGCCAGAGTGCTGTTTAGGACATCTGCCATTCTATGGGTCTGCTATGTATCTCACTTCCCATGTTGGATCATTCTCTCCCTTTTTTAGTCTATCAGCTAGTATTTGCAGACACTATTGTTGTTTATGTGATCCCTTTGGTTCTTAGTCCTATCCTTATGATCAATTGTGAACAGAAATTGATCACTGGGACTAGTGATATGGCATTGGTACATGCCACCTTGATGGGATTGTATTGGAATCCCCTGGTATGTTTCTAACTCTACCATTTGAGGTATGTAATACTTTATCCATTTTAGTATTTTTTTTTGTTCTAGTACCATTGGTTGAACTCTGTAATTAATACACAATTATTCTTAGGTGTTTAAATTTTAACTGAAAGTGATCACTGTTAGGAATTTGGCAAACATTATGCTGAGTGAAATAAGCCAATCCCAAAGGGACAAATACCACTTGTTCTCCTTGATAGGTGACAACTAACTGAGCACCAAAAAGGAAACCTGTTAAAGTGAAATGAACACTATGAGAAACGGTGACTTGATCAGCCCTCACCCTGACTGTTGATTAGCAACTTGATATGTTATCCCTCTTAGTATTTTGTTTGTTTGTTCTACTTAATACTTTTGGTTGAATACTGTAATCAATACACAATTCTTCTTAAGTGCTGAAACTTAACTGAAAAGTGATCGCTGTTAAATGTAAGAGTGGGAATAAGAGAGGGAAGAGATGTGCAATTCAGAACATGCTAAAAATGCCAATTTCACTTCTATAGATTTCCTTTTAGGTTCTCTATTAGTTATCACAGATTAGGGAGAACATATGTTGTTTGTCCCTTTGGGACTGGCTTATATCACTAAGTATGATGTTTTCCAGATTCATCCATTTTGTTGCAAATGACTGGATTTCATTTTTTCCACTGTGTAGTATTCCATAGAGTATAAATTCTATAATCTCTTTATCTTGTCTACAGTTGACATGCATTTAGGTTGATTCCATGTCTTACCTATTGTGAATTGAACTGCAATAAACATGGGGGTGCATATAACTCTTTTATTTGCTGATTTCATTTCCCTTGGGTAAATTCCCAGGAGTGGGATGACTGGGTCAGATGGTAGAGCTATATTCAGATTTCTGAGGTATCTCCAAACTGTCTTCCATAGTGGTTTTCCCAGTTTACATTCCCACCAACAGTGGATTAGGGTATCTTTTTCCCAACATCCTTGACAGCAATTGTTGTTTGTTGATTTTGGTATGAAAGCCATTCTAACTGGGCTGAGGTGAAACCTCATTGTAGTTTTGATTTGAACATTCCTGATTACTAGTGATCCTGAATATTTTTTCATGTGTCTATTGCGCCATTTGGATTTCCTCTTTTTTTAAAACTTTTATTTAATGAATATAAATTTCCAAAGTACAGCTTATGGATTACAATGGCTCCCCCCATAATTTCCCTCCCACCTGCAACCCTCCCCTTTCCTGTTCCCTCTCCCCTTCCATTCACATCAAGATTTATTTTCAATTCTCTTTATACACAGAAGATCAGTTTAGTATACATTAGGTAAAGATTTCAACAGTTTGCACCCACATAGAAACACAAGTGAAAAATACTGTTTGAGTACTAGTTATAGCATTAAATCACAATGTACAGCAGGATTTCCTCTTTTGAAAAATATTTGTATACGTCCTTTGTCCATTACTTCACTGGGTTGTTAGTTTTGTTGTTGTGAAGTTTTTGATCTCTTTATATATTCTGGTTATTAATCTTTTGTCAGTTGCAAAGTTAGCAAATAATTTCTCTCATTCTGTCGGGTGCCCCTTTACTTTCCTGAGTATTTCTTTTAAGGTACAGAAGCTTCTCACTTCGGTGTAATCTCATTTGTTAATTATAGCTTTGATTGGCTATGCTTTGGGATCTTTCCCAAGAACTCTTTGACTGTGCCAATGTCTGTAGGGTTTACACATGTTCTTTTTTTTTTTTTTTTTTTTTTTTTTTTTTTTTTTTGACAGGCAGAGTGGACAGTGAGAGAGAGAGACAGAGAGAGAAAGGTCTTCCTTTGCCGTTGGTTCACCCTCCAATGGCCGCCGCTGCAGCCGGCGCACCGCGCTGATCCTGGCAGGAGCCAGGAGCCAGGTGCTTCTCCTGGTCTCCCATGGGGTGCAGGGCCCAAGCACCTGGGCCATCCTCCACTGCACTCCCTGGCCATAGCAGAGAGCTGGCCTGGAAGAGGGGCAACCGGGACAGAATCCGGCGCCCCAACCGGGACTAGAACCCGGTGTGCCGGCGCCGCTAGGTGGAGGATTAGCCTATTGAGCCACGGCGCCGGCCTACACATGTTCTTTAATAATTTGATGGTATCAGTTCATAGATTTAGGTCTTCAATCCATTTTGAATGGATTTTTGTATAAGGTATAAGATATGAGGTATAAGGTATAAGGTATAAGGTATAAGGTATAAGGTATAAGGTATAAGGTATAAGGAAGGAGTCTTGCTTCATAGTTCTGCATGTGGAAATCCAGTTTTCCCAGCACCATTTTTATTTTGACAGGCAGAGTGGACAGTGAGTGAGAGAGAGACAGAGAGAAAGGTCTTCCTTTGCTGTTGGTTCACCCCACAATGGCCACCGTGGCAGGCGTACCACGCTGATCTGAAGCCAGGAGCCAGGTGCATCTCCTGGTCTCCCATGCGGGTGCAGGGCCCAAGCACTTGGGCCATCCTCCACTGCCTTCCCGGGCCACAGCAGAGAACTAGCCTGGAAGAGGGGCAACTGGGACAGAATCCAGCGCCCCAACCGGGACTAGAACCTGGTGTGCTGGCGCCGCAAGGCGGAGGATTAGCCTAGTGAGCCACGGCACCAGCCGGATATATATTTTTTTAATGTCTTCATGGCTCAATTAGGTTGGTTGTATGTGTCCAGGTATCTATTCATTTATACTAGATTTCAATTTGTTGGCCACAGTTCTTTGTAGTAATTTGTGATGATTATTTTTATTTCTGTGGTGTTTGCTGTTACATTTCCTTTTTCTTTCTTTTTTAAAACTTTTATTTAATAAATATAAATTTCCAAAGTACAGCTTTTTGATTACAATGGCTTTTCCCCCCATAACCTCCCTCCCACCCACAACCATCCCATCTCCTGCTCCCTCTCCCAAACCATTTATATAAAGATTCATTTTCAATTATCTTCATATACAGAAGATCAATTTAGTATATACTAAGTAAAGATTTCAACAGTTTGCAACCACACAGAAACAAAAAGTGTAAAGTACTGTTTGAGTACTAGTTATAGCATTAATTCACATTGGACAACACATTAAGGACAGAGATCCTACATGGGGAATAAGTACATAGTAACTCCTGCTGTTGATTTAACAATTGGCACTCTTATTTATGAAGTCAGTAATCACCCGGGGCTCTTGTCATGAGTTTCCCAGGCTCTGGAGGCCTTTTGAATTTGCCAACTCTGATCTTATTTAGACATGGCCATAGTCAAATTGGAAGTTCTCTCCTCCCTTCAGAGAAAGGTACCTCCTTCTTTGATGGCCTGTTCTTTCCACTGGAATCTCACTCACTGAGATCTTTCATTTAGGTCTTTTTTTTTTCTTGCCAGAGTATCTTGGCTTTTCACACCTGAAATACTCTCATGGGTTTTTTAGTCAGATATAAATGCCTTAAGGGCTGATTCTGAGGCCAGAGTGCTGTTTAGGACATCTGCCATTCTATGGGTCTGCTGTGTATCTCGCTTCCCATGTTGGATCATTCTCTCCTTTTTAATTCTACCAGTTAGTATTTGCAGACACTATTGTTGTTTATGTGATCCCTTTGACTCTTAGTCCTATCATTATGATCAATTGTGGACAGAAATTGATCACTGGGACTAGTGAGATGGCATTGGTACATGCCACCTTGATGGGATTGAATTGGAATCCCCTGGCATGTTTCTAACTCTACCATTTGGGGCAAATCAGCTTGAGCATGTGCCGAACTGTACATCTCCTCCTTCTCTTATTCCCACTCTTATATTTAACAGGGATCACTTTTCAGTTAAATTTGAACACCTAAGAATAATTGTGTGCTAATGACAGAGTTCAACCAATATTATTAATCGGAACCAAAAAAACAAACAAACAAACAAACAAAAAAAACAAAACCCTAAACGGGATATAGTTTTAAGTTGTTCCTTGACAGGACAAGGGCTGATCAAGTCATTGTTTCTTGTAGTGTCCACTACATTTCTTTTTTCATGTAATTTTTTTACATCAAAATTGATGTGTCAATTTTGTTTATTTTTAAAAAAACACAGCTCTTCGTTTTGCTGATCTTTGGTATTGCTTTTTGTTTTTATTTTGTTGATTTCTTCTCTGATTTTAATTATTTCTTTTCCCCTTTCAGTTTTGGGTTTGGTTTGCTTTTTTTCCCTAGATCCTTGAGATGCATTGCTAGCTCATTTATTGTGTGCCTTTCCGATTTCTTGATGTATGCACCCATTGCTATTAACTTTCCTCTTAACGCTGCTCTTGCTTATATCCCATAAGTTTTGATATGATTTATTGTCAGTTTCATTTGTTTCCAGAAATTTTTTAATTTCACCTATGACCCACTGTTAATTCTGGAGCATGTTGCTCAATCTCCATGTGTTTGCATATGCTCTAAAGATTTCTGAGTTGCTGATTTCCAGCTTCATTCCATTGTGGTACAAGAAGATGCATGGTATGATTTCAATTATTTTGCATTTGCTGAGACTTGCTTTATGGCCTAGTATGTGGTTAACCCTAGGGAAAGTTCCATGTACTGATGTGAAGAATGTGTATTCTGCAACTATAGGATGAAAAATTCTGTAGATATCTGTTAGTTCCATTTGGTCTATAGTGTTGATTAACTCTGCTGTTTCCTTGCTGATTTTCTGTCTGGTTGATCTGTCCATTGCTAGAAGTGGTATTGAAACCCCCCATATCTTTTGTATTTCTATCTATGTATCCCTTTAGATCCCTTTACATTTCTTTTCAATAGCCAGGTGCCCTGTAATTAGGTGTATATACGTTTGTAATAGTTACATCTCTCTGTTGAATTGATCCCTTAATCATTACACAGTGTCCTTATTTGTCTCTTTTAACAGTTTTGTGTTAAAGTCTATTTTGTCTGATAGTAGAATGGCTACACTTGCTCCTTTTTGGTTTCTGTTAGCATGGAATCTCTTTTCCATCCTTTCACTTTCAGTCTGTGTGCATCTTTGTTGGTGAGATGTGTTTCCTGTAGGCAGCAAATTGATGGACTTCTTTTTTTAACCCTTTCAGTCAATCTGTGTGTTTTAATTGGAGAGTTAAGGTCATTTACATTCAAGGTGACTATTGATAAGTAATGACTTTGCCCTGCCCTATTTCCATAAATATTCCTATTTTTTACTTTGGATTTCATGTACACTTTTACTGGGAGATTTCCTTCCTTTACCTTCTTTCATAATGATGACCATGTTTCTGTGTGCAGCAGTTTCTTAAGGATCTTCTGTAGAGCTGTATGGTCTGTGACGAATTCTTTCAGTTTCTGTTTGTCATGTAAGGTCTTTATATCACCTTTGTTCATAAAAGAGAGCTTTACAGGGTATAATACTCTGGGTTGAAAGTTTTTTCTCTTAGGACTTAGAATAAATCTCACCATTGTCTCCTAGCCTATTGGGTTTCTGATAAGTCCACTATGAGTCTAACTGGAGATTCTCTGAAAGTAATCTGTTGTTTCTCTCGTGTACATCTTAGAATATTTTCTTTATATTTTGTTGTGGGATTGATTGCAATGTGTCGTGGTGATCTATTTTGGTAATGTCTATTAGGAGTTCTTTGTGCTTCATGAACTTTGATGTCACTTTTTCCAAATTGGGGAAATTTTCTGTTTTTATTTCCCTAAAAATTTCTTCTAACACTTTCTCTTTTTCTACACCTTCAGTAACTATCCTAGGATAGTTTTTTGGGTTGTTTTACAGTATCATGTAGATCCCCAACAGTGTTTTTTAGTTTTCTAATTTTTTCTTCTTCAGTTTGGTTGACTGTATAATTTCTTGTGCTTTGTCTTTTAAGTTGGATATTCTTTCTTCTGCTTCAGTGATTCTATTGTTAATGCATTGCACTCTATATTTTTTATTTGTTCTATTGAATTCTTCCTTTCCAAGATTTCATTTTGATTTCTCTTTAATATTTCAATTTCCTGAGCCGGCGCCGTGGCTCAATAGGCTAATCCTCCACCTTGTGGCGCTGGCACACCGGGTTCTAGTCCCGGTTGGGGCGCCGGATTCTGTCCCGGTTGCCCCTCTTCCAGGCCAGCTCTCTGCTATGGCCAGGGAGTGCAGTGGAGGATGGCCCAGGTGCTTGGGCCCTGCACCCCATGGGAGACCAGGAAAAGCACCTGGATCCTGGCTCCTGCCATCGGATCAGCGCGGTGCGCCGGCTGCAGCGGCGGCCATTGGAGGGTGAACCAACGGCAAAAAGGAAGACCTTTCTCTCTCTGTCTCTCTCTCTCACTGTCCACTCTGCCTGTCAAAAATAAAAAAAAAAATTTCAATTTCCTTTGAGAAATTTGCTTTCTTGTCATGTATGGAATTCATTAGTTTGTGCTTTTGTTCCTGATTATTTCTAAGTAATCCTCTGATCAATTTTTTGCGTTCTATTTCTGGCATTTCTTCAATTTCATCATCTTTATAATCTACTATTGACGTGTTGTGTTCTTTTGGGAGTGTCATGTTGTCTTTTTTATTCTTGTGTCTTGAATTGGTACATTTGTTATTCAATGTTTTTGGAGATACTTCTTGGTTTCTTCTTTGCTTTTTTGGCGTGGTGGCTCTTATCTTTGGAGTATGTCTGAGTGGATTAGTAGAATGTCTGCTTTCAGGGAATACCTTGAGGCAGGTATGATGTGGTGGTGTGTGGCCAGCGAGCTCTGTTCAGTTTCTAGGGTGAAAGGCATGTCTGGGGTGATGCACCCAGGTTTGGCATGGTAAATCTCCTTTTTTTAGTTATCAAAGGGGAGATTTCTTCTTGTCTGTTGGAGTAGACTCAGCTAAGATCCTCTCCTAGAAGGAGACCAGTACCTTGGTGCTAGCCCCAGTGAGTATATTATTTTTCTTCTCTGCCACAGGGACCACACAAAGGATCTGTGCAGTCCTCAATCTAAGCACAGATTTTCCAGCAATGTTCCTCGCCAGGTAACCAGGGAGCCCTGAGTGTATGAATCCTCACACTGTGGCTGCCCAATGTCCCAGCAACACCCTGAGGCCTCCCACATCAACCTCAGAATTTTCTCAGTTCTGGCACACAAGCCTCCTGCAGTCACAAGAAATTGGTCCCCTCACTGTTCTCCCTACCAGACTCAGGAGTCTCTGCTTCGCTGGTTGCTGGGCACAGACACAAGCTGGAGCAGCTGTTATGTATGTCCAAAATGATGCCTGCTCTCTGTCACCCTGTTACAGGATGCCTTTGCAGGATGACCAGAGAGAGACAGAATGTGCTCTCCCCTTTGTTTTTTTCTCCTCTAGTCTGGCAGGTACTCTCTCCACCATGGGGCTCCAAGCCCAATTCCCTTTATGCTCTTCCTACAGTTTTTTTCACCAGTGGCCTGGGCTGCTGCAGTTTGGTCTCACCTCACTCTCCAACACTTGTGTGGAGGCTCTCAGTTGCTGGGGTCCTAAGTTGTGTGCATCCTCACCCTCCACATAGGTCCACTCTATTCCTCCAATTTAGGTAGAGCTTCTTGTGCTGTTTTTGTCCTAAGTCTTCTAAATATAAATCTTTAAAAAATAAAGATGGAGATGTTTACATCAACAGGGATACCTTGCACTTGGGTTAGCAGAGATGGTGAGGATGAAGCACAAAGTGGTGAAAAGCAAGGCTTCAGGTTTTGGTAAACTCAGTAGAGGTTGACTTCTTTTTTCTATTTATTTTTATTTATTTTTTTTATTTTTTGACAGGCAGAGTGGACAGTGAGAGAGAGAGACAGAGAGAAAGGTCTTCCTTTTGCCGTTGGTTCACCCTCCAATGGCCGCTGCGGCCGGCGCACCGCGCTGATCTGAAGCCAGGAGCCAGGTACTTCTCCTGGTCTCCCATGGGGTGCAGGGCCCAAGGACTTGGGCCATCCTCCACTGCACTCCCGGGCCACAGCAGAGAGCTAGGCTGGAAGAGGGGCAACCAGGACAGAATCTGGCGCCCCGACTGGGACTAGAACCCGGTGTGCCAGTGCCGCAAGGTGGAGGATTAGCCTAGTGAGCCGTGCGCCGGCCTAGGTTGACTTCTATAGGTCCTTATAATCTCTATATTTGGAATAATCAGAAAGAAGGAAAATAAGTGGTTGTGAAAAGAAAAAAGAGATATTAAAAGCCTGAAAAATGTTTCTGTTGCTGTAGCCAGAGTACATGGACAAAACAGGGGAATGAGATGTAAGTTACACCTACAACTTCAAGCCAAGTTATTTGAGAGAAAGGGTCTACATTTTAGGCAAGGGGGCTAATATCTTATAGGACAATGAATAATCATTATAAGAATAAGTAGTAGCAGGACAGAATATGCTGATATTCTCAAACAAACTTTTCATGGGTGTAATGAAGAAAGGAGGAGCAAAGGGAGAAGGAGAAGGTCAGAGTAGGAAAATGTTAATTTACTATCTCACCTGAGGGGTTTCAAAAAGTTCATGGAAAACTGGCGTTATCTTTTAATCGCATTTTCTGTGAATGTTTTGAAGGCCCTTCTATGAAAATTACGTAGTACTTGATACATATTTATATATTTAAAAATCATGTTAGGTAGATATTCCCATACAGTTTATAGATAAGGACATTGAAGTTTAGAATTATGTTATTTCTTGGTTTCACTGTTAAGTGGAGGAAATTAGCTTTTAAATGTGGTGGGTATAGCCCCAGAACCTGTACACTTTCCATGGTGCCATACTACTTCTAGGCTACAGAAATTTCTAGATTAACTAAGGGGTTAGGACTAACAGTCTCAAGAAGTGTGCATGGTTCCCAGAGTGAAGGAAAGTGATACTCTCCTTCCACCCTAAGTGACAAAATTGCAGGTCATGATGGAAGCATTAAATCCATCATCTTCTTGGGGAGAACTTTTCTCCTGCATCTGGCTCCTCAAAGAAAAGTTTCTTCAACGAGACAAACACCTTGAACCAAACTAAAAATCAACTTTGTAACTAAGAACACTGCCAACTTCTACTGATAGACTTTAAAATGCAAGACTTTCTGAATGAAGTACATAATGCATAGGTTTACATGTAGTGCAATCTTCTTATCATATCTTGGACAAATACAAACATGTGGCACACTGGGTATTTTGGGAAGCATTGTATTAGATCCATCCCCTCACATGGATGTGGCCATCATCCTAGCTCAGAGCCCTTAGGAATTTTGTCCCCTGCTCTCTGTTGAACAGACTTATACTGATAGGAGTACAGATCATCTCTTGATTAAGCCAGGCAGTGAGGGCCTCAAGTTCCTATTGGATGACTTGGAAAACACAGCTAAAACCTCTGGAAAACTGGAGCTTTTGAAGGGTCTGGAACTGGATATTCCTTCAAATGTCTTTTCTTAGCCTCTCAAGCAAGTTGCCATTATGAACAAATCTGACAGACTACAACTAAACCTGTGTTTTTTCCTATAATATCTTTCATTATTTTAGGAATAACAAAAATACAGGATGTATATGAAAGCTCTTTCTCCAAAGAATTTATTCTGAGGTGATTGAAGTCCAGGGCTGCCTGGTGATCCTTCAAGGTGAAAAAAGTTGTTGTTTCTTTAAGAGAGAGAAAGCATCTGAAGATTTTGGTGCTGTTTTGTCAGGATAGATGCTTAGATGGTGACATTCAAGGCAAATGTGTCTTATTTTCAGAGGACACAAAGATGGGTTACAAATCAGATAGTAGGTTCAGACTTCAAAGTGATTTTGTATGCAGGCTTAAAGAATTGACTTCATCAAATTGACATTATAGGTGGAAAACATGTAAAGGTTTTAACTGAGATAAAAAAATATTAAACTGATAAGAACAGATACTACACTTGATCTTAGCCAAAAGGAATTTACCCAAAGGAAATTAAATTGGCAAACATAAACGCTGTCTGCACCTTAATGTTTATTGCAGCTCAATTCACGATAGCTGAGACCTGGAATCAACCCAAATGCCCATCAAGAGTAGACTGGATAAAGAAATTATGGGACATATACTCTATAGAATACTATACAGCAGTAAAAAACAATGAAATCCGGTCATTTGCAACGAAATGGAGGGATCTGGAACACATCATGCTGAGTGAAATAAGCCAGTCCCAGAGGGACAAATACAGTATGTTCTCCCTGATCGGTGACAACTAACCGAGCACCAAAAAGGAAACCTGTTGAAGTGAAATGGACACTATGAGAAATAGTGACTTGATTGGCTATTGTACTGACTGTTGATGTACAACTTAATACTTTATACCTTTTAGTATTTTTTTTTTGTTCTGGTTAATACTATTGGTTGAACTCTGTAACTAACACACAATTATTCTTAGGTGTTTAAACACACAAAAAAGAATGAAGATGAATCTGTATCTCACACTAAATAAAAAAATGTAACTCAAAATAGATCAAAGATTAAATATAGGACCTAAAATTATAAAACTCTTAGAAGAAAACACAAATAGCCTTCATTACCTGGGCTTTGTTGATAATTTCTTAGACATGACACCAAAAGCACAAGCCATAAAAGAAAAAGCAGTTTATACTTCATCAAAATTAAGAACTTTTTTGCTCCATCAAGAAAGTGAGAAGAGAGAAAGCTTGTGATTATAAGGTAAATTGAAAGTATGTCATTGTGGGGCTGGCGCCATGGCTCACTTGGTTAATCCTTTGCCTGTGGCGCCGGCATCCCATATGGACACCGGGTTCTAGTCCCGGCTGCTCCTCTTCCAGTCCAGCTCTCTGCTGTGGCCCAGGAAGGCAGTGGAGGATGGCCCAGGTGCTTGTGCCCCTGCACCCGCATGGGATACCAGGAAGAGGCTTTGGGTAAGTGTAGTACTGGCCATAGCAGCCATTTAGGGGGTGAACCAACAGAAGGAAGACCTTTCTCTCTATCTCTCTCTCACTGTCTATAACTCTAACTGTCAAATAAAATAAAGTATGTCATTGTAAAAATTAAAAGAAAAATAAAGAAGGAAAGAGGAAGGGTGGGAGTGAGGGGGGTAGGAGTGGAGAGTAGAGTAGGAAGTATCATTATGATCTTTTTTTTCCTTTTTTTAAAATTGTATTTATTTTTTTAACTTTTATTTAATGAATATAAATTTTCAAAGTGCAGCTTATGGATTACAATGGTTCCCCCCCAATACCTTCCCTCCCACCCACAACCCTCCCCTTTCCCTCTCCCTCCCCCCTTCCATTCACATCAAGATTCAATTTTCAATTCTCTTTATATACAGAAGATCAATTTAGCATATATTAAGTAAAGATTTCAACAGTTTGCACCCACATAGAAACACAAAGTGAAAAATACTGTTTGAGTACTAATTATAACATTAAATCACAATGTACAGCACATTAAGGACAGAGATCCTACATGAGGAGTAAGTGCACAGTGACTCCTGTTGTTGACTTAAATAAAAAAATTGACACTCTTGTTTATGGCATCAGTAATCACCCTAGGCTCTTGTCATGAGTTGCCAAGGCTGTGGAAGCCTTTTGAGTTCACCAACTCTGATCATATTTAGACAAGGTCGTAGTCAAAGTGGAAGTTCTCTCCTCCCTTCAGAGAAAGGTACCTCCTTCTCTGACGACCTGTTCTTTCCACTGGGATCTCACTCACAGAGATCTTTCATTTAGGTCTTTTTTTTTTTTTCCCCAGAATGTCTTGGCTTTCCATGCCTGAAATACTCTCATGGGCTTTTCAGCCGGATCCACATGCCTTAAGGGATGATTCTGAGGCCAGAGTGCTGTTTAGGACATCTGCCATTCTATGGGTCTGCTGAGTATCTCGCTTCCCATGTTGGATCGTTCTCTCCCTTTTTGATTCTATCAGCTAGTATTTGCAGACACTAGTCTTGTTTATGTGCTCCCTTTGGCTCTTAGTCCTATCATTATG
This sequence comes from Oryctolagus cuniculus, assembly GCF_051225735.1. NCBI lineage: Eukaryota > Metazoa > Chordata > Mammalia > Lagomorpha > Leporidae > Oryctolagus > Oryctolagus cuniculus. The sequence continues at coordinate 112,720,810 of NC_142873.1, forward strand.
ATCAATTGTGAACAGAAATTGATCACTGGGACTAGTGAGATGGCATTGGTACATGCCACCTTGATGGGATTGTATTGGATTCCCCTGGTATGTTTCTAACTCTATCGTTTGAGGTAAGTCAGCTTGAGCATGTCCCGAATTGATCTTAAAGTCGTATATGTGAAATTCATAAAATTTATTCCCTGTATATAAATAAAAAATTTAAAAACATGAGAATGAGAGAAACTATTTGTAAATCATATATGCGATAAAGATCTTATATTCACAATATAAAAATGATTACTGTACCTCAACATCAAAACGACAAATAGCCCACTTTTAAAAACAAGGAAAAGACTTCAGTAGACATTTTTCCAAAGAAGCTACAAAGATCACCAACAGCATGCGGAAAATTCCTCCATGTCAATACTCATCAGGGAAATACAAATAAGAAACCACGGTGTTATACCCCTTTATAGCCAATAGGATAGCTATAATTTAAAAAGCAAAATAGTACAAAATAGAAAATAAAAAGTGCTGGTGAGAAAGTGGAGAAGCTGAAACCTTTACATGTTGTTGGTAGGAACATCAAGTGGTATAAACAGAGTGGAAAGCAATTGGGTGATTCTTCAACAAATTAAATATATGATTATCATATGAACCTGCAATTCTAATCCAATGGATACACCAAGTAATTTAAAACATGTATTCTAAAAATGTGTATAAGACTACTGATGTCAGACCTAAGTACAATAATTAAAAATCATGAATGCCTGCCAATTGATGGACAGATAATTGAAATGTGGTGTATCTATACACTGGATAGATTTCAGCCATGCAACGTAGTAAAGTGCTGAAAAATGCTACATCGTGAATGATCCCTGACAGAATTACACTGAATGATAGTAGTCACACACAGTGGCCAAGTATTGTATCATTTAATATGTAAGAATAGTCTAGAATAGGCAGATCATACAGACGGAAAGCCAGAGATATGGGGAATGAGGACTGACAACTTAAAGAGTATGGAGTTTCCTTTTGGAGTGATGAAGGCTTTCTGCATTGAGATGGTAATGGATGTACAACCCTGTGAGTATACCACATGACATTGAATTGTAGGCTTTCAAATTGTTAAAGTGATAAATTCTGTGTTTGTTTAATTTACTACAATAAGAAAGTAGCATTGGACTTCTTCTCATAGCAGGTATTCAAACCAATGTTGAAAACACAGACCTTGGAGATGTTGTCCAGGGACCTTGCATAGGGTACTGAGGCATGGACAAGAAGACTCCATCAGAAGTCAGAGAGCTGTGCAGAGACTTTCTTAAAAAATATATATCTATTTACTTATTTGAAAGATAGGGTTATAGAGAGACAGAGAGAAAGAGGCAGAGAGGGCCAGAAAGAGAAAGAGAGAGAGGGAGAGAATGAGAATATCTTCCATCCATTGGTTCATTCCCCACATGGCCACAACAGCCTGGGTAGGGCCAGGCAAAACCAGGAGCTTCATGTCAGTCTCCTGTGTGGGTTCTGGGGCTCAAGAACTTGGGCCATCTTCTGCTGGTTTTCCAGGCACATTGGCAAGCATCTGGATTGGAAGTGGAGCAACCAGGACTGGAAATGGCACCCATATAGGATGCCAGTGCTGTAGGCAGAGGCTTAACCCACTGTGCCACAGCTCCTGCCCCAGGAAGACTTCTGCCACTCACACTGGGCAGGCTGCATGCCAGTGTACCACTTCCTGGCTCTGTGACCCTGGGCAAGCTGCTTACACTTTCCAAGCCTCATTTGGGATGTGAGGACAGTAACTACAGGGTTGTGGAAGGGTTTATGATGGCAGCCCAGCACCTGACACGTGGTCTGTGCCTCATAAAGGTAATCCCTTCTCTGGTTTTGAGATTCTTTAAAGAAAACTCTGTCATAATTAAGAATGCATTTTCAAGATAATTCAGAAGTGTTTTGGGTGCTGTGGGAGGCTCAGAGACATCAGGGTCATGTGAATGCAAATGCCACATTCTTTCATCCCCCTGAGGAAACCCAATACCACAAGGCGCAGAGTGATTTTTACTCAAAATTTATTTTCTTCAGCATCCATCTGTGAATGGAAAGGGAACCTGGGAAACTGGACCAAGCCTGTGTCCAGCCTTTGGGAAAACATCCTTTTAGTTCTTTCACAAGTGGTTCCAGTTTGCTCTGTGGGTCCCAGCCCTTCCTCTGCTTTGGCTTTATGGTTTCTGTGAGACTTCAGTTCATTATGGTCCTGACTGCAAATGGTCAGTCACCTTCACTCTCTCTTCACGACACCCAGCAGAGTTCCCAGGGCAGGGCTCAGCACTTCCCCAGGCCTGTGGCATTTTCCAAGAGCTCCCCCTCATGAATTTGCCAGAAATCGACAATGGGAATTCAAAATATGGGCCTCCCTTGACGTCTGAGAACTCAGTTTCCAAAGGTCAGATATCCATGTGGCTTAGCCCAGGCTGGGAGGGGAGACAGTTCAACCTTTCCCTCTGTGAACCCTGAAAGAGGTGAAAGAATTTCCATTGCCATCTGTCTTTTCTTGCAGTTGAATCTGTGGCTGAGGAATTAGTAAAGGGGATTGGAGGTGAGGGAGGGATGTGTTTTGGAGAGCTGTGTATCTTCAGAGGCATTGAACAATGGTCATGTTTTACAGAGTCTGGAATTCGAGAATCAGAACTGGATTCCGAATCTGTCTTCTCTTTAAAAAATGTCTTTCTTAGCTTTGCAGACCTGGGAAAATTCCCTGACCTCCTCAGGCTTCAATTCACTCATAAAATGTAAAACAAATATGGCAACCATTAAATAAGATAAAATGTGTAGCAGAGTACCAATAATAGCCTTTACTGAGTACAAACCACATGCCTGGGACTCTCCTGTGTTTCTTGAAATTATGATTTACCTAATCACAGCAACACAGCTGGAGTTTGAATATGTTTTGGCCCTCAAAATCATACAAGACTTGGCCAGCGCCACGGCTCACTAGGCTAATCCTCTGCCTTGCGGCGTCGGCACACCGGGTTCTAGTCCCGGTCGGGGCGCCGGGTTCTTTCCCGGTTGCCCCTCTTCCAGGCCAGCTCTCTGCTGTGGCCAGGGAGTGCAGTGGAGGATGGCCCAAGTGCTTGGGTCCTGCACCATATGGGAGACAAGGAGAAGCACCTGGCTCCTGGCTCCTGGCTTCGGATCAGTGCGATGCACCAGCTGTAGTGCGCCGGCCGCAGCAGCCATTGGAGGGTGAACCAACGGTAAAGGAAGACCTTTCTCTCTCTCTCTCTCACTGTCCACTCTGTCTGTCAAAAAAAAAAAAAAATCATACAAGACTTAAATTCCAAAGTCATAGGTTGGTACTAAGATGATGGAAATGTAATCCCATTACAGTGTTTGGGAAGTGGAACCTAATGGGTGATCCTTAGATCATTGGGAAGATGTCCTTGGAAGGTGGCTCTTGCAGAAGGGTTGCTAGAAAATTCTACTCTTGGGCACAGTCTCTCTCTCTCATTGCTTCCTTTTCTTTCTTTCTTTTTTTTTTTTTTACAGGCAGAGTGGACAGTGAGAGAGACAGAGAGAAAGGTCTTCCTTTTCCATTGGCTGATCTGAAGCCTGGAGCCAGGTGCTTCTCCTGGTCTCCCGTGCAGGTGCAGGGCCCAAGCACTTGGGCCATCTTCCACTGCACTCCCAGGCCACAGCAGAGAGCTGGACAGGAAGAGGAGCAACCAGGACAGAATCTGGTGCCCTGACCTGGACTAGAACCCGGTGTGCCAGCGCCGCAGGCAGAGGATTAGCCTAGTGAGCCGCGGCGCCGGCCTCTGCTTCCCTCTTTGCCAGGTACTTCCTCCTCTGTATGTGAGCCACCTTCCACCATGGGCCCCTCCCCAGAGCTAAAGCCTAAGCCTGTATTTGAACTCTGAACCTCTAAAACGGTGAGTTAAGTAAGTATTTTCTTCTTGTAAGCTAGCGGCCTCAGGCATTTTGTTATAGCGATGAAAAGTTTGCCAATATAAACACAAGGAATACTATGCTCAGTACATTAATCCCTGCCTACTGAGGGGAACTGAAGTACAGAATAAGGGAAATACCTGTACAATGTTCAGAGCTAGGAAGTGTTTGAATAATCCAGACCTAGTGCCTACACTTTAATTACTAAGCTGCATTTCCTTCTCAAATATTCTTTTCTTCATACAAGGTCTGAATTCCCACTATCCCATGGCTTTCAAAATCATTGTTGTCAGGAGACAGAAGGAGATGAGGGGATGTTTCTGAGGTTCCTAGGGTCTTACCTTAGAATTGAAGCCCTGTTCACCTCAATCACTCCTGTTCACCTGGTTCACTTCCCAATGGCCACAACAACTGGAGCTGGGCTAATCTGAAGCCAAGAGCCAGGAGCCAGGAGCTTCCTCTGGGTCCCCCACATGGGCGCAGGGGCCCAAGTACTTGGGCCATCTTCCACTGCTTTCTCAGGCCATAGCAGAGAGTTGGATTAGACGAGGAGCAGCCAGGACATGAACCGGTGCCTGTATGGGATACTGGCACTGTAGGCAGAAGTTCAGCCCACTATACCGCAGTGCTGGCCCTCAGGAGAATAGACTTCCACATGATATTTTTCATTAGAACTTGTAGTAGTAGTGGTGGCATAGTAGTAACTTTCCTTGCTGTTAGTGAAGGGCAATACGCTTAACATCCCTTTTTGCTTTCTTAAAATATTTAGCCTGAGATGCAGAGGAAAATTGGAAAATGAGTTTTGGTCTTCTTTTCTGAAAGCAGAAAACAATGTAATTAGTGAGAAATTTACCCATAAATCTTGATCTTCAAAATCTTTGGCTCTTTCATTGCATTAAGATTGCTTTTTTTTTTTAAGGAAGAAAAAAGCATAACTTGCCAGGCTACTAAATTCTCTTTAATGACTGAAGCTAATAAGAAATGGCTCTGGTATTTCATCCAGTCTCTCAAATAATAGCTCTGTTGTTTTGATCTCAGAAGTGTAAGGGAAGCTTTATACTTGGGGATGGGCGTCTCTCTCTTTCTCTCAAGCACCTGAGAGACTGCATTATATACTTGAAAACAATTTTACAATGTGCCTCCCCAGAGTGTGAGGCCATTGATGCTTTGATGTGGTTAAGTAATTTAGTACAATCATGTAATAGATGAAATTAGATTTCAGCTTCCTTGAAAATTTTGAAGAATACACATTAAATGGGTGCATCCATAATCTTGTATCACTGGGAGCATTTTCCATTTTTCAATTTTTATTTGTCTGGAATAAAGTGCTTGTGGAGAAGGCAGCAGACTCCCTGCCCTAATCTTGAGTAGAAGCAAAGGAGAAATAGCGGAATTTTGTTCTGAAGAGTGCACACTTCAGCTAGAGAAGAGAAAGGAGTTCAGGGAAGAAAAGAAATTTTCTAAGTCAGAGTGGAAGAAGCTGTTACATTTCCATGAAACAAACGTTATGTGGTGTTGGAAAGGGGGAGGCAAGAACAAAGACTTTGCATGGGATTTGTAAGTAAGCAGACCTGAGTTTTAGTCTTTATTCTCTAGCTTCTTTGTTGGGTTACTTAATGTCCCTAGACTTGTCCCCTACTTTGTATAATTGGAATCGCAGTACTAATGTGCAGGATTAAATAAGATGAAGTAGGTAAAATGCCCATTAGAGTCAGTACAACAAATGGTAGTTTGCTACCCTCAATTAGTTAATGAATACGGATTGAATATTTATTTTGAAACACACACTGTATTAGGTGCTGGATACTATGTTGAATAAGATACATTGCACTATCTACCTGATGTCACCAATAAAAAAACTTAAAACATTCCTAAACAAACTCATGATTTTCGCTTTTTTTGATATCCTGTAGCTTAGCAAATGATACCTCTATTCTTGGCTGTCCACAAAAGAAAATCAAGACTTACCAGAAAGCTTTCTTTCTCACCTTTTTTTTTTTTTTTTTAAAGATTTTCATTTATTTATTTGAAAGGGAGAGAGAGAGAGAGAGAGAGAGAGAGAGAGATCTTCCATTGCTAGTTCACTCTTCAAATGGTCAGAACAGCCAAGGCTGGGCCAGGCCAAAGCCAGGAGCTTCTTCTTGGTCTCCCACATGGGTACAAGGACTCAAGTATTTGGACCATCTTCCACTGGTTTCGATGGCACATTAGCAAGGAGCTGGATTGGAAATAGAACAGCTGGGACTTGAACAGGCACCCATATGGGATGCTGGTGCTGCAGGTAGAGGCTTTAACCTTCTATGCCACTGTGCCAGCCCATTCCTCTCTCTTTAAAACCCATTTCTCTCTTTTTTTTTTTTATTTGACAGGTAGAGTTACAGACAATGAGAGAGAGACACACAGAAAGGTCTTCCTTCTGCTGGTTCACTCCCCAAGTGGCCGCAACGGCTGGAGCTGCGCCGATCCAAAGCCAGGAGCCTGGTGCCCTTTCCTGACCTCCCACGTGGGTTCAGGGGCCCAAGCACTTGGGCCATCCTCCACTGCCATCCCAGGCCACAGCAGAGAGCTGGACTGGAAGAGGAGCAACTGGGACCAGAACCCGGCGCCCATATGGGATGCTGGTGCCGCAGGTGGAAGATAAACCAAGTGAGCCACGGCACCGTCCCTAAAGACTGTTTCTCAATGTGTCCTGTCAGTTTTCTTCTAAAATAGTCTGAGCTATTTGTTTCAGAGATGTCTCGAGTTTTCCTCTTAGCAGTCACCTCCTATCTTTAGCTCTCTTCTGAATCAGATAGCCCTGTGCTTCCTCCTTCGTGCTCTCATCTTTTTCCATTGTATTCTCTGTGACAGAGCTCTCAGGCTTGTAAACCTTATGATGCTTCAAAATGTTTAATAATTTCTATTGCTTTTATGAAAAAGACAAAATTCATTTTGAACATCACTGTGTACCAGGCACCTAGAATTAATGCATTGTATATAATATTAATGAAATATATTTTTATTAAAAGAATAATTCTCTGTCACCATACCTCTCAGTATTAATCTGGCTGCTGTGCAGAGATTAGAGGGCAACTGTTGAGAGAAAAAGGATAATGAGGGGTAAAGAGATGACAGGATTCCAGGAAGGTGCAATATCAGAGGTAAGGTGTAGAGAATGAGTAAGCAGGGGTCAGTGAGATGGGAGAAAAGCTGAAGCATTATAAGTCTCTGAAAATTATATTGAAGGCTAACACATGAGTATGCACGGATTTTAAAATATTTTGCACCTACATAAATTTATCTTTTAATTCCATTTTCCATAAACTTTTGAAGTTTCTCTGCATAAGGACCTGTTTGAGTGCTTTTAGGGAGGAAAACAGTCGTCTTTCTGTGGAACACTTTCTCCACATGTTCTGACTTTTCAATTCTCCAAGATTTATTTACTTATTTATTTGAAAGAGAGAGGAGGAGAGAAAGAGAGAGTTAGCAAGAACTTTCATCGCTGGTTCATTGTGGTTCATTCTCTGAATGCTCACAACAGCTGGAGCTGGCCCTGGTTGAAACCAGGATCCAGGAACTCCTTCCAGATCTTCCACATGGGATCAGGAATCCAAGTGCTTGGACCATCAACTGCTATCTCCTAGGTGCAGAAGTGGAAAACTGGATTGGAAGCAGAGGTTGAACTCCATCCTAGGCTCTCTTATATGGAATGCAGGTGTCCCAAGGAATGGCTTAACCTGCAATGGCACAATACCTGCCCCACATTCAAGATCTTAATGCTAATAAATAATCCGAGAGGAATGTACAAAGGTAAGTTTTACAAATTCTAGTGAAAAATGAGCTTGTACTCATGTTTTAATATTATAGAATAAAGTTTAATGAACTAAAAATAATACAATAATTATGTTATTTGATGATTTGTTATTTGTATTCTGTTCATTCTCTCTGAAAATTTAATTCCTTCTTCCTCCTCTTCTATTTTCCTATGAATATTTGTCTATTTTTTAGAATTCAATTTCAACTGATCTCTTAACTATTTAGTTATAGTTCTCTGCATTGTTTTTAGTGGGTTGCTGTAGAAATTATAACACATATTTTATTTTAAAAATATTTTATTATTTTCAGAGATAGCATACATACATTTTTTCCATAAAATAGCTACTATATTTTAGGTCCACATATTATAATATTAATTCTTGTTTGTTAACATAAAGAGAACAGATTTCATGCATTTCATAGATACAAGTCTAAGAACACAACCATGCTTCCTCCTTTCATTCTTCAATTCTTTTAATTTTTGAAATAACATTTTTTTTTTTGACAGGCAGAGTGGACAGTGAGAGAGAGAGACAGAGAGAAAGGTCTTCCTTTGCCGTTGGTTCACCCTCCAATGGCCGCCGCGGCCGGCGCGCTGCAGCTGGCGCACCGCGCTGATCTGATGGCAGGAGCCAGGAGCCAGGTACTTCTCCTGGTCTCCCATGGGGTGCAGGGCCCAAGCACTTGGGCCATCCTCCACTGCACTCCCTGGCCACAGCAGAGGGCTGGCCTGGAAGAGGGGCAACCGGGACAGAATCCGGCGCCCCAACCGGGACTAGAACCCGGTGTGCTGGCGCCGCAAGGCGGAGGATTAGCCTAGTGAGCCGCGGCGCCGGCCGAAATAACATTTTCAATTTCTAATCACAGGCTTAATGCTCTACTGCATATTGTCTTCAACAAATAAAAAGAAAAACCACTGATCCACAGGAATACAGACAAGGGCTGTAAACAATAGCCAAATCACAAGTTGTCAATTTCTCTCTTATGCATTCAGTTTTTTTTTAAATGTTTATACTCCATATATTAGCTACCACAAATCAGAGTAAGCATATTATATTTGTCTTTTTGGATCTGGCTTAGTTCAATAAGTAAAATGTTCTCCATTTGCATTATTTTATTGTAGTTGACAGGATTTTACCCTATTTTTATGGCTGAGTAGTATTCCATCGTGCATTTATACCACATTTTATTTATCCAGTCATTAGCTGATGTGACATCTGGGTTGATTCCATATCTTAGTTATTGTGAATTGACCTGCTGTAAACGTGGGGTTACAAACAACTCTTTCATTTGCTGATGTTATTTCCTTTGGGTGCATTCTCAAGAATGTGATGGTTGATGTGATCGTATGGTGGATCTATTTTCAGATTTCTGAGGAATCTCCATGATGCCTTCCATAATGGTTGCATTAGTTTATGTTCCCACCAACAGTGTATTAGGGTATCTTTTCCTCCATATCCTTGCCAGAATTTGTTACTTTTTGACTTTTGAATGTTAGCCATTCTAATTGGGGTGAGGTGAAATCCCAATGTGTGTGTGTTTTTTTTTTCCCTTAGGATTTATTGTTTATTTGAATGGTAGAGTTACAGAGTGAGAGAAGGAGAGGCAGAGAGAGAGATATTCCATCCACTGATTCACTCCCAAATGGTTACAATGGCCAGGGCTGCACCAGGCTAAAGCTAGGGGAAAGAAGCTTCATCCAGGTCTCCCACATGGGTTTGGGGCCCCAGTGACTTGTGCCATCTTCCACTGCCTTGCCAGAATTGGAAGTGGAACAGGCGGGACTAGAACCAGTGCCCATATGGGATACAGCACAGGTTAATCCTCTGTACCATAGTACCATCTCCTTATTGTGGTTTTTCATTTGCATTTCCCTGATGGCTAGTGATCCTGAGCATTTTTCATGTGTCTGTTGGCCATTTATATTTCATCCTTTGAAAAAACTGCCTGTTCTTGTCCTTTGTCATTTCTTAATTGGATTGTTTGATTGGATTGTTTGATTTGTTGTTGAGTTTCTTGAGCTCCTTACATATGCTCAACATTAATCCTTAACCAGATGCATAGTTTTCAAATATTTTCTCTCATTTGTGAAGATTGCCTCGTTACTTTGTTGAGTGTTTGCTTTGCAATGTATAATCTTTTTAGCTTGATATAATCCTATTTGTCCATTTTTTCTTTTATTGCCTCTACTTCTATAATATTATCTAAGGTGCCTTTGCCTATGCCAACGTCTTGCAGAGTTTCTCCTCTGTTTTCCACTAATAATTTGATGATTTCATGTCTTAGATTGCAGTCCCTGATCCATTGTGAGTTGAGTTTGCACAGAATGTAAGGTAGGAGTCTTGTTTCATACTTCTGCATGTGGAGATCCAATTTTCCCAACAACATTTGTTGAAGAGACTGTCCTTTTTCCAGGGAGTGATTTTAGCTCATTTGTCAAAGATACCATTGTTGTAGATGTATGGATTAATTTCTATGGTTTCTATTCTATTCCATTTGTTCACATGTCTAATTTTGCACCAGGCTGTTTTGTATCAGACTGTTTTGGTTATAACTGTCCTGTGGTATGTCTTGAAATCTGGTATTGTGATGCCTCTAACTTTGTGTTTAAATTGTTTTAGCTATTAGGAGTTTCTTGTGATTCTATATGAAATTTAGGGTTGTTTTCTCTAGAGCCAAGAAAAATATTTTTGTATTTTTATTGGGATGACATTGATGCTAAATTGCTCTGGGTGGTATGGACATTTTGATGATATTAATTCTTCCCATCCATGAACAGTTAGGGATTTATACAGGGTTTACGTAGAGAACTTGTAGCTTCCCACACTTGTCCTCTTGTTTTTGAGACCTTCTCTACTCCCTTCAGAGCAGCTTTGGTTACAGTGAACTCTGTCCTCTAGTTCTTTAGGATAGAAAGATTTGACTTTTTCTTTTGGGATTTCTTTCTTTTTTAAAAAGATTTTATTTATTTATTTGAGAGGTAGCATTACAAACAGAGAAAGGGAGAGAACAGAGAAAGGTCTTCCATCCACTGGTTCATTCCCCAAATGGCCGCAATGGCTGGAGCTTGGCAGATCTGAAGCCAGGAGCCAGGAGCTTTTTCCAGGTCTCCCACACAGGATAAAAACCCATGCACTTGGGCCATCTTCTACTGCTTCTTCAGCCCATAAACAAAGAGCTGGATTGGAAGAGGAGCAGCTGGGACTTGAACTTGTTATATGTCAGTATTCATTTCTGAATTTCTGAATTTAAAATTTTCATTTCTGAACTTAAAATTTTAATTTAATCTATTTTTCTAACAGGGATTTATGTATTTATTTGAAACAAAGGGTTGTATAGAGAGAGGGAGACAGAGAGAGGGAGATCTTCCATTCACTGATTCACTCTCCAAATGGCCACAGCAGCCAGCACTGGGCCAGGCTGAAGCCAGGAGCCAGGAACTCTATCTGGGACTCCCACATGTGTGACAGGAGCCCAAGCACTTGGGACATCCTCTGTTGCTTTCTCAGGAACTTTAGAGGAAGCTGGATCAGAAGTGGATCCACTGGGACACAAACTCGTGCTCTTATGGGTTGCCAGTATCACAGGCACTGGCCTAACCTGCTGTGCCACCATGTCGGCTCCAAAATTTAAAATTTAAAGTGTTTAATATCTTACTTACTAGATAATTTATTAGTAAGTTAGAGATATGGAATTTTAAACCTTAAGAAGTACTGGAAAGATAAGCATTTTGAAGACTGTAGAAGGTAATCATTTGGGTGCTGGCCTACTCTGCTGGAAAATACCAGGCACTGAGGTATTGGCTCACTTTGGTCTATCTTCCACACTCTTGGACAAGGAAGCAAGATAGGTCAAGAGGCTGCTTCCAGGGAAGAGGCCTAAGGACAGCTGAGGTAGATGGAGTCAGGCAAATAATGTTCTAGGCAATGTGACCGGATCTGTTTTGCTCTGGTTCTCTGACTTGTGATGACTTTTTGTCTTAGAAATATTTTCTCGACTGTGGAAAGAACAGAGAATTGTGTTTAGCTTGCAATAAAAAGAGGAAAGCTGGATAAAAACTGAGAGAGGAGAAACTTCATATAGATTTTGGAATCAGTTGCTTATTTAAATCCAGCCTCACCATATAGACATGTGAAATTAACAGATTACATCTCTGCTTAGCCTTATTTTCTCATCTGCAACATGGTGGTGCTACTAAGAGGAGTTTTCCTAAGTAATTATTTAGAGGACTGAATGCAACAGTGCAATAATGTGGATTCCACTATACTCTGGGAAGACTGAGACCACTTTGGTCTTTTAAGAAATGTTTGCTTATGGGGCAGGCACTGTGGCATAGTAGGCTAAGCCTCTGCCTGCAGTTCCGGCATCCCATATGGATGCCGGTTTGAGTCCCATCTGCTCCTCTTCTGACCCAACTCCCTGCTACAATCTGGGAAAGCAGTCGAAGGTGGCCCAAGTGCTTGGGTCCCAATACCCACATGGGAGACCTGGAAGAAACTCCTGGCTTCTGTCTTCAGATTGGCCCAGCTGCTGCCATTGCAGCCATTTGGGGAGTGAACCAGCAAATGGAAAACCTCTCTCTGTGTGTCTCTTTCTCTCTCTGTAACCCTGTCTCTCTAATATATGAATAAATATTTAAAAAAGCAAAACAAAGAAAAATGCCTTCTAATTAAAAAAAAGTTGTTTGTTTATGTAGTTATTCATTTTGCAGAGTACAGAGAGATGGAGAGTGGGAGAGAGATCTTCTTTCTGCTGGTTCATCCCCCAGGTACTATTAACAGCTTAACAGCCAGGCTGGGTCAGGCTGAAGCCAGAGCCAACAACTCCCTCCAGGTCTCCCATGCGGGTGTCAGGAACCTGAGTACCTAATCATCATCTGCTCCCTTCCAGTATGCATTAACAGGATGCTAGATCAGAAGTAGAGTAGCTGGGACTCAGAACAGCACTCTAATGTGAGGTTTTGGCATCCCAAGCAGCAGCATAACCTACTGCACCACAATGCCTGCTCCACGCCACTTTAATATTGCTCCTTAAAGGAAACTTTCAAGGCATTTGACACAGTGCATGGTCAATGATGTACATGATGCATATGGTGCATCAGTATTTGATAACCAGGTCAATGAAAAATAGTGCATTGCCTGAAACATAAAATTCATACTAAATGGAAATTCTTCTCTTTTCAACCAACTTGTGATGTAGTAGGAGAGATGGGCCTTGGTCAGGCACTGGTAGGACTCAATTGGCAGACATGAGAAGAACCTGGCTATCATTCAAAACTCAGGACAAGAAGCACCTGGCAATTGGCATCAGTGATAAACAGGACATATCATGATTTGGAGGCTAGCCCAGGCAAAATTGTGATCAATATTAGACCCATTATTTTTTATAGCACCATGTATTAATATATTTTATATCTTTCAAAGTATTTTTTAAAAGATTTATTTATTTATTTGAAATGCAGAGTTATAGAGGCAGAGAGAGAGAGAGAGAGATCTTTCATCTGCTGGTTCACTCCCCAGATGGCTGCAATGGCTGGAGCTGCGCCGATCCTAAGCCAGGAGCCAGGAGCTTCTTCCGGGTCTCTCACATGCGTGCAGGGGCCCAAGCACTTGGGCCATCCTCTACTGCTTTCCCAGGCCATAGCAAATAGCTGGATCTGAAGGGGAGCAGCCAGTGCCCATATGGTGCCCAGATGGGATGAACTGGTGCCCATATGGGATGTTGGCATGGTATGTGGCGGCTTTACCCGCTGTGTTGCAGTGCAGGCTCCTCTAAGCATTATTTATAGCTGTGGTCTTTCTTTCTTTCTTTCTTTCTTTCTTTCTTTCTTTCTTTCTTTCTTTCTTTCTTTCTTTCTTTCTTTAAATTAGGACAAGTCTGAAAAAAAAGCTGATGGAATTTCATGGATGGCGATTATGTGTTAGGTGCTAATTGTGTGTGTGAGAGATGGATCAAATTTCAATTTTGCTATGGCTAAAAGTGATGGCATTTAGTAGATAGTGCACTTGGAATTTTAAACTCCAATATTCTCCCAGGCTCTTAAAATGTAGTATGATCCACTGTCTCTCAATGAAATGGGTTACAACTCCCAGTCAGCCACATGATCACAAGGGTAAACAACCCATACTGGACAGTGTACTGTGTTGTTCAGCCATGATACTTGGTGTATGAGATGCATTAAGTGTGTTTTCAACCTGTGATATTTTAAACTTATGACATATTTACTGGGATCTAAATTTAGGAGCATCCATATATACATAAATTTTTGTGTGATAAGACAGCTCTACGAAGTATCCACAGGACTGAAGTTAGAAAATCTAAAGTTGTTTTGTATCTAATAACTTTGAGTAACTCACTTAATATTTTTGGAATCACTTTCCTAGTCCCAAACCCTGATTTGTAAAATCATGAAAAGAACAGTAATGCTTCTGGGCCTCCATTTCATTTTTGATTTGAAAAGTGTTGATAGTAGTATTTATTTCACAGAAATGCTCATTTACTTAACACATATTTATTGAGTGCTCTATACCAGGCTATGTTCTAAGAGCTCGTGATACATTAATGAACAAATGTGATGGAGACTGTGGTGAGGTTGAAAGACATTAATATATGCAAAATACTTATATCTGTGCCAATCATTAAAAGGACAATCAATAGGAGGTATTATCTTAGAAGTGAATAAATAGTATTTTCCATGATTTAAGTCAGCCTGAATATGAAAATATGTGTAAAGGGAACAATTATAATTCATAGAAACTATTTTCTCCTCACAAATCTTGGCTTTTAACATTATTGACTTGCCAAGGACTCAAGAGAGTCAGATTTGATTTGACAGAAGATCAATATTTTTGTTGTTCATCCTCTCTTTCCTGGGTTGATCTTTCATGCTCAGTCTGAATCAGAGAATGTAATTTCCAAGGCAAAGAGATCTGTAGGATAATGAAAAATGTACTGATTTAATATCATATCTATTATGTTAAACACATAATAAATGTTCAGTAGCTGATTATTTATAATTATCTCTTTTAAGAATTCCTAAAAGTGATATAATATAAAACATAAGCAAATGAACTGCTAGTGGCAGGGCTTTTTGGCAATCCATCTTTTCACAGGTGGAGATAATAGAGGGCAGTGAATACCTATGGAAATCGTAGAATAAACACTATGAAGGCCAATAGTCAAATAAAACTAAGCTGCCATGGAAAACGGTTACCTTTCCTTAGGGGGAACCCAATGAATTGATTGGACTAGACAGGAATTTTGCGATCTTGGTAATCTTCAGAAAACTGATTTATCCTCCTATTTCTCAGGATATTCCTTAAAGGCAGAGTTGGAATCAGTATTTTAGACTTTTAGTCTAATACAAATTTAGAGTTTTCCAAATAACTTAATATCCAAATGCAGAATGAAGCATTAGACTATTTTCTGTTACAAAGGGAATTTAGAGCTTTCATCTAGAAGGCAGTGAAGATGAGCTTCCGTGACTCTGGGTTGCACTGCTGGTCTTCTGCTAAAGGGAAGCCTTTTCAATTTGCAAATTTTATTGGAATGCTGTAAATCGTCAAAATACTTGTGTTGTAGGCTGGAAGAACAAGATTCAGCTTGGTTGGTAGGCCTGGAGTTGTAGGAAATTTCTAGCTCAAAGATGAAAATCTGGGCAGCTTAGCACATGTAGTCTAGATTTGAGCAGGAAGTTGAGTATAAGGAGTAAAAGAAGTCTCTGTATACTTGGAAACTGGAAATGGCTGCAAGGTTGGACATAATGTGAAGACAAGAAGGCCCAAGTTTGGAAATATATAAGGGATAGCCATAGATATTTTGATGGACCAGACATGAAACTCCTGGATCCATTTCAATTTGGTATCTGGGAAGGTGGGCTGTTTATTGGCTCTGGTGTGAAATAGACCAATAGTTATTTTGTTAGTTTAAAGATGGCCCATTCAGCTTGTTCTCATCAGCCCAAAAACTGAGTTGCAGTGTGTGAGCCCTATGGTGCCCTTGCTTTTCATTTTTCCTCTATGTGGTGAAATGAACAGGTTTGTGTGTAAGAATCTCATTATCACCTATGCACAGAGTCTTTTTTTAAACCAACAAACAAAACGTGAAGACTAGATTCAAATCCCCAGTGGCTAGTGAGATGGCATTGGTACATGCCACCTTGATTGGATTGTATTGGAATCCCCTGGCACATTTCTAACACCACCATTTGGGGAAAGTCTGATTGAGCATGTCCCAAATTGTACATCTCCTCCCTCTCTTATTCCCACTCTTATATTTAACAGGAATCACTTTTCAGTTAAAATTTAAACACCTAAGAATAATTGTGTGTTAATTACAGAGTTCAACCAATAGTACTATAACAAAAAAAATTCTAAAAGGGATAAAGTATTACATTGTACATCAACAGTCAGGACAAGGGCTGATCAAGTCACTGTTTCTCATAGTGTCCATTTGACTTCAGTTCACAATTGATCACACTGATAGGTCTAAGAGTCAAAGGGATTACACAAACAAGACTAGTGTCTGCTAATACTAACTGATAGAATCAAAAAGGGAGAGAACGATCCAACATAGGAAGTGGGATACACAGCAGACTCAGAATGGCAGATGTCCTAAATAGCACTCTGGCCTCAGAATCAGCCCTTAAGGCATTCGGATATGGCTGAAGAGCCCATGAGAGTATTTTAGGCATGGAAAGCCAAGACACTCTGGAAAAAAAAAAAAAGAAGACCTAAATGAAAGATCCCTGTGAGTGAGATCCCAGTGGAAAGAATGGGGCCATCTAAAAAGGAGGTACCTTTCTCTGAAGGGAGGAAAGAACTGCCACTTTGACTATGACCCTGTCGGAATAAGATCAAAGTCGGCAAACTCAAAAGGCTTCCATAGCCTTGGCAACTCATGACTAGAGCCTAGGGAGATTACTGACGCCATAAACAAGAGTGTCCAATTGTTAAGTCAACAACAGGAGTCACTGTGTACTTACTCCTCATGTGGGATCTGTCTTTAATGTGTTGTCCAATGTGAAGTAATGCTATAACTAGTACTGAAAAAGTATTTTACACTTTGTGTTTCTGTGTGGGTCCAAACTGATGAAATCTTTACTTAAAATATACTGAATCTATCTTCTGTATATAAAGAGAATTGAAAATGAATCTTGATGTGAATGGAATGGGAGAGGGAGCGGGAGATGGGAGGGGTGCGAGTGGGAGGGAAATTATGGGGGGGGAGCCATTGTAATCCATTAACTGTACTTTGGAAATTTATATTTACTAAATAAAAAAATAAAAAAAAATCCCTAGTGGCTGTAGGAAGCAAAGTCATTATGAACACCTGTTAGTAACGCCTTATGCATGGAAGCCTCTGATTGGAATGTTAGAAAACAAAATCCTTCTACTCTTGTAGGAAAATGGTGTCCAGTGTGCTACAGCTTTGGGTTATTAAATGCAAATTGGCCAAAGAAAACAAAGTCAGGAGGCTGGCAGGGTGAGGGGCTGGCGTTGTGGTATAGTGGGGAAAGCCGTTGCCCTTGACACCAGCATTCCATATGGGCACTGGTTCATGTCCCAGCTGCTCTACTTCCAATCCATCTCCCTCCTAATGGCCTGGGAAAGGCAGAAGAAGGTGACCCAAGTATTTGGGTCCCTGCCACCCATGTGGGAGACCTGGATGAAAAAAAAAGAAAAGAGAGTGAGAGGGACCATCATTTTGCAAGGTGAAGCAGTGGTTTCCATAGCTGATTCAGTATCAGCATTGCCAGTGAATTTAGTAAATGCAGATGTCAGAGATGTCAGCCTCCACTGAATTAGTGTCTCCGGGGTAAGGGTCTCCTAAATTTGCAGTTTGGATTTTCTTCTTCTTTTTTTTTTTTTTTTTTTTTTTTTTTTATGAAGTACAGAAAAGTTCAGGAACTGCCTAGTTGGTGCGTGAAAGGAATCTCTGCAAGATTTTTTCCAAGTGTGGTCTGTTTTCCAGTTGCATTTGAATTCTGAAGTAGGAGGATGATGGGGGAAGTGAGGAAGGGATTCATATTAAATACAGAAATTAAAATTCATATTGAAATACAGAAATTTAAAAAGAGAAAAAATGCAAGTGTGTATCAGTTTTGTGGCAAACACCGTGTTTTTTTCAATCTTTGCTGCAAATCATTGTCAAATAGTTAAGAATTATATACCAACATAGTTTTAATAATTTTTGTGACTACTTTAACATTTATGTGAGTGAAATTGAGCATCTTTTCATTTGATTAGTGTTTAAAGTGCTTGCTGGACCGATGCTGTGGTGCAGTGGGGTTAAGCCCTGGCCTGCAGCACTGGCATCCCATGTGGGGGCACCGGTTCAAGTCCCGGCTGCTCCACTTCCGATCCAGTTCTCTGCTGTGTCCTGGGAGAGCAGTGGAAGATGGCCCCTGCACCCATGTGGGAGATCTGCAAGAAGCTCCTGGTGCCTGGCTTAGGATTGGCACAACTCTAGCAGTTGCATCCATCTGGGGGGTGAAGCAGAGATGGAAGCACTCACGCTTTGTTTTTACCTCTCTGCGTAACTCTGTCTTTTAAATAAATAAAGTAAATCTTTTAAGAAAATAAATGCATGTTTATTTTCCTGCTCAACTGTGGCTTATTTTTTTACTTTTTATTTGTTGAATTCTTTATTGAGTAGAGCATTAAGCCTTTGACACTAATGTAAATTAAAAGTTTGTTATTTCAGGGGCAAGCATCGTGGTGTATCTGGTTAAGCTGCCACCTGCCATGTCAACAGGATATGTAATTATGATACTGAATTTCTAGTAAGTCTATACGAACCATGAGAATGCATAGATCAGGAAAATTAAATTGAATCCCTATTTAGACTGTGTCTCTCTCCATGAGGGTAGCTATGTATCTGGGCCTAGTTCCCTCACTCTTTATAGCTTAGGTGTTATGTAAGGATACACTCTATTGCCTACAAAAGTCTTCCTTATTAAACATCTAATAAAAGATACTGGACCACAGAAAGAATATCCCTGGGAATTCAGCCTGGCACCTGAGGGTCATAAGACACTATTCTCTTCTAAGTAACTGTCAGAAGCCAATTTTTAAATGTTTGATTCTGTTTTCCTCATGTGTATGAGCAGCCAGAGAAAGAAATACAGTCTGTTGAAGACATATTGGTATTATTTATTTATTTTTATAATTTAGAGTGCTCCCAGTAACCTGCCCTCAATGTGGGGCCATATATATTAACCCCAACAGAATCTCAAGAGACTATTCAGCAAAACCAGAGAAATAATAAATGGGCTCACATTTGCTGTGGCTATTTGCCCTCTACATTTCCAGATAAATGATGTCCAACCTCTGGGACCCTCTGTGAGCTGGTAAAGGTTAAGGGTCTTTTTTTTTTTTCTGGGTGCCTGTCCTATTTATAACAGAGGCTGCCTCGTTCTAGAAGCAAAGCCTCCGGGGAGCGTCCGCAGTGCTTTCCGGGCAGCAAGCAGTTTTTCTGATGGCTCCTTAGGTCACACGCACCTCTGCCCAGCCTATCCTCAAGGTCAGTGGTTGACTGAGACCGTGACTTAGGATGTGTACCTGTCTGTCCTTCAGTGTGACCAGGCTTTCTGAGTGACAGCCTCTGTCCTCTAGCCATTGCTCAGTGGCCCTGTCAGACTTAGCATTCACTCCCCAGGTGTTCTTAAGGTCCTTGACTTGTCATACTGCTTCATCTCTGGGCACCCCAATTTCCTGAGCCTGGCCCCACAGGCCACTCTCCATGGCCAGCAAACATTTAGCACTGCACACTCTGCTGGTGATTAGTTTTGTGAGTTCAATGACCTTTCTTCAGCTCCATCACAATGAGAATGACGTGGACAAAGACTTTAATGCAGATGAGGATGACCACACACTGGCTTCCCAGGAATAATCCCTGTGTACTTCCTCACCCCAGTGTAATTATTAGTTATGATCCCTTTCCTTTTCAAAATGTCTTGTTTATTCCGACAGGGTCATAGTCAAAGTGGAAGTTCTCTCCTCCCTTCAGAGAAAAGTACCTCCTTCTTTGATGGCCCCATTCTTTCCACTGGGATCTCACTTGCAGAGTTCTTCCATTTAGGTCTTCTTCTTCTTTTTTTTTTTTTTCCAGGGTGTCTTGGCTTTCCATGCCTAAAATACTCTCATGGGCTCTTCAGCCATATCCGAATGCCTTAAGGGCTGATTCTGAGTCCAGAGTGCTATTTAGGACATCTGCCATTCTATGAGTCTACTGTGTATCCCACTTCCCATGTTGGATCGTTCTCTCCCTTTTTGATTCTATCAGTTAGTATTAGCAGACACTAGACTTGTTTGTGTGATCCCTTTGACTCTTAGACCTCTCAGTGTGATCAATTGTGAACTGAAATTGATCACTTGGACTAGTGGGATGGCATTGGTACATACCACCTTGATGGGATTGTATTGGAATCCCTTGCACATTTCTAACTCCACCATTTGGGGCAAGTCCAATTGAGCATGTCCCAAATTGTACATCTCCTCCCTCTCTTATTCCCACTCTTATATTTAACAGGGATCACTTTTTCAGTTAAAATTTAAACACCTAAGAATAATTGTGTGTTAATTACAGAATTCAACCAATAGTACTAGAACAAAACAAAGAGAAAATACTAAATTGGATAAAGTATTACATTGTACATCAACAGTCAGGGCAAGAGCTGATCAAGTCACTGTTTCTCATGGTGTCCATTTCACTTCAACAGGTTTCCCCTTTGGTGCTCAGTTAGTTGTCGCTGATCAGGGAGAACATATGATATTTGTCCCTTTGGGACTGGCTTAATTCACTCAGCATAATGTTTTCCAGATTCCTCCATCTTGTTGCAAATGACCAGATTTTGTTGTTTTTGACTGCTGTATAGTATTCTATGGAGTACATGTCCCATAATTTCTTTATCCAGTGGCAACTCATGACTGGAGCCTAGGGAGATTACTGACGCCATAAACAAGAGTGTCAAATTGTTAAGTCAACAACAGGAGTCACTGTGTACTTACTTCTCATGTGGGATCTGTCTTTAATGTGTTGTCCAATGTGAAGTAATGCTATAACTAGTACTGAAACAGTATTTTACACTTTGTGTTTCTGTGTGGGTCCAAACTGATGAAATCTTTACTTAAAATATACTGAATCTATCTTCTGTATATAAAGAGAATTGAAAATGAATCTTGATGTGAATGGAATGGGAGAGGGAGCGGGAGATGGGAGGGTTGCAAGTGGGAGGGAAATTTTGGGAGGGGGAAGCCATTGTAATCCATTAACTGTATTTTGAAAATTTATATTTACAAAAAAACTTTTAAAAAATTAAAAAAAATGTCTGGTTTAAACAATGAAATTATATTCTCACTCCATATGCAAGGCTTTCTGTCTTGTGGTAATGGCCCTGCACTATTACAATACCCCAAGTGTCCAAAAGGCACAGAATTACACAACAAATTAAAAGCTGCCTTGGATTAAGGTTTGCATATTATGAACTTTTCGAAACAAAGCTGTTCCTAGCAAAGGCCTTGAAGAATCACAGGCATAAAGCAACGGAAGTTACCATGCTATTAAATCTGGTCACTGGTCATGTTACTTGGGTTAACGTGAGAGGTAAACCCATGGTGAGCCAGCCCCACACAGCACCTGTGAAAGGTCATTGCTCATTCCCTGTAGCACGTGCTGAGCACAGTGTTAAAGGGAGTGGGGGCCCAGGACACACTTTCTATTTTCAAGGTGTTAAACTTCTCTGTCCACTTTGTATTTCATATTTTCTATGGCTCAATTCCTTTACTCATCAAGTCTATCCTTCAGCTTTAGATAAAGGGAGCACGTGTTAAAAGGAAAGATGATGCTGTTGCATGAAAGAAGGAACTGTGCAGTCTGGATGTAATAAATGTTTAGTAGCTGAAGCAGTCCCAGGAAAAGGAGGGGAGACAGCTCATGAAAAAAAAATACCTATCAGAGTATTACAAATGATAAATTTATACAAAGAGAAGGGGGATTTGGCATGAAGCAGATAAAAAAGGTGGACCTGAGAAGGTTTTTTCGGTTATCACTGATTTTTTAGAGGCTTTTTTTTCTAGTGGAGGTGACTGTGTTTCAAATGCTACAGGAATAGCGTTCTCCCATTTTGGGCCCAAAGGAAGTGTGTGCTCTCTGAGGCTGCTGGATTCCAGCTCTTGGAATGGTAAGCCTTGGAGCAATCACAAGTGCTCTGCCAGGAATGCATTCCTGGAGATTTGTGGTCTCCCCATCTGGGCCGCAGGTGATGGATTAGATCAGGGAGGAGAAAAGGCCCCAGAGGGGATCCCAGACCCTGGGCTCAGCAGGGGATCTAGCAGGATTAACACAAAGTCTGTAGTCATCGCCAGGCAGAGAAATTTTCAGCTCCCAACTGCAGCATGCTTGGGTCTAGTAATGGGGGCAGATGGTGTGGTCTAAGCGACAATGGAGGCACATATGCATTGGGAAAGGAAGTAGATCAGAAAACTTCCACGGCAGCAAAGGCCACAGGAGCCATGCACAAAAAACACAGGCAAGAGCAAGGATGAAGGACAAGGAGTTGTTCCTATAGAAAGAGGCATCTTTCGACATAAAATTAGCTGTGAAATACTTGGGGGAAGATCAGTTTGTGACCCCTTAAACGCATAAGCACTTCAAAAAGTTGGTGGAAAATGGAACTAAGAGATAGCTTATTTGGTGCAAAAATTTTTAAATCTATGCCTAGTTTTTTCATAATATGTCTTTTCCAATGAACTTTTTGAAGACCTCTTGTAATATGAAATGGTTTGGAAATGAAGTACTTGCAGTGTTCTACACACTGAGTCAGAAGTGGCTGATTTAGAGAAAACTGCACTTTAAAAGATTGGGTTCAAGTCCTAGATCTACTCACAACTTCTTAAGTATGTTTGGACATGTTTCCATTTTGCTGCAGTTTCTTGAGTTAGAAGGATTAGAGTCTAGATCTGTGTTAATACGTTAGCCAAATATAGCTATTTAGATTTAACTGAACTAAATGTAAAAAATTCAGCTCCTTGTTCACTGTAGTTGCTTTTCACGTGGTTAATTGTTGCATGTGGTTGGTGGCTACTATACTGGGCAGGGCAAATACAGAACATTTCCATCTTCACAGATAACTCTTCTGAATGATGTGGAGATTTTGGCTCTGATTTTCTCTGAGTCAGTCTGGGAACTGTGAAGTAGTTACCATGTTTTGGGGATTATACAAGATGTCATTTCTGCCTATCTTAAGATCCCTCTTTGGAAATATTTACAATGAAGCCCCTGCTTGGTCTAGAGACTTTCTTGGACTTAACCACTTTGAGCTCTTTTGCACAATTCTTCTATGCACTTCTACCTTCACAAGAGTCAGATCTGCATTGCAATATGAAAACTTTCCTGCCTACTGCTTCTTCCTCTCCATTCTCTGTACTTCAATCATCATCTCGGTGTCTTCCTTTTGGAGGACCTGAACTGACATATGATAGAATGTCCTTCATGGCAATAGGACTGCAAAAGAGTATGACCCCTAGTCATGCTCTGAAGCTATCCATGGCTTTCTTCCCAGCTATGGGATTCCTAGAGACATCCTGTGAATGATTTATGGACTTTTACTTTTCTAGACTCTGCCTTCCGGGACCTCTGACTGTGTCTCTTGGAGCAGATTCTATAGTCCATAGTTCATGTATCATGCCTTACCACTGCCTTGAACTTGATGATTTTGGCTACACTTTTGTTACAATGTCTACCTTTTCCCAGGCTGAAGATCTTGAGTCTCCTGTCTCCTTCATTCATGGCCTCAACCACCTGGCTCATTCCTAGCCTTGGGTTTTTTAATTCCAGCTTGGCAAATAAGTTGGCATCTTCTTGCTGGGAAACAAAAGTCCATGTAAGAAAGTGTGATATTGTAACAGGAAGCCAGAAATACCCTGCCTGGGAATCCATCTTCTGTTGCTTTTCTTTACGCTATTAGCAGGGAGCTGGATCAGAAATGGAAGATCTGGGGCATGAACCAGCAACCATATGGAGTGCTGGGTGAGCATGCAGCAGTTTTACCTGCTACGCCACAACTAAAGCTCTTTAACATTTATTTTTAAAAGTATTTATTTGCATTCTTTTTATTTGAAAGGCAGACACATGGGTGTGCACACACATGCATGCGTGTGTGCACACATGCACAAAAACACACACATGGAGAAAGAGAGAGTGAAGGAGAGAGGGATGGAGAGAACACTTCCCATTAGCTGGTTAAGTCCCCAACTTTCCACAATATCCAGGGCTGGGCCAGGAAGAATCCAGGAGTGTAGAACTTAATCTGAGACTCCCACACCACACTGGTGACAGGGACTTATGAGCTATCATTTGCTATCACTATTGGTGCAAATTTTTCAAAACCTTAATTGGAAGTGGAGTAGCCAAGACTTGAACCAGGCACTCTGATATAGATACAGGTGTGCTAAGTGGTAATTTAACCATTCCTTTTAATATTTAAAGAGTTTTTGTGCCATGTACCTTCTGTGCTAGCTGTGGATGGAACCATGAATTAATAGAGCCCCTAGAGATGGGATGGTTGTGGGTGGGAGGGAGGTTATGGTGGGGGGAGAAGCCGCTATAATTCAAAAGCTGTACTTTGGAAATTTATATCTATTAAATAAAAGTTAAAAAAAGTAGAGCCCCTACTCCTGAAGGTATGACCTAGGATGCACACTCAGGAACCAGATCAGAGGCAGGAAACCAGTGATATATTTGGAAGATAACATCTTCATCAAACTCTAGACAAGAAAAGCTGAGACCTTGGAGATGGCTACTCCAACCATCCTATCTCAGATAGCTTTGGGGTTTAGACTTGAGGCTGAGCAGATCCTCCTTGGAGAAAGAAGAGGGGCAGAAGCTGGGATCTAGGAAATGTGCAACACTAGAGGCTCCACAGAGGCTAACAGGTTTCAGGCTACTACAAACTCTGAGTGACATGCAAGCTATTTGAGAACTCATGCAGGGGTGGAACTGGGCATCTGATTAGAATTCATCATTCCAGAATAGCTGCTAGTTGCAAGATTTGTCAATTGATTTGCAGAAATATCCAGGAGTCTTCAAGATAAATAACCTATACTTTAGACAGAAGTATAGGTATATAGATATTGTTCCCTGTAACAGAGACCGATGATCATAGAAGTGTATGGATGACAGAGGTTTAATTCTCGGCCATATAAATGTCCTCGCTGCTATAGTGTCTCTGATTTACGTTGTCATGAAGGATGGATTCAGACGCTTTCTTGCTGCTTGGCCACCCCAAGGTCTTACTCTCATCCACATGGCTCAGTACTACTACCATATCTGGGTTCTAACTAGAATGAAAGAGACAAGTGAAGAGTTGAGAGTGTCTTTCTCTTAATAGGAAGATCCTGGGTGTTACACTCCTGTTATCACCTATGCTCAGATCCCACTGCCCACAATTTGCTCTCAGGGTCCCTGGAAGCAGCCATGTGGCAAGGCAAAGACAATGGACAGCAGGGGACAGTTTCTTCCAGTCACAGGCACATGTATTCTGAGTTTAGAGAGTGTGGTCCACTTCCAGCACTGCACAAGGTGGGGCTTCTAAGCCTTCTTTTTGCCAACACCATCCCTCTGACTTACCTCTGCAGTGTATTGTTTTTTCACCCTGGATTGTAGCTCTGTGTTTATTTGTATTTGTGAGATTCTTGCCAGGCAGAACCTATCCATATCTGTTATGTGTCCAGCCTGGCACAAAGTAGAGGATTGAAACCCAGGGAGTCTGGCTCAGTAAATGGTTGGTGAAGGGATAAAATCCTCTAGAAATTAAATGTTACAAAATCCCTGTGGGAAAAGAAACATTCAGCAAAAGATCTACCCCCTCTCCTTTTCCTGCTAGAACAGACTGGGTTCATATTTATATTGCAATTTTTTAGACATGGTTAAAATCTGTTTATATTAGGTATGATTTACTGAAAGAATGGATAAATAGGAGGGGAAGTTAGGGATTTGGTATCCCCAGATGCAAAGGTCACCGTGAATGTCATCCATAGGCCTCTGTAAGCTGGTAGCTTCACTCCTCTTGTCTGTGTGTAGGAGTTGGGCAACCTTTCCCAACTTGATCATACCAAGTGGAAATAACATCCCTTCCATCCCCCTGCCACATCAAAGGGGCACTGGGAGCAGGGAGGAGTGTTATTGTGGCTTTTCACTTCAGGAAGCAAGCATAATGATGCTATTCATGGCATTAACTGCAAAAAACTATCATTAAGTCTTTGAATGTCTTATAATCATGGGGAAGAGAACTAATACTTTGGAGTTCCAAATATGCTTGGCACTTTGCAACCACTGTCTCTTTTAATCTTCCCAATATTCAATGAGAAAGGTAATTTGACCCCTATTTTACAGTTGGGAGTCATCTCAGATAAAATAATGTGCCCTAAGCGGTGCTGCGGTTGAAACTGGGATTTGCCTGTCCAAGGTCTCAGCTCTTTCCACAATGTCAGGTGTCTGTCCTTTACAGAAGGGTCCTTCAAAAGTTTGTGGACAATGGAATTACAAGTAAGAGCTTATTCTGGTGAAGAAAAAAATTTTTCATAGTATGTGGAAAATGCATTTTGGAAAACAACTATCCATAGTTTTTGGAATTGTTTTTGCAACGAAATGAACTCATTAACTTTTTTTGTTATTGTTGAGAAAGAAGAAGGCAAAAGAGGGTGAGAGAGAGAGAGAGAGAGAGAGAGAGAGAACTCATCCACTGATTCATTGTCCAAATACCCACATCAGCCAGGGCTGGACTAGACCAAAACTGGGAGCTAAGAATTCTATCCAGGTCTCCTAAGAGGATGACAGGAACCCAATTAGTTGAACTATCACTTCAGATTTCTCAGAGTTTGCATTCACAGGAAGCTCGAGTCAGGTGCCAGAGGCTGCTATTTAACTGAGCACTCTGATATGGCACATGGGCATCTTAACAGGTACCTTAGCCATGAGGACAAATGCCCTCCTTGTAAACTCATATTTTTAATTTCATTTTCCACAAATTTTAAGTGCTCTTGTATCTCTAGAGTATTTTATAATGCATGTGTCTTTGAAGGCATTATGTTATCCTATTTTTCATATATTTTGTATCTCTATATCGAGATTTATGCATCAGTAGTTTTGTTTTCTCTCCGACTTTTATAGGATAGCTTTCATAGGAAGTGGTCTTCTGAATATGTCTTAGAATGTTAGTTTGGTAAAGCTCTATTGGCTTTGTTTTCAGTTGGATGCCTTCATGTAGTCTCCTTGTAGCTTCTTTGGCTTTCAGCTATTTCCTTGAGCACGGTGCAGGAAGTGGAGGGGTAGGGAGCCTTTCTGACTCTAAGGGCCACACTAGGGAAGGGAAGCCAGGTACTTTAGTGATCCATGTGGGTGTGGTACACACAGAAGTTGAGATGGGTCCACTATGTGGCCATTCTGGCAGCGGGGGTGGTGGTACCAGAAATGTGTGGTGAATTTTTCTCAGCAGTGTTGGTGGCAGGTGTAGAGTATGTGTGGTCCAGTCAATTTAAGCATGGGCGGTGGGTGGGGTGGTAATGGTAGCTGGTGGTGGAGGGTTGTGTAGAGGAGAGTGGATTAGCCACAGAAGCAGCCTTGAGGAGCATGTAGCATGGATCATATGCTTTTGGACCCAGCAGTAGTTCAGACAACCACATCTATGTCTCAGGATAGCCTGTAGTCTGGAATTTGCACCCGCAGGCCTAGCCACAGCAAGGATCAATGGTGGACTTGCAGTGTGGCTCTGTCCTTAACTCATCCCATACAGCAGCAGCCTGAGTTGGGAGGAGACAATGCAAGAAGCTTTTCTGAAATGAAGGTATAGGAAACAATCCAGGAAGTTCCTCTACCTTACCTCTGACACTGTGACTGGAGTATCTCTCCTGTCACATCTTTGTCAATAGGTTCCACTGGGACACTCCCATTCACTTTTTTTAAAAAGATTTATTTATTTATTTGAAAGTCAGAGTTACACAGAGAGAGGAGAAGCAGAGAGAGAGAGGTCTTCTGTCTGCTGGTTCACTCCCCAGGTGGCTACAACAGCTGGAGCTGCGCCAATCCGAAGCCAGGAGCCAGGAGCTTCTTCCAGGTCTCCTATGTGGGTGCAGGGGTCCAAGGACTTGGACCATCTTCTACTGCTTTCCCAAGCCATAGCAGAGAGCTAGATCAGAAGAGGGAACTAGAACTGGGACTAGAACTGGCACCCAAATAGGATGCTGGCACCCATATAGGATGTGGCCAAGGCATTAACCCGCTGCGCCACAGTGCTGGCCCCTCCCATTCACTCTTTGACCTGTTGTTATAGGGAGCACTCTTCTAGCCAAGGAACTGAGATCATTGTTCTCTATGTACTATATTCTACTGTCTATGTCACTATCTCAGGTTTCTGTGTCTTACAGGGTTCTCTTGCTGGGTTCTAGTGTCACTCACTAAAAAGGCATCTATTTTTCATGTTCTTTGTGGATAAGGAGGTGAGCACTGTTGGTACTTACGTTGAGCCATCTTGCCAGTCTCCCCCATGAAATGCTTTCATATCACCAATTGTTTCAGCCTTGATTATGATCTTGGGCATGTGAGAGACAGATTTTTGTCCTCATTTTCTGGATGATGAAGAGAAATTCACAGATACTAACTGACTTGCTACATGTCCCATTGCTATTAAATGACAGCCAGAATCAGGTTGCTAATTTAAGAGTACTATTCCCATGTCCATCCCGCACCTTATAGAGAGGTTATATAATTGTTGGAAGTAGAGAAAGAAAGTGATTTCCTAAAGACATCACATGTTGTCACAATGGAATTCAGATAAGGTTATCAATTCATTCTTACTTCTTTGACTTTTTTGGGTTAGGTCCTGTGTCCTGTGGTTACTCACAGCCCTGGGAAAACTGGATCATTGATCCCCTTAGCCAGGTAAAATTTCTTGAAACTCATAACTTTCTTTGACAGTGTAATATCAATACAGCATCATAGCAACACAAGATTTCTGAACAATAATGTGATCATCATTGGTTCAAAATAGTTTATTTAAGAAAAAAACAGTTAATTCCAGTATCTCAGAGCTCAAGAACTTGACCTTGGCTCAGCTTTATCACATGATTGTGCTTCTGTACCAACTATCCTCATCTCAGAGCCAAGCCTACTTTGCCCTGTGGATTTAACCATCATCAGTTCTCAAAGTTCATTGTCCATAGAATCATGTAGATTGCTAAAACACTGATTGTTTAGGCACCAGAGACTAATTCAGTGGGTTTGGGGTGGGGCCGTGAACTTGAACCTTCAGCAATATCCCAGGTGATGCTGTTGCTACAGGTTTGTGGACCATACTTTGGGTAGCACTTGGTCAGTTCAGTGGTCCCTAACCTGGTAGTACAAGGCAAACCACTGGCTTGTGGGAAGAACCCAGAGCTTTTATGCATATATTTATAAACTTATTTTTGTGACTTAAATTTGTGTAGTATGGGCAAGTATTTATGTTAAAGAAATATGAGCATATGTAATTGGGATGTATGTCACAAAGAGTTGGACAGAAGTGAGAAATTGGCTTTACTTCCACAAGGCAGCTTGCATCTTCTGTGTCAGTCACCTCCATGCATCTGAACCTGAATGGTGGGTGATTACATTGGACAGGATTGATAGAAGTTTTTCTGGGATCCATTCTATGGGCTAGTAGTTTTCAAAGTGTGATTCTGAAGTTTTAACATTAGCATCACCTAGAAACTGGCCAGAATGCAAATGATCACACCTTCCCTCAGACATATTGAATCAAACACTCCCTGGTGTGGCAGGGTTGAGCTCAGCATTCTGGTTTAATGGTTCCTCCTGGAGATTCTCCGGCAGGTGTAGGTGAGAAACACTTCTTTGATGGGAAGTCTTTAAGGAAATGTAGACTAAGTGATTTAACAATGGGCTGATCTTATAGAACCACTGTTTCTGACTTTTTAACCTGTAGTCAAATTTCTCATGAAGCCTGAGTTCCCTGAGAAAATGAATTTCTGGCTACTTTGTTTTGTGTTTAACTTTGCAGCCCTGAGAAACTACTTTCAGTTTGCTAATTGTGTCCTGTTTGCTCTCCCCTCTAGTATTGTGTTGCCCAAATTAAATACAAAATTCAGATAAATAACAAATACATTGTTAAGGGACTATGTGCTATACAATCTTTGGGATATACTTAGTTAAAAAGTAGTCCGTGTTTATCAGAAATTCAGATTAAACTCCACTCTCATTTTTCTTCTCTACCTAGATGCATCTCTCCCTGGAGCATCAATCCTTCCGCTCTTCCAGACTCAACATCACCTGTGGGAGTCTCTCAGACACCTCAGGCTAAGACTGGTCTCTGTGCATTCCTGTGCTCTACAAGTTACTGAAATCGTTTAATTACTTGGCAGTGTTTCCCACTAGACTGACGTTTTCTAAGAGCCAGGGCTGGATTTATTGGATCTTATTGATCACAGTTTCCTCAGTGCCTAGAACCAACTTGTGAGCATTCATTCAAATATTGGCTTAATAAATAAATAAATGGTCTTTTGCGAACCTTGGATTTCCAGAAGCAGTAGATGCTGGTGGCATCCCTGAAGCTGCCTGCAGCCCCTTCCCTACTGCCTGCTGCTGTGCTTCTGGCTAGCTTGTGCAGACCATGGCAAGGACAGAATTAGCTTGCCGTGGCAGTGTTAGCTGCCTATGGAGCCTGAGAGTGACACCAGCCCTCCTGTGTACTTGCAGTGTGATCTTACCAAAATCTCAGCTGGATCTGTAAAAATGGGAGATTCCTAATAATACTATGATTGTGAAAAACCAATGAGATAATGGGTGAGCATGGGGTTTTGCACATTATAAACAGCTATGAAAATAATATTTGATGTTTAATTTTGAGCTCTGACTTTATGGCTTACAGGGTTTATTCATTCCCTTCACTGTTCATCGCTGATCCATTTTGACTTGCATTTTCTCCTTGTAATAACAATAGATACTATTTATTATGGTGTGCTTGGCTCTCTGTTATTGCAATGCACACATTATATTTAATCTCTACCAGCAAAGCAGACATTCCACTTTTACACATAAGGAAATTGGAGCCAAAGCATTTACACACTTTTTCTAGCAAATAGCAGGGCTTGGATTTAAACTCACGGCTGTCTGTTTACAAAATTTTCACCACTTAAATCACAGCACATTAAATCCTGACTCTGGTTTCATGGTTAGAGAGTTGACCTTTGCTTGTCCCTTCAGGGGCCCCAACTCCCTTAGGGTGGCTTGTCTTGCCCCTGGCCCTGTTCTCTAGTGTGGACACAGCTGCAAGGGGCTAGCAATATCCATCTACAGTCAGCTGATGCTGGAGGCACAGGAGAGAGTCTGTAAATATCACTGCTTCACCCCAAAGCAGTCACGTTCTGCCCCAAATCCCATATGAAAGTCTAGCATTTAGAAACTATGCCTTTCTATTTTCAGCACAGCTCATGTAGGTGGCCTTTGGAGTCTGTCCTATGAATCTTGGGCTTTCTTATGTTATATTCTGTGAAGTGGTGAATCGTGTGCTGCAGTCACTGTTGGTTATTCACCCAGAAGCCATTACCTTTTTTCTCCTTAAAGTAAGAGCCTAGTTTTGTTTAGCTGCCTACCTCTTTCCCATGGGATCCAGAAGCAACCCTGTCCTAACTCTAGGAATAAATCATGAGCATCTATTCATGGCAACTCCATTCCTGTTTCCAGTCACTGGTTTATGGATGGGTAAATTGCACAAGCATGACTAATGGACTAAGAGGATACCTCTCTTGAGGGCATCTGGGAAAAGTTCCCTTGCCGATAAGGAGACATACAAGAAGACAGGTCATTATTTCCTCATCTTCCTCTTCTTCCTTTCTTGTACTACATGTGGATTCTTGGAACTTGGACAGCAGTCTTGTATATATGAAAAGTGTAAGCTTATTAGAACCCCAATATCCTTGCAATGGAAAGAAGCTGAGATTTTATACTGCCACTGTATAAACCATTCTTGAAGAAGTCTTACCTTCAATTTGCTGTTTGAGATAATAACAGCTGCAAGTCATGTTTTTGATTAGGATTTGTTTTTCTAGTATTTGCAGCTGATAGTATTGATAGTATATTTCAACTATCTATTCCTTTCTGTGTCTCCACGTTGGACTACATTGGACTATGAACTCCTGGAAAGTATGAATTTACTGTAATTGACACATACTCATCACATTTTGACTGAATGAATGAGAGCTCGGCTGGAAAAACTTCCATGGATGTGGAAAAGAGGCAGGTTGAAATCAAAACATGTGGAGGTATTGTGTGTAGAGTGCTAAAGTTTTGCTGGGTAACCATCACATGGAATTGAAGCAGAATCCAGGAATATCAGAGGAAGAACTAGTCCTGGACATAACCAACTCACATTTTCATAAAATGATGAGGAAATGAGCTCTAAGGAAGGCATGTAACTTGTCCAAGCCATCTGTATATTACTTGGCTTTATTCTCTTAAGCCAGCCTGAGCTTTAACTTGCTATGTAACTGGAACCCATCACATACTCTCTAAGCTGTTTTCCAACATAAGTAAAAAAATGGCAATAATTTGTTTGCTCAATTTCAGATCTTCGGTAAAAGAGATTCTATGATGGAAGTAGAAGAGTTTTATGAGTTGCTCTGTCACAAGAAAATTTGTTTTGCTATTATAGTAGATGCTAAAAATGATGGTTCCTAAATAAACAAATAGAGAATAGGCATTGTATTTTAGTTCTAGCTTTTTGAAATATTGTCATATATTTATATTCAGGTGAAATGAGGGAAGGAACTATAACCAGGGTGCTAACATGCTTTGATGGTGGAGTTGTATGAATCACAAAAAGAAGAGATTCAAATACAGATTCAAATATTCAAATAAAGAAAGTGTCAGAATTCAAAGTTGCTAGTTTATGTGAAACACTGTATTGGAACAATTCATCCAGTATTTTATATAATCATTATATAACTCTAAAAAAGATATAGTTTGATTTTTCACTAATAAAAAAGCTGATGGTCTGAGAGCTTCAATAGTTGTGGAGGTGGCTGATGAGTGAGCAAGATTCATACTTGGCTTAGCATCAGTACTGCTTATACCACACCATGAGCCACTTTGGAAACTGTAGGGCATCCATCTGGATGGTCCAATCTGAGGTCTTTCTGCCTCTGGCATACCAAAGCTTTCTAATTTTCACATAGATTCTGCCCTGACTGACCAGTGAGATTGTGCCAGTCAAGGGAACTTGGCCATGGAAAGTTCGGAAGCCATCATGTAGATGCTAGCTAGCACTGTGCTCAGCAACAGCAGTCCTGTCCTTGCCCCATCAGCTTAGTATATGAACACCTAAGCTTGGGTAGTTTTTCCTTTGCTACCTCTATCATGTATTTTTTCTGTTTAAGTTTTGTTTGGTCTACAAATATGGGCTCTGGGACAGGGGCAACAAGAACTACCGGTGTGATTGCAAGACAGACAGGACTGGGTTACACTGCTTGTTTTATCATTACTCATTCAATGTCCTTGAGTTGGTGTCTCTTGAGTCAAAATTTAATGTATCAGTCCATTTTCTCTCACTATAATAAAATATACGAGGCCAGTTTGAAAGAGGTTCTTTTAAGTCAGTTTTGGAGGTTATAAGTCCAAACAGCATATCACAGCTTTAATGAGGACCCCATGGTGGGTGAACCATGGTGGGAGTGTCTGCACAGTGGTGAGAGCCTATGGTGAGAGAGTGGGAATGGTCAGGCTCACTCCTTTAGACCAACCCTCATAAGAACTAACAGGTCCCATGGGAACTAAGTTAATCTCTCCTGAAAGTGGTAACCCCTTCGACCTAATGTCCTCCTATTAGTCCCCATCTCTCAAGGCCCCACCACCTTTTAACATCACCACACTGAAGACTAAGCTTCTAACACATGAATCCTTGAGGGAGAAACTCAAACTGTATAAAATCATAGTATTTATTTACCTGTGCCATAGAGATAATACCTTACTTATAGTATCTATGGGGAATATAATTTCCACATGCAGTATATATTGAAAAATGATAGTCATTCTTTAAAATTTGTAGAATAAAGAAAAAAATCTTTTAACATTTTTCCCTCTCCATTACATTCTAGCTCTTTCAAGTCCAATTTCCATAATTTTATTCTGTCTCCATCCTTTCTTTATCTTTTAAAATCAACTTATATTTCCTACAATTGTGTCTTAACTTTTCTTTTCTTTCCCAAATCTATTTATCACTCAAAATATTCTTCTCAGGAGCTCTCTACATCCTTGTCTTTGTCTATATCTCTGTCTCTTGTCTTTTTCCACTCAGCAGCACCATATTTGGTGTCACTAGGGTTTTTGATCGCAAAATGACAATGTAAGGAAAAATTGAGTTGATGTAAGACTAGAAACATAAAGAGTCAAGTCATTAACTATAGCACTGTAGGCCAGAAGAGTGTGAGATATGAGTTACAAAAAATAGCAAGTGGTTAAGGTTAAGGAAGAATGTTGTGGTGGAAGAAGCCACCAACAACATACATTAGCTGGTACTATATTTATGATATAGAGATAGGTGCAGTGTCTAAAGAGACCCAAATATTCTGGGAAAAATATATATACAGAAGGTCCCTACTAATAGGATTCTGTTTTCACCCCCTAACACTTTCTAGCCCCTGGAAACTTTTTGTAGTAGGAATGTATTATCCGTGAAGAGACTAAATATCTCAGGCAGTCATGCCTGTTATGATTTTCCCCCAACATCTATTTTACATTCATTTAGATTTTACTAGAAGAAAGTCAACCCACAGAACAACCATACTTGTACTTCTGTGTGGTATGTGACCCTGTGGGATTCTTATGATGAAAAATCAAATGCAAAACAGGTGCCCAAGCACTGAAAACATGGGAGAACAAGACAAAATTGATTCCAGCACCATGCAAGAGACACCCCCACCTCAATTCAGCCCTAAACACTGTCTGTGCAACCACCTTCCCACGTGTTGTGGCTTTGACCCTTCCACACATATTATGGAATTTGAGCACTAACAGGGGTGGAAAGATTTCTATGGAGTTCAGCTCCTGGCTTCCCTTTCTCTTCTCATCTTAATGCTGCCATGTGCATCTTAAGAAACGGTGCTCTCTGTCAATACAGATGGACCACAGTCACACTTGGTAAGCTATCTGCCATGATCCACTCTAATTTGCTGTTTAATAAAAGGTACAAATTGAAATTTAATTACTGAAAGCATGGACTTCAACACTAGACCCCCAAGTCAATAAATATCTCTTACTTTTTTAAGAGAAGTGGAAAAAAATGGAAAATTCATGTTGATCCACAGGAAATTTAGTATATAAAGTGATTCAGCACCAGAGATCTTCAAAATGCTCATGGAAATTTGTACAGATTTCAATTATATTGTTCCCCAAACTTCCTGAATTATTCTCATATACATTTTCTGAACACTTGCCATGTTAGGCTGTGTAAGGATAACATACATAATTTAGTTCTTGTTCCATTCCTCAAAGAGCTTGTAGTTCTATGGTAGAAGTCTCTAAGGACTATCAATCCAACATAACTAGTTCTACCCCTTTTAGAAGTACAAATTAAATATTTACCAAACCCAATCTCATTCCTATTTATTGGAATGGTTAAACACCATTGGTTAAATATCAAGAGATCCTTCATTTTTTTCCTTATAATTATCTTCACGTAATGAAATTTTTTATTTAGTAAATATAAATTTCCAAAGTACAGTTTATGGATTACAATGGCTTCGCCCCCCCATAATTTCCCTCCCACTCACACCCCTCTCATCTCCCGCTCCCTCTCCCATTCCATTCATATCAAGATTCATTTTCAATTACCTTTATATACAGAAGATCGATTTAGTATATATTAAGTAAAGATTTCATCAGTTTGCACCTACACAGAAACACGAAGTGTAAAATACTGTTTCAGTACTAGTTATAGCATTACTTCACATTGGACAACACACTAAGGATAGATCCCACATGAGAAGTAAGTACACAGTGACTCCTGTTGTTGACTTAACAATTGGACACTCTTGTTTATGGTGTCAGTAGTCACCCGAGGCTCTTGTCATGAGTTGCCAAGGCTATGGAAGCCGACTTCCAAGGAGATCCTTCTTTACTTGGAGTCACTTCTGTGATTGGCCCAACCATTCCAAGGAATTTGTTTTCTTTCCCAGGCATCATTTATGATCAATGCTATCCTGCAGAGAAAAAGAAATTCTGTGACATGCTTGGTTCTCTTCTCTGATGCAATTGCACTTACGAAGTGTTACTGCTCAAAATCAGGCCATTTAGTGATATTTAGTATGACATGGCAACTGTGCTAAGCAGGGTCCAAGAAACACTTTGAAGACCAGATATTATACCTATTTGTTGGTAGGTCAGGGAGTTAAGTAAAAAAAGCACTAAAAAGGCATTTGTACCTCACCTTGCTATTGGTAGCTAACGGCCACGAAGTTGTCATTGGTTTGAAGTTCATAGAAATGAAAGGTGGTATTTTTTATTCTGGTTTCAAATTTTATTATAAAGATATAATGTCAAAGACAGTCTTGTGCAGGTGCAAATGTGCAGAAATAAACCAATGCACCAGAATATTGATTCCAGAAATAGATATTTGCATATATGGCCAGGTAATTTTTAATAAGGAATCAAAAGAAATTCAGTGGAGAAAGCAATATTTTTAGTCATTGATGATTAAAAATATGATATCAGTATTTTTTTAAATTACAATATACACCTTATGAAATTCATTTAAATAGATTGTGGATCTAAATGTAAAAACTAAAAGCATAGGCATTTATGAGAAAATATAAAAGAAAATTTTAAGGTTAAGCCAAAATTTCTTGTATTTCATATTATAATCAAAGTCATTAAGGGAGTAAATTAACAACTGTGATTATATCAAAATTTAAAGCTCCTAATATTTTAAACAGAATATTAAGAAAATTAAAGTCATCTATAGCATGGGAGAAAATATTTGCATATAACATCTCTGGTAAAATACTTGCATCCAGAATATATAAGGAAAACTAAAAAAGAAATCAACAAAAGAAACATTTAAATGAGTAAAATATTTAAACAGATAAAGAAACAAAATATTTGTATATTTTAAAAAAATATTTATTTATTTATTTAAAGTTAGAGTTTCAGAGATAGGGAGAAACACAGAGAAAGGTCTTCCATCTGCTGATTCACTCCCCTAAATGACTGGGTCAGACTAAAGCCAGGATCCAGGAGCTTCTCCCAAGTGCGTGGCAGGGGCCCAAGCACATGGGCCATCTTTTGATGCTTTTTCCAGGCCATTAACAGGGCGCTGAGACACAAACCAGTGCCCATATGGGATGCTAGCATTGCAGGTGGTGATTTTAATACTATGCCATATTGCCAGTCCTGAGGTGGTATGGTTAATGTGTCTTCTATATTAGTGCTTAAGACCTTCAGCTTGAAGAAAATGTTGGAGTAGAATTTTTGTGAAGTTTTTACAAAGATAAAACACTAGCAAGGCAGGTGTTTGGCATAGTGGATAAATTACCACTTGGATTCTTATATCCAAAATGGGAGTTCTTGGTTAAAGTCCTAGTTGCACTTTCAATTCCAGCATCATGGTCATTTGTA
The DNA here is from genome assembly GCF_051225735.1 of Oryctolagus cuniculus. NCBI lineage: Eukaryota > Metazoa > Chordata > Mammalia > Lagomorpha > Leporidae > Oryctolagus > Oryctolagus cuniculus. Next base: position 112,758,193 of record NC_142873.1, read on the forward strand.
TCCTGAAAGGAAACAGCTAAGAGTTCAAGTACTTGGTTCCCATTTCACCCATGTGAGAGGGAGATTCAGATTGTGTTCTTAATTCTTTGCTTTGGCCTGGCCAAGCCCCTGATATTTGGGGAGTACACAAGCTAATGGGAGTTCTTTCACTTTCTTCCTTTCTCTCTGTCTTTCAAATAAAATGAAGACAAAAAATAATTCAAAAAGAAAGAAACACTGGCAAAGGTTCAGAACTGGAGGAAATAGTCATAAGTTCACCTTTGATCATGTTGGCTTGAGGGTCCCTAAAAAACAACTGAGAATAAATTCTGAGTAGGAATTTGTATACAGAGTCCTGGAACTATAAGATTGGCAGGGCTGTAGGTGTTAATTTATGCATCATACTATCATTATGAATTCTGTATTATAAAGGAGACTCAATAACTTATTCAGTCATACAATGTCGGGGTCTTTCCTGCATCTTTAGTAATCTCTACATCTCCCTCTCATTCCTATATCCTTTTGTGCTAGAGTAGCATTGTGTTCATATGAGATACTAAAAAATATTTACATGTATTCAAAGATTCCCTAGGTATTTATCTCAGACATATTTAAAATCTGCTGGCGACTTTGGTCATATGGAGGAGTGTGTTTTGAAAATGTGAGCATTCTGATGCCTGTACTCTGAGAGACAACAGACAAGGAAACACACAGCGAGACTGCTAATTGCATTTACTGGACCACACGCCTTCCCTGGCTCTCAGAGGGATATGTGTTTCCAAGAAATATGGGGTTTGTCTGAGGTCCAATGGCACTTAGACAATGGAGAAAACAAGTCTCTCATGTTGTGGTTAATGTCTCTGCCTGTCTGAAGACCTAACCCACTGTTCCCTTATTTATGTGTAAACAAAAGCATTTCAGAATAGTTGTATTTAGATTTCATCTATATAAATTTAAGTGCTTTTTCATGTTTAGTTTACTATTTTCAGTGGGAATTGGATACAGCATTCTATGTTTTTAGCCCTAAGTCCAAGGTTTGTATTTTGCTTCTGACCCCAAGAAGCGCATGCCTTTAGATAAATAACTGTAGTTGTCTGAGATTTGTTTTCCTGACTCATAACAGGGATTAACATGATCTGCTTCCTGGTCTGATTTTGAGGATTCAGTGAAATGGCTAGTGTGAAAGCATGTATTATATGTTTATCTTATAAAGTCAGGTTTTAGTACCCCATGGAGGTATGCTTCTTCATTTCTTGGAGAGCTGAAGACATTTTTCCCATCTTCAGTTGGAGAGGGTCATCTCTTCCCATACTTTACCTGTAGATAAATGAAGCTCTCTGCTTCAGATAGTATAACTGAAATTAGCATGTTTCAAACCAGTATAATTCATGAAAATTTCTTTATCTCCTCAGAATAGCCTACTCTTTAGGGAATAAATTTCTCTTGCTCTAATGATGTGTTATGGTAGAGACTTATGATATAGATCTTGTCATTGATGAGAAAAATTGGTTTCTGGCTTACGACATTCATAACCACCAGGCCAATGTCTTTCTGTAAAGATTAAAGAAATGCTGACTCTGGGAGAGCCAAACCTTTCTTCCTGCCAATTTGGAGAGACACGTGGAGGCAACAGGTAGAAAGAGGTTTATAAAACAAACATGGACTGTTGTCCTTGAGGCCAATGTAACCTTTGCTCTTCACAGATTCATGAGTCAACAGATTCCTATATTTGCTTATACTGGTTTAGTCTGAATTTTGTTTGTAGTCATCATAATTGTTCCAGTAATTTGTTATCACATGAGTAATACCTGCTAATTTAGTAGTATAAAACAACCACTATGAATTCTATAATGTGTTCTGTGGGTCAGGAATTCAAACAGCATACCATAGGAGTAGTGTCTGTGTGCTCCAGAATGTCTTGCAACCAGCTAATGAGACTTAACACAGATGGGGTGGCTGGAAGAGTTCAAATATTGAGACTAGAATAATGGGCTAAAGTTCTCACTGGTAAGATATATATATCTTCACATATAATGGGTTCTTGGGCTAAGATGACTCAGTGATTGGGTTCAATTTGTCCTGTTGCTTGGAACACCAGTGTGTATTTCCTCATGCAACTGAGGCTTCTCAGAGCCTAGTGGCTGGATTTTAAGAAGGAGCTTCCCAAGAAGAAGCATGGGAGAAGAACATTCCAAGACAACCATATGAAGTCACATGACCATTTATAGTCCAGCCTCTGTGATCAGGTAGTACCATTTCTGATGTACTCTATTGGTAGAAACAATCAATGACAGCAGATACAGGTCCCACCACTTGCAAGGATCTTAAAGAGTTTTTGATCATTAAAAAAATACAAAATAGCATAATACTATGGCAATGTCTGTTTTTCCTTTTTTCCATCTAGGCTCCTGAGTATGTCAATCTTTACTCTGATATCTTTGAAACCCACCTCCTCTTGGAAATGCTTCTCCAACCTTTATTATTTTACACAAATCTTCTTTTAAATCCTTAGTTAAAAGGTAAAATATTTACTTGAACTAAAGAGAAACCAGAGTATCCTTATTAATCCTTGTCCTCTTGATGCTGGCAATGGCCATTTCTAGTATGCTTTTAGGCATATCATTGCATTACAGAGCCATAGATGTTGAAAGCTAAAAGGAATATAAGAAATGATCTAGTTGATTTCTTTTATTTTGCATATTCAGTTCAAAAGACCTTTATTAAACTCAATTCTATGTCAGCCAATATGCTAAGTGCAGAGGATGCAAAATTGAACAGAATTCACAGAATATTTATAAGGAAATTTATAATCCAGAGAATAATTTCTTAAAGCTTTATTTAAAATCTTATGCTCCACAGACTATTAATCATTTAGTGGATAAAAAAGTTATGTTATCAAATAACTGTGAAAATGCTACATCCAATGAAATTAAACAATTAACCACGCTCTTTATTATAAGATTTTTTTAGGGCTTTTACTTTGCATCTATTTGCCCTGAACAAATGTTTGCCAAATGGTTATTGGATAAAAGTAAAAGGTAGGGGCAAGGGTAGGATAAGGTAAAATCCATCTTCAAGGCTTCTCTGACATCCTAACTCCTTTGCCTGAAATTTACACCTGTACTGTTGAACTGTGGCAAACATCCTGGAGTGAGAACAGAAGGGGAAATCAAAGTATGTCTTTTCTATCTTTGTCTTTTCTATCCCTCCCTTTTGCCTTCATGTTGGCTTTATCCGGGGCTCATTCTTTGGCCTTAGTGTTTCTGGGTGCATTCTTGTTCCTTGATGACATGCTCTTGGTTGGGAAACTTGGTCTGTTGTTTTGGAAATTCACTCCTGCTAGAGCCCTATTCTGAGTGCTATGCCGTATGTCAGACTTTTCATGGCATTTTGCTTCAGATGATGCCAGTGTTCATCTGAATTTGAGTATCATCCATCCACTAGATGGGACCTTAAACACTGAGTTAGCTGGCTTCTTCCTTGGCAACTGATGGTAAGATTAACTATCATTTACCATGGGCCAGCTCTTGGGTTAATGTAGTCACAATACTTTATGCTGGGGTGGGTGTCAGGATGGCCGAGTATTCTAACGGGCCAGACTCAAGCTCCGCTTCCTCGCCATGAGGATTCTGGTCTCTGAATGGAGGCATGGGTTCGAATATCGCTTCTCGGCCTTTTGGCCAAGATCAAGTGTAATACTTTATGCTGGGGTGAGCCTAATGATATTGCTATATTGATAAGTTAAAAACAGTTAAATATCCGCAATTTTGTCATTCCACCTGATATCACTTCATCTTTACTATGAGTTAAGTTTTTGCTGGGCCAGACCAAGGTGCATGGTGTTCTGGCAGGCCAATATTTTGTGCCTTTCAAATCAATCATCTTTTAATTTCCTGAACTTATAGAGAGTCTTATGTAGTATGAGGAAGTAGAGAAAGGGGATTCCTCTTGGTCATGCCAACCATTCTTCTGTTCTACAGAATAATTAAGCTCTTGCCTAAGATTTCATAAAAACTATGCTAAACAAAAGCCCTACTGTTAACCAGACACACCTGTCCTTAAAAAGTGGTTTAGCAACTATTTATTGTTACTTAATACAGTCCTTCCCCCAGCAATTGATTAAAATATCCCTCTAGCCAGATATTCTACTCTTAGTAAAAAAAAAGTCTGGGAAATACATTTTTTCCTCTGTATCATTTAAAATAATGTCTAATGCACCATCAATAACTGCATGAAATATCTGTCTTTGAATATGTTATCCACATTTTGCATTTGAGGAACACAGAGCTTGGATGGTTCAATGTACTTGATAGAGACCACACTGCCAGTGTGTACTGGAGCTGGAATTTGAATTCAGGATCAGATGACTACCAATACAGTTACCTTAACCGCAATAGGGACTAGCTGTGTCTGCCTTCAAGCATAGTTTTTCTAAGAAAGCTGGCCAGGTACATAGTGCTTAAGAGGCTAAATCCTACCTTACCACTAATTAGTGTATTTGGATAAATGACTCAATCCTTTTGTTTCATTGTGCTCATCTTTAAAATAAAGATAAATAAAGATGCATCTTTTAAAATGTTATTGTGAACATCCAGTGACTGATAAATTGTAGTTATTGTCATCATCATTATTCTCTATCCCCATATCTCTTATGTCTATCTTCCTTGCTTTTCCATTGACCTGTGTTGCTAAAGACCCACCATGTATCGGGCTAGAAAGTACTCAACGTAGAGCCAGTCTACTGGTCAGTGTAAAGAAGCTGTATCCTCATTCCCCTACAGTTGGAACTGCTGTTCAGCAGTTATAAATGGCCAACATTAGAGAACTGGATGGTACAAATTCAACAGCCATCAACAATCACCTAGATTGCCTTTATGAATACAAACAGCAAGTTCAAACAGAAGAAATTGAACTAAAAATTACAAGACTGATAAACTGAATATATAAACATAAAGGCCAGAGTGCATAGCACATTAGAACTCTGACCTTCACCCTTTACAGCAAGAAACCTGGGAAGCACCAAAGTATAACCTCTATAGAAACTGGCTCAGGATTTGGACTATGACTGCCAATTTCCCTATTTTTTGACCCTCTACTTTCAACTTAAGGCCAACCAGAGAAGATAAGATGTTCTCCCAAACCAATGAAATAAGATACTCTTTTCCTAGTTAACCTGTTCAATTCTCCATGCCAACAAATTCTAATTGGAGCACACCTGAAGCTTTTCCTATTCCTTCATTATTAAGATTTCACACTCTCATTCTTGCCTTTGCAAGAATGAGATGATTACAAGATATGATTACAGATTCCCTTGCTGTAGCAACCTCCTACTAAATAACCTCTGGTTGTTCTAATTGAGGTGACCTTTGTTTATTTCTAGTTTTACTAGAGGTTGCACTGACAAGTAGGCTGCAATGCCCGTTATCCATAGATTGAGTTTTCAACCAAGTACTATACCTGCAGAAGCTTCTTGTGCCTTGCCGATACCAGCTCAGTAAGTCAACCCTTGCTACTTTTTCTACATTTTATTTTGCTTCATTTCTCAAACTCTTCCCTGGTGTAAACATACCACACAGGTAGTGGGAACTATGTCCTAGCCCATAACCATATCCCTTTGTCCTTAGAACAGTAGTTCTTCCTGATATGTGATACCGGCCTTGCACATGTAATAAGAAGAGACTTACATTGTAAATATAAATATTAAATTCACATTAGAGGGAGATTCGTGTTTAGGTTTCAGAGGACTCCTCTCTTCCTAAGCAAGTGATTGAATACATACCCTTCCTAAGCAAGTGTATATATTATCTGGTTATGTCTTTGCCTCTTCCATTACAGTTGATGCACAGTCTGGATAAAGATCTTGATGCTCTATGAATTAAAAATTCCACTGATATAGGAAAAATAATTGAAGCAGACCCTATTAAAGTTCTGTTAGATACTATCAAACTTCTCTAAAATCCCTGTGAGCCAGAGTAAAGTAAGGACTAGAATCTACAGTTGGAGGATTTTTATTCAAAGATCTTTTCATACCCTGAACTAGGTATTGGAGTATTCTTGTCTTTTGAGTAAAAGAACCAAATGCATGAAGACATTGATTTGTTTAAGATCTCAGAGCTACCCCCAAAATTATCCTCCTCTCAATTTCTGGTAATACTGTAGCCAAATATGATCCTTAAGGCACTTGCTTCAGTATAGTAAGGTTTGTTCTGCCTTTTTAAGTTTTTTTGCAAAGACAGGGCATACCCTTTTGCACTTTCTGGGTGAGGGGACAAAGTACTTGGACAATCAGGCTTCAGGGGTTTGCTGAAGCCTTCTCCTATTTTCCCCAGGCCCCAATTGAAACTTCAAAGATCCGAATTTCGCTTATAATTCAGTATGACACAATAGGAAGATGATTAACTTTGTCAGAGAACAAGGAAGCTTACAAAAAAGGATTCCATTTATTTCCTCTTTGCCTAAATAGAAAGGAACATAAAGTTTCAGAAGATAAAATTACAATTTTGCTGCGACATAGTCTGTTATTTAGGGCATGACTTTTCTGTGGAGAGGAAAACATGATTTCTTGATGTACTAAAAACTATTAGACTTACCCAAGACCTCTCATAAAATGACAAATGAGAGAATTTCTAGGTTTGATGGATATTGCAGATGAGAGCAAAACTTTTTTGATATTTGGATCTTTATTTATTAACTATCTCCTCAGTAAGAAATCTGTTCCTCTCAGAGCTCAAACATCAACAGTTTCTTTCCTTAGCATCCTCAACTACAAAAATTCCTTTGGTCTATTTGTGATGAATGATGTGGCAAGCTCTTAGATCTTAAGTCAGCTTCATAGGAGCCATAAAAAACCCATCAGTTACTATAGACTCATCTTTGATGCTGTTACAAAGGTTTGTCCCCCTCATTTTAGGTCAATATATGCTCCAGCCAAGTTCATCGATGCTTCTGATGACATAGTTCTAGGATCTCTTCTCAATCCTGTAGAAACAAGAATTCCTTCTGATTGAGAGCATGCAGCATTTTACATTATTTAATTAACTACTTAGGGCATTCTGTCACTCTATCCCTCCAATATTGTTATTCACCTCTACAACACCCCAAATCCTGCCTATCAGAAGGGGAAACTCATCACTCTCCTACCTCAGTCAGGGAGCTTTCTTCCATTCCCTCAGATTTATAGGAGTCTCCCATTGAGAACTTTGTCCTAATGCCATTTTTAATGGCCCATCAAAAATTAAGCTGGTGGTTATCAAGCAGGATAGGCTTTCATTATTTAAGCTTGTCTTTCAAATACTGTCCTTCATCTAAGGTAAAATTAGTCTATATGGGAGAACTTATATTTACTAGAGCTTGTAAACTAGCTGAAGATCAGAATGTAGATACATATATGATAAAAGGTCTGTCTTGACTTTGAGATGTTTTGGAAACAAAGGTTTTCTCACCAATTCTGGAAATTTCATCCAAAAGGACAACAAATGAAAGTTTAGAGGCTATTTCTGCTTTCTAGAGAGGAAGCTGTTCTCAAGGTTGTGCTCTCCATGGAGGCTGCACTGTGTTTTGTTGTGGTATGTCTCTTTTCAAGATGTGTTGATGTGGAAATATTTCCTTGTTGAAAAGCTGTATTGCTCATAGTGGATAAAGCAACTATTTGCTTCTAACCTGTTGTACCACCATTTTAATTCTGTATTAGATGACTAAGATACAAACTTTATGAAAACCACTATAAAGGTGTATATATATATATATTTAAAGATTTATTTTGTTTATTTGAAAGTCAGAGTTACAGAGTTACAGAGAGAGGTAGAGAAAGAGAGATAGAGGTCTTCCATCTGCTGGTTCACTCCCCAGATGACTGTAACAGCTGGAGCTGTGCCAATCTGAAGCCAGGAGCCAGGAGCTTCTTCTGGGTCTCCCATGTGGGTGCAGGGGCCCGAGGACTTGGGCCATCTTCTACTGCTTTCCCAGGCCATAGCAGAGAATTGGATTGGAAGAGGAGCGGCTGGGACTTGAACCGGCGCCCATATGGGATGCTGGCATTTCAGGCCAAGGCTTTAACCCGCTGTGCCACAGCGCCAGCCCCATAAAAGGTATATTAAAAACAAAACTAGGCCGGCGCCACGGATCACTAGGCTAATCCTCCACCTTGCGGCGCCGGCACACCGGGTTCTAGTCCCGATCGGGGCGCCGGATTCTGTCCTGGTTGCTCCTCTTCCAGGCCAGCTCTCTGCTGTGGCCAGGGAGTGCAGTGGAGGATGGCCCAAGTCCTTGGGCCCTGCACCCCATGGGAGAGCAGGAGAAGCACCTGGCTCCTGCCATCGGATCAATGCGGCGCGCCGGCCGTGGCGGCCATTGGAAGGTGAACCAATGGAAAAAGGAAGACCTTTCTCTCTGTCTCTCTCACTGTCCACTCTGCCTGTCAAAAACAAAACAAAACAAAACAAAACAAAACAAAACAAAACAAAACAAAACTATAGTATGTTTACCTTCCAAATTTTCTGGAAAAGCTGGAAGAAATAATGGTATGTTTATATTCAACATTATAAATATAAAAACTTTCAATAAACTTTGTGTTCTCTTTGGTAAAAATACCCTTATGGCAAACTGATTACTGGGAGGTAAGTTACCAATCAGTTAATAGATTTCCCCTCTAGCACAACACTCTACTATATATGACAAAATACTGCAAGGAAATCATTGCTATCTTTATTGTTAACATTTTAAGGCCATTTTTTGCACAACATCTATGTAAGCAATTTTTTCATAATTTTTGACACATTTATTGGATACATTGTAAAATTTTAATACATCTGTACAAAGCATGCTGATCAAGTCAGGGTAATCAACATTTTACCTTTTTTGACAGTACTTTGTGATTGGAGGCTATTTGTACATAAAATATACACTAGGTTATTGTAAAATATAGTCTCATTACGATGTGTAACACTAGAAACCTATTCCTTTTATCTGATTTTGATTTGACACCCATTATCCAAACAAACTCACTCTATCCCTGTACCCCTCCCAGCCTTTAATAATTATCATTCTGTGTTTACACTGAGATATTTTTAAAAACTTCTATATGTGGGAGAACATGCAGTATTTGTCTTTCGGTGCCTGGATTATTTCATATAACATGATGTTCTCCAGTTCAATTGTCTTTGCTGCAAATGGCAATTTCATTTTCTTTCATGGCCAAATAATATTCCATTGTGTGTGTATCACATTTTCTTTTCCCATTCACCTGATGATAGACACATTGGTTGATTCCACATCTTGGCTATTATGCTTAGTGTTGCAATCAATATGGTGGATAACACATCTCTTTCATACAGTAATTTCATGTCTTTTTTTATATGCCCTGTGGTGGGATTTGTGGGTCATATGGCTATTCTATTTCTAGTTTTCTTAAAAGAATTTCTATACTGTTTTCCCTAGTCACTGCAATAATTTATCTTCCCGCCAACAGTGTATAAGAATTCCTCTTTCTCTACATCTTTGCCAGCATCTGTTACTCTCTCTTTCTCTCCCCACCCTCTCTCTCTCTCTTTTTTTTTTTTTTTGATCATAGCCATTCTGATTGAGATAAGGCAATATCTCACTGAGATTTTGATTTGCATTTCCCTGTTGCCTAGTGATATTGAAAATTTTATTCACATATTTATTGGTCATTTTTATTTCTTCTTTAGCGAAATGTCTATTCAGGTTCATTTGCCACTTCTTAACTGAATTTGTTTTATTGAGTTTTTTTTTTGAGTTCCTATATATGTGGACCTTAATCCATTGTCAGATTATGTAGCTTGCAAATATTTTTTCACATTTAGTTGGATGCCTCTGCAACCAATTGATTATTTCCTTTACTGTGTTGAAGCTTCTGAGATTGTTATGATCCTATTTGTTTACTTTTGCATTTGTTATTTACTTTGGGATCTTATCCAAAATGTCATCACTTACATTAATGTCTTGAAAAAGTCTCCCTTATGGTTTCTTTTATCATTTTCATACTTTCTGGTCTTACATTTAGGTCTTTGCTCTATTTGATTGATTTTTGTATATGGTGAGAGGAAGGAATCTAATTTTAGTTTTCTTTTTTATAAAGCTTTTATTTAATAAATGTAAATTTCATTGGTACAGTTTTTGTATTATAGTGGTTCTTTCCCCATACCCACCCTCCCACCCACAAACCATCCCACTTCCTACTCCCTCTCCCATCTCATTATTCAATAAGATTCATTTTTAATTATCTTTATATACAGAAGATCAACTCTATACAAAGTACAGATTTCAACAGTTTGCACCCACACAGACACACAAAGTATAAAGTGCTGTTTGAAGACCAGTTTTATCGTTAACTCACATAGTACAACTCATTAAGGACAGAGGTCCTATGTGGGGAGCAAGTGCACAGTGAATCCTGTTGTTGATTTAACAATTGGCATTCTTATTTATGATGTCAGTGATCACTAGATGCTCTTGTCATGAGCTGCCAAGGCTATAGAAGCCTTTTGAGTCTACAAATTCTGTCATTATTTAGATTGGGTATAAGCAAGGTGGAAGTTCTCCCCTCCCTTCAGAGAAAGGTACCTCCTTCTTTGATGGCCTCTTCTTTCCACTGGGATCTCCCTCACAGATCTTTCATGTAGGTCATTTTTTGCCACCATGTCTTGGCTCTCCATGCCTAAATGCTCTCATGGGCTTTTTTTTAAGTTTTTTTTTTTTTTTTTTTTTTTTTTTTATTTGACATCCAGAGTTACACAGAGTCAGAGGAGAGGCAGAGGTCTTCCATCTGCTGGCTCACTCCCCAAATGACTGCAATGGCTGGAGCTGTGCTGATCTGAAGCCAGGAGCCAGGAACTTCTTGCCTGACTCCCATGTGGGTCAGGGGCCCAAGGACTTGGGCCATCATCTACTGCTTTCCCAGGCCATAGCAGAGAGCTGGATCAGAGTGGAGCAGCCACGTCTCAAACTGGCACCCATATGGGATGCCAGTGCTTCAGGCCAGGGCGTTAACCCACTGTACCACAGTTCCAGCCCCTCTCATGGGTTTTTAGCCAGATATGAATGCTTTAAGGGCTGATTCTGAGGCCAGAGTTCTGTTTAGGGGGTTTGTCATTCTATGAATCTTCTGTGTGGCCTGCTTCCCATGTTGGATCATTTTCTCCTTTTTAATTCTATCTATTATTATTAGCAGACACTTGGTCTTATTTATGTGATCCCTTTTACACTTATTCCTATTTTTATCATCAGTTATGAACATAAACTGATCATTTTATTTATTTTTTAAAGATTTATTTTATTTATTTAAAAGACAGACTTACAGAGAGAGGTAGAGACAGAGAGAGAGATTGATTTTGTGGATACAAGTTCACTCCCTAGGTGGCCGCAGTGGGAGCCAGGAGCTTCTTTTGGGTCTCCCACGCAGGTGCAGGCCTTGGGCCATTTTCTACTGCTTTCCCAGACCACAGCAGAGAGCTGGATTGGAAGAGGAGCAGCTGGGACTAGAACTGGCGCCCATATGGGATGCAGGTGCTTCAGTCCAGGGTGTTAGTTAACCTGCTGCGCCACAGCGCTGGCCCCTAAACTGATCATTTTAACTAGTAAGGTGGCATTGGTACCTGCCAACTTAATGGAATTTGGAGTCCCATGGCAAGTTTTTAGCTTTACCCTAAGGGGTAAGCCCGAGGGAATGTATGCCAAGCTGTACATCTCCTCCCTCTCTTCTTCCCACTCTTATTTTTAACAGGGATCATTTTTCAATTGAATTTAAACACCTAAGAATAATCCTGTGTTAAGTAAAGAGTTCAACAAATGGTATTAAGCAGAAACAGAAAATAGTAAAAAGGGTAAAATAGTAAGCTGTTCCTCAACAGTCAGTCCAAGGGCTCATCAAATCATTGCTCCCATAGTGTCAATTTCACTTCTATAGATTTTCTTTTAGGTGCTCACCTAGTTAGAGTTTGTCCAGTTTTGCAAGCACCATTTATTTAAGAGACTCTCTTGTCTCCAATGTATGTTCTTGGAAGCTTTATAAAAAATCACTTGCCTGTATGTACATGGATTGATCTTTGGGTTCCCTGTTACGATCCCTTGATCTATGAATCAGCTTTTATACTCATACCATGCTATCTTAATTACTATAGTTTTGTATTTGAAATAAGTTATTGTAATATCTTCAGACTTACTTTTTGTTTTTTTGCTTCAGGTTCAATGTGATTCCATATGGATTTTTGGATACTTTTTCTAATTTGTAAAGAATGCCACTGGTATTTTTGATAGGAATTGCATGGAATTTGTACATTGCTTTATATAGGATGGAATTTTAGCTATATTAATTATTCAAATCTATGAGCAAATAATATCTCTTCTTTTTTGTATTTTTGAATATTTTTTCATCAGTGTTGTAAGATTTTCATTGTAGAGATCTTTCACTTACTTGATTAAATTTATTCCCAAATATTTAATTTTGTTGTTGATCATCTGAATGGGATTCCTCTCTTGATTTCTTTTACAGCAAAATTATATTTGGTATATAAAAATGCTACTGTTTTTTGCATGTTGCTTTCTGGTGACTAGACTGGATTAGTTTATCAATTCTAGCATTTGTGTGGTGGTTTTTACATTTGCAAAATCATGCCATCTGCAAACATGGGTATTTTGACTTCCTCCTTTCCTATTTAAATGTCCTTTATTCCTATCTTATCCCTAAGATAATACTTCTAATACTATATTATATAAGAGGAGAGAAAGTGGACTTTCTTGTTTTGTTCCAAATTTGAGGGGAAATATTTTCAGCTTTTTTTCATTCAATATGATATTGATTGTGAGTTTCTTATATATAGCCTTTATAATTTTGATGTATGTTCCTTCCAGACCAATTTGTTGAGAGTTTTTAGCATGAAGGAATGTTGAGTCTTACCAGATGATTTTTCTGAACCTATTGAAATGATCATATGGTTTTTGTTTTTCATTCTGCTGAAGTGATTTATTATGATTATTGATTTGTAAATGCTGAACTATCCTTACAACCCTGGAATAAATACAACTTGATTGTGATGTCTGATCTTTTTGATGTAGTGTTGGGTTTGATTTCCTTGGAGCTACAGGGTAGGAAGTGTACCTTGTCTAGATCCCACAAGAAAAGCATAGGATATGCTGGGGATCATTTACTGTCAGCCAGGGTCTATAGCTTTGGGGTGATGATAGGCCAGGTGTCACAGGGCAAGTAAAGATATTTCTGAAACTTACAGCACCAATAGTTTCAGTCTCAGAGATGAAGGATGCAATGGAAACCTTACACATATAGGTTATAATTACAAATTACACAAATAGGCTATAATGGGAATTGAGCACTGGCAAGTACAGGTCTGGAGTAGGATCCTCCTCAGGTGTCATAGAGTGAAGTCAGGCAACTCTGTAGAACACAGATCCAACATTCCAAGTCCCAGAGCTGCAGGAGTCAAGAGGGTACCTCACCCAGGTCCCACAGTGGGATCACAGTCTATGCCAAGTACATGTCTATGCTAGTACATGTGAGCCTGGATCAGTGGGATGCAGATAGGGCTTTTGCAGTCCCCACAGGGCAAGTATAGGTATCCTTGTGATATACAGAATAAAAGAGTCATTCATATAAAGCTACAGGATCAGTGGGGCCCTTACCCAGATCCCTTGGGTGTGAATTCAGGGGACTTTGGAATGTAGTTCTAAATAGTCACAGTCCCAGAGCTTCATGACTCAGACAGTACTTACCCAGGTCCCACAAGGTGATCACAGGCTAAACTTGGGATTTTGCACTAGAAGGTGCAACTCTGGAGGAGAGGAACGCAGACAAGGCCTTATACAAGCCCCACAGAGGATCACAGATGTCCCTGGGACTTACAGAATCCAGAATCACAGTACAAGAGTTGCCAAATGTGGTGGAGTCCTTTCCAAGTTTTTTCCAGGAAAGTGCAGGTCATGTTGAGATTTGCGGATTGGCATTTGAGATAGGGCCTTTTGGTCCCGCTCGTGAGTGTTAGTTACTCCACTGATTGTAGCACCAACAATCTCAGTCCCAGAGCTGCAAGACACAGATAAGACTGTTCCTACTTGGTGAGTAAGGATGACGTCTGTGCTTGTGACTTGGCCACCCAGCACTCTGTGCTAAGTGATGCAAAATGGAACTTCCTTAGTTCTGGTCCTTTGGGCTTGTATATTGTTTGTTGCTTGTTCCAAGCTCCAAGAAGCAGAGGGGGCTTTACCTAGATCACTCAGATTGAGTAAGATGGCTCTGCAGCTTGTATGCAGCAGAGGCTCTGCTCCCTGACCTGTAAAGCATCCTCACTCAGGCTCTGGGGACTTCTGGTGGCAATGGGCTGCCAGCTGTTTCCTAATACAGAATGGAGTTTAGTAATGGCTGTGTTGCAGAAGCTTGGATCTTGGACTACCAGGGAAGGAGAAGATGAGGCAAGGTGCTTTCCTTTTGTGGAGCAAAACCATTACTCAGACTCTTGTCAGATGTCTATACTGGACTCAAAGCCAGTGAGGACTGTGGAATTTTCTTGTAATTAGTTCCACCAGTATGTGGCAATGGTTGGCACTGCAACATTTTCTGCTCACCTTTTCCTGGCAAGATGGGCTGGGAAACTAAAGTGGAAGCTGCTGTGTGTTTTGTTCCTTTCTCCACACTGGCTCTCTGAGTTTCTGTACTGTTTAAAGTCCCCACTAATTCCTTATTGAAATTTTCCCTCAGTCAATATCCTGGAAGCCCATCACTGTTGCTGTTCTGGTTCTCTGTGTGCAGGCCTAATTAGTCAATCATCTTGGATCTTCTGATATTCATGGTGTGTAATTTCCAAGAACTGTTAGGCAACACTGAAAGTTTTCTATGAGGTAAGTTTGCAACTCATCTAAGGTTACATAGCTAATAAGTATTATAACCAGAAAAGATCTAAATCTGAATTTCAACCAGATTTTGACTGAGTTTTTTAGTAGTTTTCATGTCTCTCCCACTGCTCAGTTTTGGACATTCGTTAATTTGTTCTTTACTTGATAAATATCCTTGACACATTATGAAAATTATTTAATTATCTCAATTTATGTGTTTTGAAAGCTATACATATGAAAGTTGGATTTGCCTGCTTAGATCTCGGGTCAGCCACCTTTCTGATAAAAGAGCAGATAGTAAGTAATTTTAGACTTTGTTGACTATGTGGGCACTGTGGAAACTAAATCAGGTGTAGACAATTGTGTACAAATGGGAAAGCTTGTGTTCCACCAAACTTATATAAATAGGCAGTGGGCTCATTGGTCCTGCTGGCTGTATTTGTTGGTCCTTAGTTTATTTCCTTTTTTTCTTCTCCAAAGAAACCTTTTATTTAAGGAGGACAAATTTCATAAATACAACTTTAGGAAGGAGAACATATGGTATTTGTCCCTTTCGGATTGGCTTATTTCACTAACTATAATGTTTTCCAGATTCCTCCATTTTGTTGCAAATGACTGGATTTCATTTTTTTTTACCACTGTGTAGTATTCCATAGAGTACATATACCATAATTTCTTTATCCAGTCTTCAGCTGATGGGTACTTAGGTTGATTCCATGTCTTAGCTATTGTGAATCAAACTGCAATAAACACAGGGGTGCAGATAACTCTTTTATTTGCTGATTTCATTTCCCTTGAGTAAATTCCAAGGGGTGAGATGGCAGGGACATGTGGTTAGTCTATATTCAGATTTCTGAAGTATCACCAAACTGATTGCCATAGTGGTTTTACCAGTTTACATTGTCACCAACAGTGGATTAGGGTACATTTTCCCAACATTCTTGCTAACATTTGTTGTTTTTTGTTTCGGTATGAAAGCCATTCTAACTGGGTTGAGGTGAAACCACATTGTGATTTTGATTTGTATTTTCCTTATGGCTAGTGATCCTGAACATTTTTTCATGTGTCTGTTGGCCATTTGGATTTCCTCTTATGAAAAATATCTGTTTAAGTCCTTTGCTCATTTCCTAACTGGATTGTTTGTTTTGTTGTTGTAGAGTTTCTTGATCTCTTTATATGTTCTAATTATTAATCCTTTATCAGTTGCATATGTTGCAAATAATTTCTCCCATTCTGTCGGATGCCTCTTTACTTTCCTGAGTGTTTCTTTCACAGAACAGAAGCTTCTCAATTTAATGTGATCCCATTTGTTAATTTTGGCTTTTATTGCTTGTGCTTCTGGGTCTTTTCCAAGAAGTCCTTGCCTGTGCCAATGTCTTCCAGGGTTTCCACAATGTTCTCTAATAATTTGATGGTATCAGGTCATAGATTTAAGTTTTTAATCCATTTTGAATAGGTTTTTGTGTAAGGTGTAAGGTGTAAGGTAGGGGTCCTGCTTCATACTTCTGCATGTGGAAATCCAGTTTTCCCAGCACCAGCACCATTTGTTGAAGAGACTATCCTTGCTTCAGGGATTTGTTTTAACACCTTGGTCAAATATGAATTAGTTGTAGGTACTTGGATTGATTGCTGGTGTTTCTATTCTGTTCCATTGGTCTATCTATCTGTTTCTGTACCAAGACCAGGCTGTTTTGATTATAACTGCCTTGTAGTATGTCTTGAAATCTGGTATTGTGATGCCTCTGGCTTCATTTTTGTTGTATAATATTCTTTTAGCTATTCAGGGTCTCTCTTGTTTCCATAAGAGTTTCAGCATCATTTTTTTTCTAGATCTGAGCAGAATTTCTTTGATATTTTGGTTGGTATTGCATTGTATCTGTAAATTGCTATCAGAAGAAGAGATATTTTGGTTATATTGATTCTTCAATCCATGAGCATGTAAAATTTTTCCATTTTTTGTAACTTCTTCCATTTCTTCCTTTAATGTTTTATAATTCTCATTGTAGAGATTTTTGACATTCTAAGGTTAAATTTATTTGAAGGTATTTGAATTTTTTGTAGCTATTGTGAATGGGATTCATCTTAGAAGTTCTTTCTTAGCCATGGCATTATCTGTGTATACAGGGCTCTTAATTTTTTTGTATTGATTCTATATCCTGCTGCTTCTCCAAACTCTTCTATGAGTTCCAGTTTGATCCTGGTGGAGTCTTTTGGATCCCCTATATTTAAAATCACGTCATCTGTAAGTATTGATAGCTTGACTTCCTCTTTCCTAGTTTGAATGCTTTGATATCTTTGTCTTGCCTAATGGCTATGGCTAAGACTTCCAGGAGTATATTGAATTGCAATGGTGAGTGTGGACATTCTTGTCTGGTTTTGGATCTCAATGGGAATGCTTGTAACTTTTCCCTATTCAGTCGGATGCTGTCTGTGGGTTTGTCATAAAGTGCCTTAATTATGTTGAACAATGTTCCTTCTATACACAATTCGCTTAGAGTTTCCATCATAAAAGGGTGCTTTATTTTATCAAATGCTTTCTCTGCATCTAATGAGATAATCATATGTTTTTTGTTCTTCAGTTTGTTAATGTGATGTATCCCATTGACCAATACAAATGTTGAACCATCCCTGCCTATCAGGGATAAATCATACTTGGTCTAAGTGAGTGATCTTTATGATGTGTTGTTGGATATGATTGGCTAGAATTTTGTTGAGGGTTTTTGCACTTAAATTTATCAGGGAAATGGGTCTATTATTCTGTTTCTCTGTTTCACCTTTTTCAGGTTTAGGAATTAAGGTGATGTTGGTTTCATAGGGAGAATTTGGGAGGATTCCATCGTTTTCAATTGTTTTGAATAACTTGAGATGAATTGGAGTTAGGTCTTCTTTTTTTTTAAGATTTATTTATTTATTTGAAAGTCAGAGTTACAGAGAGAGAGAGAGAGAGAGAGAGGTCTTCCATTTGCTGGTTCATTCCCCAATTGGCCTCAATGGCCAGAGCTGCACTGATCCAAAGCCAGGAGCCAGGAGCCATATCCTACTATTTTCCCAGGCCATAGCACACAGCTAGATTGGAAGTGGAGCATCCGGGACTTGAACCTGCACCCATATGGGATGCCAGCATTGTAGGTGGCAGGTTTACTTGCTATATCACAGCGCTGCCCCACTGGTCTTTTTTAAATATATGGCAGAATGTAGCAGTGAATCCATATGGTCCTGGGATTTTCTTTGTTGGGAGGGAGATCTACTACTGATTCAATTTTCATTTTCGTTGTAGGTCTGTTTAGGTTTTCTATGTCTTCATGGCTCAATTTAGGGAGGTTGTATGTCCAGGAATATATCCATTGCTTCTAGGTTTTCAATTTTGTTGGCATACAGCTCTTTGTAGTAATTTCTGATGATTCTTTTTATCTCTGTGGTGTCTGTTGCTACATTTCCTTTTTCATCTCTAATTTTATTGATTTGCATTTTCTCTCTTCTTTTTGTTTTTGGTTAGTTGGGTGTGTCAATTTTGTTTATTTTTTCAATGAACCGGCTCTTCTTTTTGCTTATATTTTGTGTTTTTTGGGGGGATTCAATTTTGTTGATTTTTTCTCTAATTGTAATAATTTTTCTTCTCCTACTAGTTTTGAATTTGGTTTGATGTTGTTTTTATAGTTCCTTGAGATGCACTGATAGCTTATATATGGTGTCTTTCCAATTTCTTGATGTAGGCACCAACTGCTATACTTTCATCTTATCACTGCTTTTGCTATATCACATAAGTTTTGATATGTTGTATTATCTTCATTTAATTCCTCTTTTGATTTCCTCTATGACCCATTGTTCATTCAGGAGCATGTTGTTCAGTCTTCATGTGTTTGCATATGTTCTAGAGATTCCTAAGTTGCTGATTTCCAACTTCATTGCATTGTGATCTGAGAAGATGCATGGTGTGTTTTCGATTATTTTGAATTTGCTGAGACTTTGCTTTATGATCTAGCATGTGGTCCACCTTAGAGGAAGTTCCATGTACTTGTGAGTAGAATGTGTATTCTGAAACGGTAGGATGAAAAGTTCTATAGGTATCTGTTAGACCATTTCGTCTATAGTGACTCTGCTGTTTCCTTGTTGATTTTCTGTTTGATTGATTTGCCCATTGCTGAAAGTGGAGTATTGAAATCCCCCATTACTATTGTATTTGAATCTATGTCTCTCTTTAAATCCCTTAACATTTCTTTTAAATAGGCTGGTGCCCTATAATTAGGTGCATTGACATTTAAAATAGTTACATTTTCCTGTGAATTGATCCCTTAATCATTACATAGTGCCCTTATTTGTATCTTTTAACAGTTTTTGTGTTAAAGTCTATTTTGTCTGATATTATGATGGCTACACCAACTCTTTTTGGTTTCTGTTAACATGGAATATCTTTTTCCATCCTTTCATTTTCAGTCTACATGCATCTTTGTTGGTGAGATGTGTTTCCTGTAGCTAGCAAGTGGATTGGTTTTGTTTTTTAATACATTCAGCCAGTTTTTGTCTTTTAACTGGGGAGTTGTGGCCATTTACATTAAAGGTGACCATTGATAAGTAATGACTTGTCCCAGTAATTTTCCAATAAATATCCCTTTGTTTTACTTTGGATTTTCTTTGTACTTTTACTTGGAGATTTTCTTCCTTCACCTTCTTGTGTAGTGATGACCATGTTTCTGTTTTTCTGTGTGTAGCACATCCTTTTTTTTTTTTTTTTGATGTTTTGCTATTTTTTAAATTTTTAAATTTTTTATTTTTTTTAACTTTTATTTAATGAATATAAATTTCCAAAGTACGATTTATGGATTACAATGGCTTCCCCCACATACCGTCCCTCCCACCCACTACCCTCCCCTTTCCCACTCCCTCTCCCCTTCCATTCACATCAAGATTCATTTTCGATTATCTTAATATACAGAAGATCAGCTTAGTATACATTAAGTAAGGATTTCAACAGTTTGCTCCCACACAGAAACATAAAGTGAAAAATAATAGATGATTTTTTTTAAATGATGATGAAATCAGATCAGACCTATTGTCATGTTTAATCCCAGTGAGAGTCAAGTTGGGAGTTGATAATTTCTTTTTTTTTTTTTTTTCTTTTTTTTTTTTTACAGAGGATCAGTTTAGTATACATTAAGTAAAGATTTCAACAGTTTGCACCCCCATAGAAACACAAAGTGAAATATATTGTTTGAGTACTCGTTATAGCATTAAATCTCAATACACAGCACATTAAGGACAGAGATCCTACATGAGGAGTAAGTGCACAGTGACTCCTGTTGTTGACTTTACCAATTGACACTCCTGTCTATGGCATCAGTAGTCTCCCTATGCTCCAGTCAGCCAGATCCGAATGCCTTTAGGGCTGATTCTGAGGCCAGAGTGCTATTTAGGACATCTGCCATTCTCTGAGTCTGCTGAGTATCTCACTTCCCATGTTGGATCACTCTTCCCTTTATTTATTCCATCGGTTAGTGTTAGCAGGTACTAGACTTGTTTATGTGCTCCCTTTGACTCTTAGTCCTTTCATTATGATCAGTTGTGAACTGAAATTGATCACTTGGAATAGTGAGATGTCATTGGTACATGCCACCTTCATGGGATTGAATTGGAATCCCCTGGTATGTTTCTAACTCTATCATTTGGGGCACGTCAGCTTGAGCATGTCCCAAATTATACATCTCTTCCCTCTCTTATTCCCACTCTTATGTTTAACAGGGATCACATTTCAGATAATTTTTAACACTTAAGAATAACTGTGTATTAATTACAGAATTAAACCAGTCATATTAAGTAGAACAGACAAAAAAACTACTAAGAGGGATAATGTATTAAGTTGTTCATTAACAGTCAGGGCTATGCTGATCAAGTCACCGTTTCCCATAGTGTCCATTTCACTTCAGGAGGTTTCCTTTTTGGTGTTCAGTCAGTTGTCACCGATCAGGGAGAACACATGGTATTTGTCCCTTTGGGACTGGCTTATTTCACTCAGCATGATGTGTTCCAGATTCCTCCATTTTGTTGCAAATGACTGGATTTCGTTGTTTCTTACTGCGGTATAGTATTCTAAAGAGTACATATCCCATAATTTCTTTATCCAGTCTACCGTTGATGGACATTTAGGTTGGTTCCAGGTTTTAGGTACTGTGAATTGAGCTGCAATAAACATTAGGGTGCAGACCGCTTTTTTGTTTGCGAATTTAAAATCCTTTGGGTAAATTCCAAGGAGTGGGATGGCTGGGTTGTATGGTAGGGTTATCTTCAGGTTTCTGAGGAATCTCCAGACTGACTTCCATAGTGGCTTGACCAGTTTGCATTCTCACCAACAGTGGGTTAGTGTCCCTTTTTCCCCACATCCTCGCCAGCATCTGTTGTTGGTAGATTTATGTATGTGAGCCATTCTAACCGGGGTGAGGTGAAACCTCATTGTGGTTTTGATTTGCATTTCCCTGATTGCTAATGACCTTGAACATTTTTTCATGTGCCTGTTGGCCATTTGGATTTCCTCTTTTGAAAAATGTCTATTGAGGTCCTTGGCCCATCTCTTAAGTGGGTTGTTGGTTTTGTTTTTGTGGAGTTTCTTGATCTCTTTGTAGATTCTGATTATTAACCCTTTATCTGTTGCATAGTTTGCAAATATTTTTTCCCATTCTGTCGGTTGTCTCTTCACTCTCCTGACTGTTTCTTTTGCAGTACAGAAACTTCTCAATTTGATGCAATCCCAATAGTTAATTTTGGCTTTGACTGCCTGTGCCTCCCGGGTCTTTTCCAGAAACTCTTTGCCTGTGCCAATATCTTGAAGGGTTTCTCCAATGTTCTCTAGTAACTTGATGGTGTCAGGTCGTAGATTTAGGTCTTTAATACATGTTGAGTGGATTTTTGTGTAAGGTGTAAGGTAGGGGTCTTGCTTCATGATTCTGCACGTGGAAATCCAATTTTCCCAGCACCATTTATTGAATAGACTGTCCTTGCTCCAGGAATTAGTTTTAGATCCTTGATCAAATATAAGTTGGCTGTAGATGTTTGGGTTGATTTCTGGTGTTTCAATTCTGTTCCATTGGTCTATCCATCTGTTTCTGTACCAGTACCATGCTGTTTTGATTACAACTGCCCTGTAGTATGTCCTGAAATCTGGTATTGTGATGCCTCCAGCTTTGTTTTTGTTGTACAAGATTGCTTTAGCTATTCGAGGTCTCTTGTGCCTCCATATAAATTTCAGCACCAATTTTTCCTGATCTGAGAAGAAGGTCTTCGGTATCTTGATTGGTATTGCATTGAATTTATAAATTGCTTTTGGGAGAATGGACATTTTGATGATATTGATTCTTCCAATCCATGAGCATGGAAGGTTTTTCCATTTCTTGGTATCCTCTTCTATTTCTTTCTTTAAGGTTTTGTAATTTTCATCGTAGAGATCTTTAACGTCCTTGGTTAAGTTTATTCCAAGGTATTTGATTGTTTTTGTAGCTATTGTGAATGGGATTGATCTTAGAAGTTCTTCCTCAGCCATGGCATTGTCTGTGTATACAAAGGCTGTTGATTTTTGTGCATTGATTTTATACCCTGCTACTTTGCCAAACTCTTCTATGAGTTCCAATAGTCTCTTAGTAGAGTTCTTTGGGTCCCCTAAATAAAGAATCATGTCATCTGCAAAGAGGGATAGTTTGAGTTCTTCCTTCCCAATTTGTATCCCTTTAATTTCTTTTTCTTGCCTAATGGCTCTGGCTAGAACTTCCAGAACTATATTGAATAGCAGTGGTGAGAGTGGACATCCCTGTCTGGTACCAGATCTCAGTGGAAATGCTTCCAACTTTTCCCCATTCAATAGGATGTTGGCTGTGGGTTTTTCATAGATTGCTTTGATTGTATTGAGGAATGTTCCTTCCAAACCCAGTTTGCTTAGAGTTTTCATCATGAACGGGTGTTGTATTTTATCAAATGCTTTCTCGGCATCTATTGAGATAATCATATGGTTTTTCTTCTGCAGTCTGTTAATGTGGTGTATCACATTGATTGTCTTGCGCACATTAAACCATCCCTGCATACCAGGGATAAATCCCACTTGGTCTGGGTGGATGATCTTTCTGATGTGTTGTTGCATTCTATTGGCGAGAATTTTATTGAGGATTTTTGCATCTATGTTCATCAGGGATATTGGTCTGTAATTCTCTTTCAGTGCTGCATCTTTTTCCGGCTTAGGAATTAAGGTGATGCTGGCTTCATAGAAAGAATTTGGGAGGATTCCCTCTTCTTCGATTGTTCTGAATAGTTTGAGAAGAATTGGAGTTAGTTCTTCTTTAAATGTCTGGTAGAATTCAGCAGTGAATCCATCTGGTCCTGGGCTTTTCTTTGTTGGGAGGGCCTTTATTACTGTTTCAATTTCTGTCTCAGTTATGGGTCTGTTTAGGTTTTCGATGTCTTCCTGGTTCAATTTAGGTAGGTTGCATGTGTCCAGGAATCTATCCATTTCTGATAGGTTTCCCTGTTTGCTGGCATACAAGTCCTTGTAGTAATTTCTGATGATTCTTTTTATTTCTGTGGTGTCTGTTGTTACGTTTCCTTTTTCATCTCTGATTTTATTGATTTGGGTCTTTTCTCTTCTTTTTTTAGTTAGTTGGGCCAATGGGGTGTCAATTTTGTTTATTTTTTCAAAAAACCAGCTCCTCGTTTGGCTGATTTTTTGGAATGTTTTTCTTGATTCAATCCTGTTGATTTCTTCTCTGATTTTAATTATTTCTCTTCTCCTACTAGATTTGGGTCTGGTTTGCTGTAGGTTTTCTAGATCCTTGAGGTGATTTGAAAGCTCATCTATTTGGTGCCTTTCCAATTTCTTGATGTAGGCACCTATTGATGTAAACTTCCCTCTTAACACTGCTTTTGCTGCATCCCACAAGTTTTGGTATGTTGTGCTGTTATCCTCATTTACTTCCAGAAAGTTTTTGATTTCTCTTTTGATTTCTTCTATGACCCATTGTTCATTCAGGAGCATGTTGTTCAATCTCCATGTGTTTGCGTATGCTCTAGGGATTCCTGAGTTGCTAATTTCCAACTTCATTCCTTTATGGTCTGAGAAGCTGCATGGTATGATTCTAATTCTTTTGAATTTGCTGAGACTTGCTTTATGGCCTAGTATGTGGTCAATCCTAGAGAAGGTTCCATGTACTGCTGAGAAGAATGTAAAATCTTTAGCTGTAGGATTGAAAGTTCTGTATATATCTGTTAGATCCATTTGTGCTATAGTGTCATTTAAATCTACTGGATCCTTGTTGATCTTCTGTCCTATTGATCTGTCTATTTCTGAGAGTGGAGTATTGAAGTCCCCCAGTACTATTGTATTGGGGTCTAAGTCTCCCTTTAAGTCCGTTAACAAATCTTTTAGATAAACCGGTGCCCTGTAGTTAGGTGCATATACATTGATAAATGTTATATCTTCCTGTTGAATTGATCCCTTAATCATTATATAGTGCCCCTCTTTGTCTCTCTTAACAGTTTTTGTGGTAAAGTTTATGTTGTCCGATATTAAGATGGCTACGCCCGCTCTTTTTTCATTTCTGTTGGCATGGTATATCTTTTTCCAGCCTTTCACTTTCAGTCTGTATGGATCTTTGTTGGAAAGATGTGTTTCTTGTAAGCAGCAAATAGATGGGTTTTGTTCCTTAACCCGATCAGCCAATTGGTGTCTTTTAACTGGACAGTTCAGGCCATTCACGTTCAATGTGACTAATGAAAAGTGGTAACTTTGCCCTGCCATTTGCCAAAGATAAGTTCTAATATATGCTTTGAATTCCCTGTGATCTTTTGCTGTGAGCTTTCCTTCCTTGGTTTCCTTCCTTTACCTTCTTTCATATTGATGACCGTGTTTCTGTGTTTCTGTGTGTAACACATCTTTAAGCATCTTTTGCAGGGCTGGACGAGTGGCAACAAATTCTTTCAATTTCTGTTTGTTATGAAAAGTCTTTATTTCACCTTCATTCACAAATGATAGCTTTGCAGGATATAATATTCTGGGCTGGCAGCCCCAACTGGGACTAGAACCCGGGGTGCTGACACCGCAGGCGGAGGATTAGGCTAGTGGGCCTGGTGCCGGCTCACAATCTTTTATTGAGGTGTTGTGTTCTTTGGGGGCATCATGCTTTCGTCCTTATTCTTGTTTCTTGAATTGGTGTATTTTTTATTCAACATTTTTGGAGACACCTGTTGGTTTTTTCTTTGCCTTTTTTCCACTGTGGTGGCTTTTTTTTTTTTTTTTTTTTTTTTTTTTTTTTTTTTGGTACTATGCCTCTTTAGATTAGTGGAGTGTCTGTTTCAGTGAATACCAGAGGCTTGTGGCCAGGGAGCTCTGTTCAGTTTCTAGGGTGAAGGGCATGTCTGAAGTGACACACCAAGGTTTGGCATGGTAAATATCTTCTTCTTCTTCTTCTTTTTTAATCAGAGGGATGTTTGTTCTGTCTGTTGGCATAGGCTCAGCTGAGCACCTCTCCTCAAAGACAAGTGCCTGGGTGTTAGTCCCTGTGGATATATTACTTATCTGCTCTGCTTCAAGGACCATACAAGGATCTGTGCAGTCCTCAGTGTAAGCTCAGATTCCCAGCAGTGTCCCTCAACATGTAGCTAGGGAGTCCTGAGCATACAGAGTGTCCCACATTGACTGCCCAATGTCCAGCCACACCCTGAGGCATCCCACACAGTCTCAGTGTCTTCACAGTCCTGGCACACAAGCCTCACACAGTCATGAGCACCTAGCCCCCTCTCTCTTCTCCCAACTGGATTCAGGAGTTTCTACTTTGCTGGTTGCTAGGCGCAGACAATGCCTGGTGCTGCTGCTACATATGTCTAAAATGGTGCCTGCTCTCTGTCAGCTTGTACAGGATGCCATTTCAGGAAGAGAGAAATATGCTCCCCCCTTTTTTTCTCCCTAGTTTGGCAGGTACATTATCCCTCATGGGGTTCCAAGCTGGTTTCCCTCTAGGCTCTTGCAGTTTTTTTGCCAGTGGCTTGGGCTGCTGCAGTCTGGTCTCACCTCATTCTCCAATGCTGGTGCAGAGGCTCTTGTTGCTGGGGTCCTGAGTTGTGCACGTCAACACCCTCCATGTAGTTCCACTATGTACTTTCCAATTCCTCCCCTCTTTTCTCCCTAATTCTTCCCTGAAACTGTACTCTTTCCACTTTTAAAACTGTCTTCTCCTAGACCAGAGCAACAAGCTCCGTCCATGCTCTGCCATCTTAATCCCTCTGGTTTTCTTCTTTGTAAGAAACTGCCCCCTTTTTTGGAGGGAAAAATGGAAGACTAAAATGAAATTTTCACTAGGCACTAGGCCTTGTGTTCAAGGCTTTTATACATACTTTATTTGATCTTCACAACTTAAAACCTATGTTGTGGGTTGATCCATTATTTGCCATGCTACCCTCCTGTGTTAGAGTGTTGGTTCACATCCAAGCTGCTCTGCTTCCCATCCAACTTCTTTCTAATGTGTCAGGGAATTTAGTGTAAGTTGGCTCAAATACTTGGGCAGCTGCTACCTATGCAAGAGAGACTAGGATAGGGTTCTTGGCTCCTTGCTTCTGCCTGGCACAGACCTGACTATAGCAGACATTTGGGGAAGGAACCAGGAAATGGAAGATCACTTTCTCGCTCCCTCTCTCTCTATTATTCTGCCCTTCAACTAACTAACTAATTAAATAAATCTTAAAGGAAAACTCCTTGCCATTTATATGAAAATGTGTTTCAGAAAGCTATAATTGTCCATAATCAACATGACTCATGAGGAGCAGAGCCTTCTGACTGAAAAGTGTTTTTCTTCCCATCATCATGTCTTCCTTTATTTGCCACATGCCTTTATATTGTCTGCATGTCTTCCCCTGCATCTCTGACCATATTTGCTTGTGACTCTGTAAACCAATGACAAAAACAATAGCAAAACATTTCATTGGTATTGCATATATATGTATATATTTTATATTATTTAGTTTCTACAAAACATCTATATTACTATATCTCCATGAGAATCTCATAAATTATATGTTCCCCATTTCACAGATGGGAAATGTCAATGTCATAAAACTAGAAATGAGCAAGTCTAGTACTAGAACTCCTATTTCCTAACAACTTATTTCCCAAGTAGGATTTTATTTCCTGGTCAACATTAATTTGATTAACACAGGAGGTCATATCCCTCTCTCTGGACTTCTCTAAGTGCAGCTGCCAAGTCAATTCCAACCAACAAAAGTAGCTGAGACTGGATTAATGGTTTTCGAGGGAATATCAAGTTCAATGCAATGAAATTCTGTTAAAGCAATACAGATTTGTGTCCAGGAAAAATCAGAAACTCTTACATTCTCTCTAGTAGTTGGCCATGGGGCTGAAGGCCACCTGGATTCATCCTTAAGGTGTTCACCAAGTGAAAAATGACTTCACAAAACATTTGACTCTTAGATTTTTCCAAAATCCGAGCAGGAAGGAGCCACTGTCTTTGGCTAACTGCTCCCAAATATAAACACAGAGGCTCAAGGGTAGGAAATCTTTATTTCTTTAAGCTAGGTATTGAAAATGAGAGAATTCAGGACTATTCCCAGGTGAACTCTTGGAAACTCTTTAGCTTTTTCTTTTGCAGCCCCATTTTAAGGCAGCTTTCTGCTTTGACTTGAGGAAAGACTCTGGAGGATAAGAGGGCCTATATCCATCTCCCACTCCACCCTTTGCCCTTGTGTCAGCTTGGGCATCTTGTGGCTTGGTCTTTCAGTGGCAGAAATGAACCCAGGCTGAGAAGTAGAGAAGTTAATAGAAGGTTTTGGACGGCTGACTGAATTGTTGGAAGGCTGCAGAACCAGAACAGGCATGGGTGAACCTTTCACTTTCTGAGCTTGCAGTGGGGCTCAGTGGTGTCAGGATCTGACATCACAACCTCAGACATGGAGAGAAGAGGAGAAGGGGGAGGAAAGGGAGATGACACCAGACGTATCTATTTGTGCCCTAGTAGTCAGATTTAATCTTGTGCCTTGGATGCAAATGAGCTTGGAGAAGCAAGTTTTCTAACATTTCTGCTTCTTTTAGGAGATGTAACTTTAACCTTCAACAAGCTTCATATTGGGTAACCAACATAAATGACTGATGTCCAGCACAATTTGCTGCCACAAGCCTTGGCCTTGACAAGTGCTTGCTTTCCACAGAAACCTCTAGCTACTTTCTTTTTGGGCTCTGAGCCCTTCCCTGTTCATATTCTAACTCCCAGACCCCATTTCACTTGCTACAGTGTTAATGGGTAATTTACAGAATCCTAGCATCTCTGTTGTAGAGGCACCTGAATGGTCATCTAGGTCAGTGTTCTCAACCATGCTCGGGGGAGACACAGATTTCCTCTGCCACCCTATAGGAGTAAAGGACCTTTTCTCCCTTCCCTTCTCATCCCCACCTCCACACACAGCTTGTTTCAATTTGGAGTAGGTCAGCTTTGATCTGTTTTGCATATTGAGCATTTGTTCTTTGGAAGGAATTTTCCAATGCTAAAAGATATTTGGTAGTCACTGTGTAGCCCAAGCTCTTCTACATATGTTGTGGATCTTTGTAATCCTAGTGCATGTCTGAGTGCCTGGCATAAGAGGAACTTAACAAATATGTACGAATGGAAATAAACAAATATTTCATTCATTCACTCATCCACTTATCTATTCACTGGAGAAACATTTGTTCAACTCTTATTGGGTTGTTTACCTATACTTACCTATAACTTCCATTGACTGCCACTATTGGGTTAATCAGTGAATATGACTTAAAAGTGTCTCTTTCCTCCCACACTACACCATTTCTGTGCAACCCATGTATTTTTCCAGGCTGAATCACCCTGAAGTTGAAAGTGAGGTCATGTTACCAGCAACAGACAGTATTATTAGTATTATTTTTGGCTTTAGTGATAATCTACTATCATGTATTTCTCTAGTTTTCTGGCATTATTTCTTTGAGAGGCATTCCCTGCTGTAAACCTGTCTCTTTATTAAAAAACAAAACAGAAGTGATGGGAAGAACATTTTTATGCAAGGGTTGAGGAGCTATAATAGAGTGTGTATCTGAAAGTGCTTTGAACAAAAGAAACTGTTTCTGAAGGGTCAGAGATTGTTATTAAGTAGGGCTACCTGCCAGCCAGCTGGTTATTTGTTAGAAATTTAGGATGCAAGGGAGAAGATACTCACCCAGAATAATTTATCTTGCTGTTAAAAAATACTTAGTGGTCAAATCTCAATGAAATCTTGGTTTTCCCTGTAGGGAAAAGTCACAGCTTGCTGGTAGTGTCTTAGTTTGGTACTGGCATCATTCTGCCTGCTGTTTGAGCTAGATTGTATCCCTTTTCTTCAATCAGCTAACATTTAAGGAATGTTTTTTAAATGTTTCATTTATTCATTGATGCATTCATGCATTCGCCCATGCATTCAATAATTCATTCAGTTTCCCATTAGGATTAACAAATACTTAATAGATAAGGATCCTTGCCATGTGGAATTTACATTCTAGTGGCAGCCACACACAAATAAGAAGAGAGACACAAATGTAGAAAAAATTCAAGTGTCAAATGGTGATACGTTTAAGGAGACAAATAAAAGCTAAGAGAAACAAGGACTGTTAGGGGAGGGTGGAATTTAAGTTTTAACTAATAGACTTACATTGAGAAGATGTGATCACAAAGATGATAGAAATTCTATGAGCTAGGTGTTAGTACTATTTTGTAGATGGAACACATTGGTTCAGAGAGCTGAAGTTATTTGTTGAGGTCACATAGGGAGTTAGAGGATGTGTTGCTGTTTGGACTTAGGCATGAGTGACTTTGAACCGGGCCCTAAAATGCTACACTACACTAATTTTTCACTGGTAAGACATTGTACTGGAATAACCAGGACACATAGAGTCCTTTCTTTGTTACTTTAGCATGCTCTTTCTGGGGGCTATAGAATTTTCACTTCTGCTATCAACAATATTCGAGGAGACTGACATTTTAGTACTCCCTATCCTATTCCCATTGGAGTAAGCATTGTTGGCTACAGAGTTGGTCTAAAAGTTATATCTTTAACATAGGAAAACAATGCAGAAAGTGGAAATCCTGCATACCATTAAAACTTGCCACTGTGGGAGGTATCAATTTTACTTGTGGTAATAAGTTATTTAGATTTTAGGCAATATTCGTGAAGACTTTAGAAAAATAACCCCAAAGAATTCTAAAGATATGAGATGCCAGAGAATTCTAGGATAGGGGGCTGACACAATCTGGCTATTGGTTGGGTGTGAGTATATTGGGGACCAATGAATCCTTGAGGTCGAAGTAAGAGACACACTGTTAATCTTGAAGTGTCCTGAGGGCCAAGACTTCATTATAAAAAAAAGCTGAATCTTGCAGTTAATTTACAATCACAAGGGCAGGTGTTGCCTTTTCCTTCTCCTATATCTGTTAGGCTAGGCACTCAATTAGTGTTTTAATCCATGTCCGATGAATAACTGAGTGTATGATGACAAGAAGACTTGAAACTTTATAATAAAAGATGGAGAATGCAAATGGGAATGTACATTTTTTTTCTCCACCATCCCTCATCTACTACTGGTCTTCACTCTTGCTTTCTAACCAAGTTACTTGTGCAAAAGTGCTCTGTCAATTCTACTTTGCAAGGAAACACAGATTAAGCTAAGGCACCATTGAGTCCCCCTCTCCTACTTATTATCTCATTTTCTGTAATCTATTTATCTATCATCAACAATCAATCATCATCTAGGTGATGTGTATGTTTTCATGTATGAGAAATTGTATCTGAATAGAACTGGTCACCTTGTCGAGAAATTCTATTACAAAAAATTATAACAGTCCCAAATGTACAATTTGGGAAATGCTCAATCAAAATTGCCCCAAACGGTAGAGTTAGAAATGTGCCAGGGGATTCCAATTCAATCCCATCAAGATGGCATGTACCAATGACATCTCACTAGTCAAAGTGATCAATTTTAGTTCACAATTGATCATAATGATAGGATTAAGAGTCAAAGGGATCACATAAACAGGACTAGTATCTGCTAATACTAACTGATAGAATTAAAAAGGAGAGAACGATCCAACATGGGAAGTGGGATACACAGCAGACTCATAGAAAGGCAGATGTCCTAAACAGCACTCTGGCCTCAGAATCAGCCCTTAAGGCATTTGGATCTGGCTGAAGAGCCCATGAGAGTATTTTAGGCATGGAAAGCCAAGACACTCTGGAAAAAACAAACAAACAAACAAACAAAAACAAACCTAAATGAAAGGTCTCTGTGAGTGAGATCCCAGTGAAAAGAATTGGCCATCAAAGACAGAAGTACTTTTCTCTAAAGGAAAGAGAGAACTTCCACTTTGATTATGGCTTGTCTAAATAAGATCAGAGTCGGCGAACTCAAAAGGCTTCCATAGGCTTGGCAACTCATGACAAGAGCCTAGAGTGATTACTGACATAATAAATAAGAGTGTCAATTGTTAAATCAACAATAGGAGTCACTGTGCACTTACTCCCCATGTAGAATCTCTGTCCCTAATGTGTTGTACAATGTGAATTAATGCTATAACTAGTACTCAAACAGTACTTTATACTTTGTGTTTCTGTGTGGGGGCAAACTGTTGAAATCTTTACTTAATGTATGCTAAACTGATCTTCTGTATATAAAGAGAATTGAAAATGAATCTTGATGTAAATGGAATGGGAGAGGGAGTGGGAGATGGGAGGGTTGTGGGTGGGAGGGAAGTTTTTTTGGGGGAAAAGCCACTGTAATCCAAAAGCTGTACTTTGGAAATTTATATTTATTAAATAAAAGTTAAAAAAAATAATAAAAGTGCCTGAGAAGGAATATAATGATTTTACCTATGCATGGGGTACAATATGATGTTATGATACATGTATAGATTATACAATGTCCAGTCAGGGTGAATATATTCACTCACACAATTAATAGCATTTTTGTCGTTAAAAAATTAAACTCCTATATTTTTAATAGAGAAATATGCATTACATAAATACTTATAATCTCCCTAATGTGCAATGGAAATCCAGAACTTTATACTCCTATCAGAGTATGTATTTATACCCCTTACTAAGCCTGTCTCAATCCATCCCTCTACTCTTTCCTCCCCAGTCTCTAGCAATCAACACTATACTTATAACTTCTATGAGATCACCTTTTTGTAGGTTGCACCTATGAGGAGACTTATGTGGTATTTGTATTTCTGGGTTTGACTTATTTCACTTCACATTATGACCTTCAGTTACATCCATGTGGTTTCTTGTACATAGACTTTGTATGCTACAATGTTGCTGAATTTATTAGTTTCAACCGTTTTTTGGTGGAGTCCTTGCATTTTTCTATATACAAGATCACATTGGCCAGTGCCACGGCTCACTTGGCTAATCCTCTGCCTGTGGTGCTGACATCCTGGGTTCTAGTCCCAGTCAGGGCGCCGGATTCTGCCCAGGTTGCTCCTCTTCCAGTCCAGCTCTCTGCTGTGGCCTAGGAGTACAGTGGAGGATGGCCCAGGTCTTTGGGCCCTGCACCCACATGGGAGACCAGGAAGAAGCAACAATACTGATACATATATTTTTTGTTTTTTGTTTTTTTTTAATTAATTAATTTTCAATCCTTTTGTCATTGTAAGTCTTTTAATGGATAATTCAATCCATTTACACTAAAGGTCATTTTAAAAATGATTTATTTTCTTTATTTGAAAGACAGAGCGATATATAGAGAAACAGAAATAAAGAGAGAGAGAGAGAGAGAGAGAGATATCTTTCATCTGCTAATTTACCACCAAAATGGCCACAGTGCTAGGCTAGGGCTGAGCCAGGCAGAAGTCAGCTGGTGGAACTCCATTTGAATCTCCCACATGGGTGCAAGAGCTAAGACTTCAGATCTCTTCTGATACCTTTTCAGCTGCATTAGTAGGGAGCTGCATCAGAATCAGAGCATTTGGGACTCCAACTGTGCTCTTACATGAAATGCTAATGTACTGCATGACAGCAGTGGCCTTTAAAGTGTAATTATTGATGAATAAAGTAGTCTTACTGTTGTGATTGTGACACTTGCTTTGTGGTTTTGCTGTGTTTGTCTTTTCACTCTCCCTCTGTTACAAACTTCTTTTGTGGTTACCTTGAGGCTTACAAATATTGTTTGGTTATAGTAAACTACTTTGAAATGATAACAACTTTACATCGAGTGTGCCAATAAGAAAAAAAATTAGGGAGAGGAAAGAGAAGAGAAATGCTATAAAAACTACACTTGCACCCTGTTTTCTCCATTCCGAATCTTGGTGTCTCATTTTTATCTTTTTCTATATTGACTATCATTTAATATTGTCATGTAGTTATTATTTATTATGTTTTGCATTCATACTAAATATATGATTGGTTTATTTACCACACTTAAAATATTAGAGAATTCTGAATTTGTATAGTTATTCTTACCAGTGAGTTTTCTAATTTTTGATATTTTCTCCTTTCTTATTTAACATGTTTCTCTCATCTTGAAGAACTCCTTTTAGCATTTCTTATAAAGTAGACGTGATGATAGTAAACATTCAGTTTCTGTTTGTCTGGGAATGTCTTTCTCTTACAGCTGAATGATAGCATTGCTGGGCATATTTCTTGGCTGACAGTTTTTTCTTCCACATTATGAGTCTCATCCCACTTCTTCCTGGGCTGTAAGATTTCCACTGAGAAGTCTGAAGTCAGGTGAACTGGATTCCCCTGATATGTGCTTTGCTTTCTCTTGCTCTTTATTTTTAACTCTAGAGAGTTTGATTACGCTATATGGCATAGACTGGGTTGGGTTGAATTTGCCTTTTCTTTGCCCTTCCTGTAACTGGATAGTTTTATCTTTCTCCAAGTTTGGGAAATCTTTTATTATCTCATTGAATGTCCATGTCCTTTCTGTTCTATTCCTTTGGCATTTTCAAGTGTCCCTTGAATCCCAATGACTTAGACATTGGCCCAAGAAGTGAAGTGTGGAGAGATACCTCCTACTTGAGAGAGGTAGAGCCAACAAAAGCCCAGTGCTAGGTCCACTGTGAGCAAATTGAATAGAACTAAGTCCCCCTGTTTATCCCCTGGGGTCCATACCTAAGCAGTAACATATGGAGCTTCCAGAGCCAAGAGATGTCAACTGGCTATCTCCCAAACACTGGCAGAAAGTCAAACTCCAGGGA
The DNA here is from genome assembly GCF_051225735.1 of Oryctolagus cuniculus. Classification (NCBI taxonomy): domain Eukaryota; kingdom Metazoa; phylum Chordata; class Mammalia; order Lagomorpha; family Leporidae; genus Oryctolagus; species Oryctolagus cuniculus. The sequence goes on from NC_142873.1 coordinate 112,792,245, forward strand.
TATGGAGTGGCCAAGACCTCACATCTCAGAGCTCAGAGCTGGGCTTACTATGCCAAGACCTGATACCTGATGAAGCCTCAAGTCCTCTAGCCCTCTTCCAGTGCTCACAGACAACCTGCAGACTTGCTTAGCATCAGGTGCAGACCTGCACTCCAGGGGATTGACTCATTTTGCTGAGTGTCACTGACAGTCTCTCGTGGGTTTGGCAGACACCCCCAGGACTTTGTGGGAACCTATAATTTTGGGACCCAAGTATGAGGCCAGTCTGGTTGGCCAGAAGATTGCTTTTATCATTTTCCTCCAACTTTGGGCAGACAACAAGGGTCACAAGAATGTGTATTGGGGCTAGTAAAACTCCACACTGGGCAGAGCCTAATGGTTTCTGTCCTGAGACAAATGCCTGTGACAGAGTTTCCGGACTTACCTCAGTATCAGGCAGAGACCTATGCCCTGGTGAGACAGACTTGCTTGGTGTGTATCACCATTAGCATTGTGTACAACAGGTGTGCACATTCAAGATTGCATAGGGCCTGGTGACTATGAGACCCAGGGGTGAGCTACATAGGTACTACTTGAGTAACTGAGGGATTGCCTTTATCTCTCATCTTTTAACTATGGGCAGAGAGCAAGGAATCATAGGATTGTTTTGAGACCCAATGCTAGACTGATAAACACAGCATTTAGCAGATTCTGGTGGTTCTCATCCCCAGGGCAGTGACTACATATAGAACCTCTGGGCCTGCTTTAGGGTTCAGCAGTATTTTATGGTACTGGTTGAGCAGTTTGTTACTCCAGCGATCATAGCCAGTGGCTGGACAGGTGTAGCATCAGGCTGTGAGCCCACCTCATCAGCGGATGCACCACAGTAGGGCAACCTTTGACCCTACCCTGGACTGCAGTGGTCTTGGTGGGCTGAGTGCTCTGGATGTGATCTAGCAGTGTGTCATTCACAAGCATAACACAAGGAGTCTGAGCCTAGGAAGAGGTGTGTATGGATGGGCTACAGCAATTCAACAGCAGATTGGTACCAGAAATTGTTTGGGGAATATTGTAAGGCCAAATCAGTAAATACATATTGACAGTGGACCTGGGACGCATTGCAACCCAGGGTGCTGTTGAGTGCTGAAATAGCAGAAATATACCTATGCTCAGAGAAAATAAACACAATACTTAGAACTTCTAGAAGGACAGCCACAAGTGATACCAGATTACTTATAACTATAACTAACTAAAACAGATTACTCTAACTATAAACATTCAACATGCAGATGATGTTGCATACTAACAAGCAGATAAAATAAGGTGCCCAAACCAACAATACAGAAATTGAAATTTCCAAATACTTAACTGAAGATTTTTTAAAAATTTATTTATTTAGTTTTTATTTTCCCTCCTGTTGGTGCTCCTACTCTACCTCCTCCTTCCTCTCTAATTCCCTCTCTTAATTTTTACAGTGATCTACTTTCAGTTTACTTTATATTCATAAGATTTGACCCTACACTGAATAAAGGGTTCCTCAAATGGTAAGAAGAAAAAAAACACTGTTCCTCAATAGTAGAGACAAGGCTGCAAACAATCATTGAATCTCAAAATGTCAATATCACCCTTACACATTACATTTTTAGGTAATCTATTAGTTACCACAGATCAGGGAAAACATGGTATTTGTCTTTTTGGGATTGGCTTATTTTTATAAGTATAGGATTTTTTAAAAAAATTTAAGGTAACTCAATGAAATTCAAGAGAATACAGGGAAACATTCCAACATTCTAACAGAGATTTGAGCAATGTAAGTATACGAAGCCAATCAGAAGTTGTTCAACTGAAAAGTACAATAAGTGAAAGTAAAATATAGAAGCCATAAATCATACAAAAGATCAAAAAGAAGAAAGCACCAGTGAGCTTGAAGACAGGCTATATGAAAATACATAGTTGGAGAATAAAACCGAAAATAATCAAGAGGAATAAAGAAAGCTTATGGGAAATATGGGATAGCAGTATCAAAACAAATATTTGAGTTATTAAGACTCAAGAGGAACTGGAGATTGCCAAAGGGGTAGAAAGTGTATTCAGAGAGATAATGTCAGGAGGCTCCCCCAATGAAGAGAAAGATACTATTATTCAGCTGCAGAGAGATCAAAATGCAACAGGCAAATTCAACCCAACTGAGTCTGCAAGAAGATACATTATAGCCAAGCTTTCCAAGTTTAAAGATAAAGAGAACATTCTCAAAGTTGCAAGAAAAAAGAAGTAAGTAACACATAGAAGGGTCACAGTTGGCCTTATGGTAGCTTTCTCAGTAGTAAGGTTACAGGTCAGGAGGGAGTGGGGTGCAGTTTTTACAGTACTGAAGGCAAAGCAAAATGCCAGTCAGGGGCTGGTGCTATGGTGTAGTGGGCTGGGTCTCCTATATGGGTTCCAGTTTGTGTCCTGGATGCTCCTGTTCTGATCTGGCTGTCTGCTAAGGCCTGGGAAAGAAGTGGAGGATGGCTCAAATGCTTGGGCCCCTGCACCCAAGTGGGACACCCGAAGAAGGCTCCTGGCTTTTGATGAGCCCAGCTCCGGCCATTGTGGCCATTTGGGGTGTGAACCAACAGATGAAAGACGTTTCTCTGTCCCTTCTCTCTCTGTTACTCTACCTCTCAAGTAAATAAATAAATCTGTAAAAAAAGTCAGCCAAAAATACTGTATTCTTTAGATATGAGAAAGGCTATTCTTTAGATATGAGAAAGACATTCCCAGACAAACAAAAGCTCAGAGGATTTATTGCTACAAGACTTGTGGTACAAGAAATTCTAAAAGGAGCTCTTCAAGCAGAGAGAAAGAGATGCCATCAAGTAAGACTGAAATGTCAGAATGTTGAAAACTCACTGGTAAGAGTATACAGGCAAATTCGGAGTGCTCCAATGTTGCAAACATGATGAATATTATATCATTTATATCTTTACTTCACTAACAAAAGGGTAATCATTACATTAAAATGTTAAGAGATAGGAATACTGAAAGAGTCAAATGTATATCAGAAATTTAAAAATCTAAGGAGGAATGGAGCGTAAATGTACAGTGCTTTATTGGGGTTTCTTATTGCTTTGTTTTTTCTCTCTCTTCCTCTATTTTTATAGTCAACAGTAGGTTGTTATAATTTAAAGATAACTTGTTATAGCCAAAGAGATTTTTGTAAGCCTCATGATAAGCACAAAGAAGAAAACTCTAACAGATGTAAATAGCAAGAAAAGAATCAAAGTATGCCACTAGAGAAAAATGACTTCACCACAAATGAAGATTGTTAGAGAGAGAGAAAGAAACTACAATAAAAATTTGCAACAGCATCAAAATGGCAGCAATAAGAGTTTATCTATTAGTACTTACCTTAAATGTCAATGGACTAAATTCTCCAACTGAAATACATAAATTGACTGAATACGTTAAAAAATGGGACCCAATTATATGCTACTTAAAAAATCTCTTTGAACCTTTAATGATACACATAGACTGAAAGTGAAAGGATGGAGCAAGATATTCCAGCAAATAAAACCCAGGGGAAAGTAGAGTAGATCTATCTTTGTCAGAGAAAATAGATTTAAATAAAAAGCATTAAAAAGGGACTGAGTAAGTCAATATATAATGATTAAGGCCTCGACTAGCAAAAGGAAATAATTTATAAATATATGCACCCAATATAAGAGCACCCAAATATATAAGGCAAATATTGATAAACAATTGTAAGAAACAGACCAAAACAATAAGAGGAGGAGACTTTAACATACCACTTTTACATGGACAGATCATCTATATGAAAATCAACAAATTGCAGAGTTAAATATTATCCTAAATCGATTGAATCTACCGGACATCTACTGAACTATCCATCCAACACTTGAAGAAAACACAATCTTCTCAAATAGCACCTGGAATATTTTCCAGGGTACGTAGTATTATAATTCACAAATAAATGTTAACCAATTTAAAAGATTAAGAATTATATCGAGTATATTTTCTGACCACAGTGTAATAAATCTAGAAATCAATAAGAAAAACTTTGGCAACTAAGCAGATACATGGAAATTAAACAATCTACTCCTGAGTACTCATTGGACCAAGGAAGAAATCAAGGAGAAAGTTAAAAAATTTCTAGAAATGAGTGAAAATGGAAACATAATATAACAAAACTTGCGGGATATAGCAAAAGCAGTACCAAGAGGAATATTCTAGCAACTGATGCTGTATCAAAACAAAACAAAATAACACCAAAACCCAAAAATATCTCAAATAGGCAAATTATCACAGATGTTGAAGATGCTAGAAAAACAAGAATGAGTCAAATCTAAAATTGGTAGAAATAAAGAAATAATAAACCTCAGAGCACCAATAAATGACATAGAGTAAAAAAAATACTAACATCAATGAAATGAATAGCTGGATCTTTAAAAAGATTAGCAAAATTGAGCCAGCACTGTGGCTCACTAGGCTAGTCCTCTGCCTGCCACACCAGTACCCCAGGTTCTAGTCCCAGTTGGGGTGCCAGATTCTGTCCTGGTTGCTCCTCTTCCAGTCCAGCTCTCTGCTGTGGCCGGGAAGGCAGTGGAGGATGGCCCAAGTGCTTGGGCCCTGCACCCGCATGGGAGACCAGGATAAGTTCCTGGCTCCTGGCTTCAGATTGGCTTCAGATTGGCCATAGCAGCCATTTGGAGGCTGAACCAACAGAAGGAAGACGTTTCTCTCTGTCTCTCTCTCACTGTCTAACTCTGCCTGTCAAAAAAAAAAAAAAAAGATTAGCAAAATTGATAAACCTTTAACTAAACTAACCAAGGTGAAAATAAAAAGAAGATTCAAATACATTGAATCAGAGATGAAAACAGAGACATTACCAGTGATAACACATCATTGATTTTCATCCTCCTCCTAACTTTTTCCCAAGATACCTTGATTTTTGTTTTTAAAGCTGTATCAGATTTCCTTAGTATATGTCTATGTATGTATGTACAATGAAAGAATAATTATGAAAATATCTTAAAGAAAGGTTTAAAAATGGAAAACATATCACCACTACATATGACATTTTTTTGCTTTCCCATTTGCTTGTATGTATTCTGTTATATGATAGCAAGAAAATTAAGAAGCATATACAGTTTTGACAAAATAATACAAAGAATTTTTAGAGAAATGGACTAATTTTTGAACACCTGTGTTTCTAAGACTGAATCATTAGGAAATAGGATATTAAAGTAGTGAGATTGAATTAGCAATGAAAAATCTCCCTTCAAAGAAAATTTCAGGAGCAGATGGCTCCACTGCTGAATTCTGTCAAATTTTAAAGAATATTAGCATCAATCCTTCTTAAATTATATTAAACATAGAAGAAGAGGTAATTCTGTCACAGTCACTCTGAGTACAGCAATACCTTGACAGCAAAGCCAGAAAAAGACAAAATAACATCAAGAAAGCTATTGGTCAATCTCCTTGATGAACGTAGATGCAAAAATTCACAAGATCCAAAAAAATAAAATACTCTACATGAAAATGATTATTCCCCATCACCAAGTGGGATTCATCATAGAAATGCAAGTATAGTTCAACATACACAAATCAATAAGTGTGATAAAGAACATCAATGGAATGAAGGACAAACATTATATGAGCTTCTCAATAGATACAGAAAAGGCATTTGATAAAATTTAATCTTCCTTCATGATAAAACTCTGATCAAAATAGGTATAGAAGGAACATAACATAATAAAGGCCACATTTGTTAAGGCAACAGTTAACATATTGCATAAGGAAAAGTGAAGGCTTTCTATGATCTGGAGCATGTCAAGGATGTCCATTTCACCACTTTTATTCAACCTCGTTCAGAAAGTCCTAGCTAGAGCAATTAGGCAAGATAAAGAAATAAAGAACTTCCAAACTGGGAAGGAAGAAATCAAATGGTACTGCTGATGATGTGATCTTTAGATAGAAAAAGGCAAAGACTCCACCAAAAATCTGTTAGAAATAATAAAGCAATAATAAATATATAATAAATAATAAAGAAATATCAAAGCAATGGGATACACAAATCAGTAGTGCTGCTATCCAGTAGTAGGAAATTTTCTGAAAAGAATTCAAGAAAGCAAACCATTCCCAATAGCTATAAACAAACCAAAAATCCAAAAAGACAAAAACTCCAAACCCAATCCAAATCAAAATAAACAACAACAACAACAACAAAACACCAGATTTGATCTTTACCATGAAAACAATGAAACATTGATGAAAGACTTTAAAGAGAACCAAAGAAATGGAAATTCTTTCCATCTTCAAAGATGGGAAGAAACAATATCATTAAAATGCTTATTTCTCAAAGCAATTCAGATTCAATGCAATTACTTTCAAGATTAAGTGACATTTTTCACAAAAATAGGAAAAAAACTACTAAAATTTGTATAGAACCACAAAATACCCACATAGTCAAAGTGATCTTACCCAAAAAGACCAAAGCAGGAGGCATTACACTACCTGAATTTCAAATATATTACAAGGATACACTAATTAAATCAGCATAGTATCTAATACAAACAGATTCATAGACCAGCAGAAAAGAATTGAGATCATAGAATTATATCCACACATCTTTTGCCTTTAACAAAAATTATAAAGTATTTTGGAAAAGGATAGTATTTTTTTTTAGATTTATTTTATTAATTTGAAAGAGTTACAGAAAGAGGTAGAGACAGAAGAGAGGTCTTCCACCCACTGGTTCACTCCCCAGATGGCTACAACTACTGGAGCTGGGCTGATCTGAAATCAGTAGCCAGGAGCTTCCTCTGGGTCTCCCATGTGGGTGCAGGGGCCCAAGAACTTGGGCCATCCTCTACTGCTTTCCCAGGCCATAGCAGAGAGCTGGATCAGAAGAGGAGCAACCGGGACTAGAACCAGTGCCTATATGGTACGCCGGTGCTTCAGGCCAGGGCTTTAACCCACTGTGCCGGCCCCAGGATAATATTTTTAATAAATGGTGCTGAGAAAATTGGATAGCCATATGCAAAAGAATGAAGCTAATTGCCCTATTTCTCACTATGTACAAAAGTCAACTTATAATGGATTAAAGACCTAAATGTAAGACACGAAAGACTGAAAATATTGAAGAAAACATAGAGATAACATTTTAGGACATTGGCATGTACAAGCACTTTCTAGATCAGATCCCAAGGTACAGGAAATATTGAGGGGGCCAAAGTGCTCCTACCCCCCACACTCACCCTGGGGTCCTTGTTACTGAACCTGTGAATACGATGCCAGGAGAGGGGACCGAGCCTCAGTCTGATTTTCCAAACCTGGGCTGGTTGTGAGCTCTGGGACTGCAGGCTGCCAAGGACTCCCTACCAGGATGCTTCCAGCTTCAGTCACCGACTTTAATGTCCTACAGAAACCCCCTTCCCCTTACCTCACCTTGCTATTCATTGCTGTAATTTATTAACCTCAAAAATATTGTATAACAGACTTCACTCAGGTGCAGAGAGGGTCCCTGAGGCTCCCCAACTCCACTTGGCAGGGTCCCATGGGGCTAGATGCTGAGGGGAGTCTCTTCCCCACCCATCACTTGCTACCTCCTGATCCTGGGGGACACCGGTTGGGCTCTGGTCCATTCTTAAATACCTCGAGGGGGAGGGGATGGGGAGGCGAGGGGAAAGAGGAAAGGGAGGAGGAAGGGGAAGGGGAAAGAGTGGGCTGGGCTTAGCCTTGTTTTATTTCATTGTAACTGGAAGAAGGATTACGTCCTGCTCTCCTCACCTTTGCCAGATAGGGCCAGGGATCCTAGGATCACACTCCTGAACTGGCCATAACACAGTCACTCACCACATTGAGATCAAGTTCCTCAAGCATTTGGATAAAATCAGGTCAGAGCTACAGGTACATCCCTCCAGTATGATAGAAGAGCCATTCACCGATGACTGATCTCTCTATGCCACAATGAGAAAATACTATGTTATGATCTTTTCATTAAAATCTTGATTGAAAACTTAAAAAATTTACAGGAAATAAAAGCAAAAACAGACAAATGGGATTTTGCAACATCAAAGGATATACTCAACAAGTAAAGAGACAATCTATAGAATGATAGAAAGTATTTGCAAGCCATATACCTGACAAGGGGTTAATATCTGAAATATATAAAGAACTCAGCATAATATTTTCCAGATTCCTCCATGACCGGATTTCATTTTTTTACTGCTGTATAGTATTCTATAGAGTACACATCCCATAATTTCTTTTTCCAGTCTTCCGTTGATGGGCCTTAAGGTTGATTCCATGTCTTAGCTACTGTGAACTGAGCTGCAATAAACATTGAGGTGCAGACGGCTCTTTTATTTGCCAATTTAATTTCCTTTGGGTAAATTCCAAGGAGTTGTATTGTAGGGTTATATTCAGGTTTCTGAGAACCCCTCTTTCAACTAACCTACTACTCCCATGATTACTACATACAGCACATACACATAGATAAAAAAACCACAAAAATAGTTTATTAAATACACACACACAAAAATAGTAAATAATCCAATTAAAAAATGGTTAGTGGGGCCAGTGCTATGCCATAACAGTTAAAGGCACTTTCTGCAGTGCCAGCATCTCATATGGGCACTAGTTCGAGTCCTAGCTGCTCCACTTCCTATCCAGCTCTCTGCTATGGCCTGAGAAAGCAGTGGAAGATTGCCCAAGTCCTTGGGCTCCTGCACTCATGTGCAAAGACCCAGAGGAAGTTCCTCTTTCCTGGCTTTGGATCAGCACAGCCCTGGCCATTGCAGCCAACTGGGGAGTGAACCAGGGGATGGAAGATGGACCTCTCTACCTCTCCTCTCTCTGTGTAATTCTGACTTTTGAATAAATAAATAAATCTTTAATATAATGGATAGGGCTGAAGAGACATTTCTCAGGGGAAGACATACACATGGTCAATAGGTACATGAACACAGATGTTCAACATCAACATTTATTAGAGAAATGAAAATTAAAATCACAATTAGATATCATCTCATTCCAGTAAGCTTGGCTATTATCAAAAAGATAAAAGTTGGGGCCGGCGCAGTGGCTCACTTGGTTAATCCTCCACCTGTGGCGCCGGCATCCCATATGGGCGCTGGGTTCTAGTCCTGGTTGTTCCTCTTCCAGTGCAGCTCTTTGCTGTGGCCCAGGAAGGCAGTGGAGGATGGCCCAGGTCCTTGGGCCCCTGCACTCTCATGGGAGACCAGAAGGAAGCACCTGGCTCCTGGCTTCAGATCGGTGCAGTGCCGGCCGTAGTGGCCATTAGGGGAGTGAACCAACAGAAGGAAGATCTTTCTCTCTGTCTCTCTCTCTCACTGTCTAACTCTGTCAAAATAAAAAAATAAAAAATAAACAAAAGTTTACAGGTGTTGTTGAGGACATGGGAAAAAGCAAAGCTTGCACATTTTTGTTGAGGATGGTACAGTCATCATAGTCAAAAGAAAACTAAAAACATAATTACCATATGATCCTGAAATCCAGTTACTATGTCTGCATTCAAAGAAATGAAATCAGTATGTCTAGGGACATTTGCATTTCCATGTTTATTGACTATTCAGAATATTCAGAATAGTCAAGAAATGAAAACATGTTAAGTGTCTATTTACCAACGAATGGATGAAGAAAATTTGGTACATAAACAGAATATATATATTACTCAAGTATAAAAGGAAATATATTGTCATTTGCAACAACATGGATGGAATTAGAAGCAATTATGTTAAGTGTAGTAAGCCAAGTACAGAAAGGCAAGTATCCCATCATCTCACTTATATTTGGAATCTACAAAAGAGATGATTTCATAGAAGTGATTTCAGATTTTTTTTTTTTATTTTGTTTCAGGTTTTTTCACCTTTACTGAGGTAGAGTTGACAAAAATTGTGTTTTTTGGAAATTTTTATTTAATGAATACAAATTTCATAAGAACAACTTTAGGAATATAGTGGTTCTTCCTTCCTATACCCGCCCTCCCACACCCACTCCCATCCCACCTCCTACTGCTTGTCCCATTCTATTCTTCATTAAGATTCATTAAGATTAATTTGCTTTATATATAGATGACCAACTAAGTAAATATTCTGAGTGAATATACTAAGTAAATATTTAAACAATTTGCACCCACCCCACCCCCAAAATATAAAGAACTGTTTGAGAACAAGTTTTGCAGTTAATTTTCATAGTACAACTCATTAAGGATAGAGGTCCTGCATGGGGATTAAGTGCACATTGACTCCTGTAGTTAATTTGACAATTAACACTCTTATGTATGCCATCAGTGATCACCTGAGGCTCTTGACATGAGCTTCCAGGCTATGGAAGCCTCTTGAGTTTATCTCCATGAGTATTTATACAGGGCCATATGCAAAGTGGAAGTTCTCTCCTCCCTTCAGAGAAAAGTAGATCCTTCTTTGATGGCCCCTTCTTTCCCCTTGAGACTTCACTCACAGAGATGCGCATGTAGGACCTTTTATTTTGCCACAGTGTCTAGGCTTTCCATGTCTGAAATGCTCTCATGGGCTTTTCAGCCAGACCAGAATGCCTTAAGGTCTGATTCTGAAGTCAGAGTGCTGTTTAGGATGTTTGTCATTCTATGAGTCTGCTGTGTACTGCTTCCCATGTTGGAACATTCTCTCCTTTTAAACTCTATCTACTATTATTACCAGATACTTGATCTTATTTATAAATCCCTTTGACACTTAATCCTATTTATATGATCAATTAAACACATAATATGATCACTTTAACAATAAGATGGCATTATTGACTACCCAGCTTAATGGGATTTGGAGCCCCATGGGAAGATTTTAGATTTACCCTTAAAAGTAAGTCTGTGGGAATGTATGCAGAGCTATACAGCTCCTCCCTCTCTTAATCCCACTGTTATTTTGTACTGGGGTCTATTTTACATTGACTTTATACACATATGATTAATTCTATGTTAAGAGTTCAACCAACAATACTAAGAAGAAAAAAAAAGTAAAAATGGTAAACAAAAAACTTCCTTGACAGTCAAAACAAGGGCTGTTCAAGTCATTGATTCCTATAGTGTCCATTTCACTTCTACAGTTTTCGTGTTTGGTGCTCTGTTAGTTATATCACAGATCAGGGAGAACATATGGTATTTGTCCCATTGAGATTGGCTTATTTCACTAAGTATTATGGTTTCAAGATTCATACATTTTGTTGAAAATGATCAGGTTTTATTGTTTTTACCGCTGTGTTGTATTCCTGAGAGTACATATCCTATAATTTATTATCCAGTCTTCAGCTGACATGCATTTAGGTTGATTCCATCTCTTAACTATTGCTAATTGAGCTGCAATAAACATGGGGTGCAGATAACTTTTATCTTTACTGATTTCATTTCCCTTGGGTAACTTCCCAGGAGTGGGATGGCTGGGTCCTATATTAGGATTATATTCAGATTTCTGAGATAATTCCAAACTGTCTTCCGTACTGGTTTTACCAGTTTACATTCCCACCAACAGTGGATTAGGGCAACTTTTTCTCAACATCCTTGCCAGCACTTGTTGTTTGTTGATTTTGATATGAAAGCCATTCTAACTGGGGTGAGGTAAAACTTCACTGTGGTTTTGATTTGCATTTCCCTGACAGCTAGTGATCTTGAATATTTTTTCATGTGTCTGTTGGCCATTTGGATTTCCTCTTTTGAAAAATGTCTGTTTAAGTCCTTTGCTCATTTCATCACTGAGTTGTTTGTTTTGTTGTTGTGGAGTTTCTTGATCTCTTTATATATTCTGGTCAGTAATCCTTTATCAGTTGCATGGTTTGCAGATAAGTTCTCCCATCTGTTGGTTGCCTCTTAAGTTTCCTGAGTGTTTCTTTTGCAGTACAGAAGCTTCTCAATTTGAAGTAATCCCAATTGTTAATTTTGGCTTTGATTCCTGTGCCTCTGGAGTCTTTTCCAGGAATTCTATGCCTGTACCAAAGTCTTGCAGGGTTTCCCCAATGCTCTCTAATAGTCTGATGGTATCAAGTCATAGATTTAGATCTTTAATCCATATTTAAGTGATTTTTCTGTAAGGTGTAATGTAAGGGACTTGCTTCATACTTCCATATGTGGAAATCCAACTTTCCCAGAACCATTTGTTGAAGAGGCTGTCCTTGCTCCATGGATTGTTTATAGCTCCTTTGTCACATATAAGTTAGTTGTAGATGCTTGGATTGATTTCTGGTGTCTCTGTTCTGTTCCATTGGTCTACAAGTCAGTTTTTGTGCCAGTACCAGGCTGTTTTGATTATAACTGCACTGTAGTATGTCTTGAAATCTGGTATTGTGATGCCTCTGGCTTCGTTTTTGTTGTATAAGTTTCCTTTGAATAAGAGAGGGAGGAGATGTACAGTTTGGCGCATGATCAAATGGACTTGCCCCAAACTGTAGAGTTAGAAATGTGTCAGGGGATTCCAATTCAATCCCATCAAGGTGGCATGTACCAATGACATCTCACTAGTCCCAGTGATCAATTTCTATTCACTATTGATCATAATGATAGGATTAAGAGTCAAAGGGATCACATAAACAAGAATAGTGTATGCTAATACTAACTGATAGAATCAAAAAGGAGAGAATGATCCAACATGGGAAGCGGGATACACAGCAAACTCATAGAGTGGCAGATGTCCTAAACAGCACTCTGGCCTCAGAATCAGTCCTTAAGGCATGCGGATCCGGCTGAAAAGCCCATGAGAGTATTTCAGGCATGGAAAGCCAAGACACTCTGGGGGAAAAAAAACCTAACTGAAAGATCTCCGCGAGTGAGATCCCAGTGGAAAGAACGGGTCATCAAAGAAGGAGGTACCTTTCTCTGAAGGGAGGAGAGAATTTCCACTTTGACTATGGCCTTGTCTAAATAAGATTGGAGTTGGCAAACTCAAGAGGCTTCCATAGCCTTGGCAACTCATGACAAGAGCCTAGAGTGATTACTGACATAATAAATAAGAGTGTCAAATTGCTAAGTCAACAGCAGGAGTCACTGTGCACTTACTCCCCATGTAGGATCTCTGTCCCTAATGTGTTGTACAATGTGAATTAATGCTATATCTAGTACTCAAACAGTGCTTTATACTTTGTGTTTCTGTGTGGGTGCAAACTGTTGAAATCTTAACATATACTAAATTTATCTTCTGTATATAAAGATAATCGAAAATGAATTTTGATGTGAATGGAATGGGAGAGGGAGTGGGAGATGGGAGGGTTGGGGGTGGGAGGGAAGTTATGGGGGGAAAGCCACTGTAATCCAAAAGTTACACTTTGGAAATTTATATTTATTAAATAAAAGTTTTTAAAAAAGATTCCTTTAGCTATTTGAGGACTCCTGTGTTTCCAAATGAATTTAAGCATCATTTTTTTGTAGATCTGAGTAGAATGTCTTTGGTATTTTCATTGTTATTGCATTGAACCTGTAAATTGCTTTCAGAAGAATAATATTTTGATGAAATTGATTCTTTCAATCCATGAACATGGAAGTTTTTCCAATTTTTTGTGTCTTCTATTTCTTTCATTAATATTTTGTAATTCCCATCATAGTGATCTTTAACATCCTTGCTTAAATTTGTTTCAAGGAATTTGATTTTTTTGTAGCTATTATGAATGGGATTGATATTAGAAGCTCTTTCTCAGCCATGGTATTGTCTGTGTATACAAAAGCTGTTGATTTTTGTGTGTTGATTTTATATCCTGCTGTTTACCAAACTCTTCTATGAGTTCCAATTGCCTCTTGGTGGAGTATTTTGGATCCCCTATATATATATAATCATGCCATCTACAAATAGGGATAATTTGACTTCCTCTTTCCTGATTGGAATCCCTTTGATTTCTTTTCTTGCCTAATAGCTCTGGCTAAAACTTCCATGACTATATTGAATAGCAATGGTGAGAGTGGGCTTCCTTGTCTGGTACCAGATCTCAGTGGGAATGCTTCCAACTTTTCGCCATTCAATATGGTGCTTGTTGTGGGTTTGTCATAAATTGCCTTGATTGTATTGAGGAATGTTCCTTCTAAACCCAATTTACTTAGAGTTTTCATCATGAATGGGTTTTGTATTTTGCAAATACTTTCTCTGTATCTATTGAGGTAATCATATAGTTTTTCTTTCCAATTTGTTAATGTGATGTATCACGTTGATTGACTTGTGAATATTGAACCATTCCTGCATAACAGGTATAAATTCTACTTTCTCTGGATGAATGGTCTTTCTGTTTTTATTTAAAAAAAATTTTTTTGACAGGCAGAGTTAGACAGTGAGAGGGAGAGATATAGAGAGAAAGGTCTTCCTTTTTCCCTTGGTTCACCCCCCAAGTGGCCACTACAGCCAGCGTGTTGCAGCTGGTGTTCTGCACCGATCTGAAGCCAGGAGCCAGGTGCTTCCTCCTGGTCTCCCATGTGGGTGTAGGGACCAGGGACCTGGGCCATCCTCCACTGCACTCCTGGGCCACAGCAGAGAGCTGGATTGGAAGAGGAGCAACTGGGACAGAATCTGGTGCCCCAACTGGGACTAGAACCCGGAGTGCTGGTACCACAGGTAGAGGATTAGCCTAGTGAGCTGCAGCACTGTCCAAGGATGAATGGTCTTTCTGATTTGTTGTTGGGTTCAATTGGCCTGATTTTTTTTTTTGAGTATTTTTGCATCTATGTTGATAAGGGAAATTGGTCTGTAGTTCTCTTTCTCTGTTATGTCTGCTCCAGTTTTAGGGCCTGGGTGATTCTGGTTTCATAGAAAGATTTTGAGAGGATTCCTTCTTTTTCAATTGTTTCGATTAACTTGAAAAGAATTGGAGTTAGTTCTTCTTTAAATGTCAGGTAGAATTCAGCTTTGAAGCCATCCAGTCCCGAGCTTTTCTTTCTTGGAAGGGTCTTTATGACTGATTAAATTTCTCTCTTGGTTATGGGTCTGTTTAGGTTTTCCATGTCTTTGTAGCCCAATTTAAGTAGGACTTATGTGTCTAGCAATCTTTCCATTTCTTCTAGTTTTCTGAGTTTGTTTGCGTATGGATCCTTGTAGTAATTTCTGGTGGTTCTTTTTATTTCTGTGCTGTTACATTTCCTTTTTCCTCTATAATTCTGTTGCTTTGAGTTTTCTCTCCCTTTTTTAACTTTCATTTAATGAATATAGATTTCCAAAGTACAGATTATGGATTACAATGGCTTCCCCCCCATAACGTCCCTCCCACCCGCAACCCTCCCCTTTCCCACTCCCTCTCCCCTTCCATTCACATCAAGATTCATTTTCATTTCTCTTTATATACAGAAGATCAGTTTAGCATACATTAAGTAAAGATTTCAACAGTTTGCTCCACACAGAAACATAAAGTGAAAAATACTGTTTGAGTACTAGTTATAGCATTAAATCTCAATGTACAGCACACTGAGGACAAAGATCCTACATGAGGAGTAAGTGCACAGTGACTCCTGCTGTTGACTTAGCAATTTGACACTCTTGTTTATGGCCTCAGTAATCACCCTAGGCTCTTGTCATGAACTGCCAAGGCTATGGAAGCCCCCTGAGTTCACTGACTCTGATCATATTTAGACAAGGCCATGGTCAAAGTGGAAGTTCTCTCCTCCCTTCAGAGAAAGGTACCTCCTTCTTTGATGACCCGTTCTTTCCACTGGGATCTTACTTGCGGGGATCTTTCAGTTAGGTTTTTTTTTTTTTTTTTTCCCCAGAGTGTCTTGGCTTTCCATGCCTGAAATACTCTCATGGGCATTTCAGCCGGATCCGTGTGCCTTAAGGGCTGATTCTGAGGCCAGAGTGCTGTTTAGGACATCTGCCATTCTATGGGTCTGCTGTGTATCTCACTTCCCATGTTGGATCATTCTCTCCCTTTTTGATTCTATTAGCTAGTCTTTGCAGACACTATTCTTGTTTATGTGATCCCTTTGCTTCTTAGTCCTATCATTATGATCAATAGTGAATAGAAATTGATCACTGGGACTAGTGAGATGGCATTGGTACATGCCACCTTGATGGGATTGAATTGGAATCCCCGGGTATGTTTCTAACTCTACCGTTTGAGGTAAGTCAGCTTGAGCATGTCCCGAATTGCACATCTCTTCCCTCTCTTATTCCCACTCTTATATTTAACAGTGATCACTTTTCAGTTAAGTTTCAGCACTTAAGAAGAATTGTGTATTGATTACAGTATTTTGGAAAACATTATGCTGAGTGAAATAAGCCAATCCCAAAGGGACAAATACCACTTGTTCTCCTTGATAGGTGACAACTAACTGAGCACCAAAAAGGAAACCTGTTAAAGTGAAATGAACACTAGGAGAAATGGTGACTTGATCAGCCCTCACCCTGACTGTTGATGTTTGTTCTCTCCCTTTTTTGATTAGTTGGGCCAATGGTGTGTCAATTTTTTTTTTAAACAATTCTTCATTTTGCTGACCTTTTGTATTTTTTGTTTCAATTTTGTTGATTTCTTCTCTAATTTCTATTATTTCTTTTCTCCTACTAGTTTTTGGTTTGGTTTGCTGTTGTTTTTCTAGATCTTTGAGATGCATAGATGGTTCATTTATTTGGTGCTTGTCAAATTTCTTGATGTAGTTACCATTTGCTATAAACTTTTTTTTAACACTGCTTTTGCTGACTCTCATAAATTTTGTTATGTGTAATATCATCTTCATTTTTTTTTCAGAAGCTTTCTGATTTCTCTTGATTTCTGCTATGTCCCACTGTTCATTCTGGAGTGTGTTGTTCAGTCTCCGTTTGTTTGTGTATATTCTGGATATTCCTGAGTTGCTGATTTCCAGCTTCATTGATTGTGGTCCAAGAAGTTGCATGGTATGATTTAGATTTTTTTTAGAATTTGTTGAGACTTGCTTTATGGCCCATCATGTGTGTTGTGGTGAAAATCTTTTTCTGGTCATGTCTATTGGGAGTTCTGTTTACTTCCTGTCTTGGATGTCTCTTTCTCCAGATTGGAGAAGTTTTCTGTTTTTATTTCATTAAAAAGGCCTTCTAATTCTTTCTCTGTTTCCATGCCTTCTGGAATTACTAGGATTTTTATGTTGGGTCATTTGATAGAATCTTATAGATCTCCAACTGTGATTTTTAGTTTTCTAATTTTTTTCTGCTTATATTTGGTCTGACTGTAATATTTTTAGAAATTTATCTTCTAGTTCTGATATTCTTTCTTCTGTCTCACCTATTCTGTTGTTAAGGCTTTCTACTGCATTATTTATTTGATCTACTGAATTCTTCATTTCTAGTATTTCTATTTTACTTCTCCTTAATGTCTCAATTTCTTGAGAGCAGTTTTCATTTAGATTGTGTATTTGGTTATGATTGCTTCTAAGTAATCTGAAGATTAATTTTCTAAATTCCGTTTCTGGCATGTCCTTAATCTCTTCTTCTTCATCTTCGATTATTTGAGTTGCATGTTCCTTTGGGGGACTCCTAGTGCCTTCCTTGTTCTTATTTAGGTTTTCCTTTGTTTTTCAGCATTTTTGTATTTTTTTAAAATTTTTTTAGTCTGGTTGCTTTTCTCTTTAATTTGTGTCTTAGTGCTTGTGGTGAGATTTCCCTCTGCTATGAGCTGCTATGTGTTTGTGCATTGCAAGTGGAAGCAGGCAGCCCAACTTCCTGGACTCCAAGTCACTTCTCAATCCTGATGGGGCCAGGTTCGAGCCCTGCTGCACTAAGCTCCACCTTGAATTTTTTATGGTCAGGACTTTAGCTTGTTGTACAGCTTGCATGGTGGGGGAAGAAATTACTCTGAAATGTTGTGGTCCTCATTCCCAGGTAAGGAGCATGTTGAGGTGGCCCCTGCAACTGCTGGGCATGTGCACATGAGGCAAATGTAGTAGCCCCCTGCTTACATTAGGAAATGTAAAAAATCAATATGGCTTCTCCCAGCTGACTGCAGGTCCAGGTGGGATGAAGGGTGAGATGTAGATGGACAGCAACATGCCCAGACTCTCCATTTGCTCCCCTATACCTTCTCTTTCTTCCCAGGTGGAATTTCAAATACAGTTAACTGAGATCCCCCTCCCACTGCTCTCTGCAGCTCCATGGACCTGCAATCTCCCATCTAACCAGGTCTGTTGGGGTTGATGCCAGCCTCCTTATTCCGCATCTCCACTGCACCTGCTCCATGGCATTACCACACCTCCGCTGCTTCCATTTCTTATTTGCTCTTTTAGTATGGACCTTCCCAGTCTCTGTTGGACTCCTGGGCTTCCCTGTGCAAATTTTGCACTGCTTTACCTCTGGCTTATATCCTCTCTCCTTTTTAACTATCTATTTTGCCCCATATGAAGTGGATCATCCTGTTGTTATACCACCATCTTGGGTTTCCCACCCACTTTCTCTCATAGAATTCAAATATGCAATTGTGATTACCAGTGGCTGGGGAAAGAATTGGAGAGGAAAGGTTGGGAAAAGATTAATGTATGGTTCTAGGTTATAGCTAGATAGAAGTGAGAAATTCTGGGTTTCTGTTGCACAATATGATGTATGATAACTACAGTTAATGCTAATGGATTGTGTATTTCTCTATTATAAAACTAGAATAGAAAAACAAATAGTTTGTCTTCAAACTCACTGTCTCTTTCCTCTACTTTATCTATTTTACTAAAGACGTCTACTACTGTGCTTCAAATTTGCTTGTTATAATTTTTCAATTGATTGCTTTCTGCTTGGTTTTTAAAAAATTTCTTCCATCGCTGTCATGTCTCTTGGTTAGATTATTAAATTATTTTACCGTATTCTCTTGAAATTTGTTGAATTTCCTAAGTCAGCTGTCTTAACAATAGTCATCTGAGAATTTGAAAATTTCAGTTTCTAAATGGCTGGTTTCAGTCACATTATTTTATTCATTAGATGAGGTCCTCATTCCCTGGACTTTCTTAATGTTTGCTGGTGTATGACATCATCTGTGCATTGACAGATTAGTTGTAGTAATTGACTTTGCTTGAGGCTCTCTCCTCAGAAATTCTAAGCAATCTCTTAATTTTTTTTCTGAACCAATGGAAACCTTTGCTATTCCAGCACTAGATGGCACTGTAAGTCGAGGTGCTGGCACACTGCAGATCTGCTGTTGGTGTGCTTTCACTGTTTAAGTCCTAAAAACACTCCTCAAGCTCAGATTTGCCTTTAATCTATAGTTAGTTTGCTCTTCAGAGTAAATTGGAGAGGTGTCTAAAAATCAGATAATCTATCATTATGAGTATCTTCCTGGGGCTGGAGAAGGTCTAAGTGCCTGGTTATGTGGTCACCAATGACATAATGCTAGATTACACCTGGAAGCCTCAGCTCACTGATGGTAGTATAGCCTGAGGGTGGATTTCAGACCCACATTTCTATGGTATGTCTATTACTAAAGTGAACTAGTAGCCCAAGTCTACTCCTACCAGTCACTGATGATGCTGACTCAGATATAAGGCTGATCAACTTGGACTACAAAATTCCACTTGACACTGGAGCGATCCAAAGACCTCAAGCACTGGCCTGAAGGCAGGGAGTGTTATGATCTGCTTGATATAGGGTTTTTCTAGCCTGGCACTGAGTCCCATTATAGCCTCATGGTTCCTTGCTATCTGCCCAAGGTTGCAGGAGGGGTGATAAAGGCAGCCCCTCAGCAGCCTAGGTAGGCAATAGTTGGGTCGCACTGGGTCTCACAATCACCAGGTCATGTGCAATCATGAGAGTGTTTGCTAGGTCATGTGAAACTAGAATCATATATGTTGAAACAAATCCATTCCACCAGAGGCAGGTCTCTGCCTGATACTGCAGCAAGTTTAGAATCTCTATGTGCAAGAACTGGCCTTGGGGTAGAGGCCTTTGGGCTTTGTCAAGTCTCATGATGTGAGGCCTGATTCTAAGCTCCACTGCAAGGTCATAAGCTCCTTCTACTGACCTGCTTCACAGTGGCAGGAGTTTTTTCTGCTATCTTCTGGTGTTGGGGGAGGTTTGAATGAAAGAGGCTGTCCCCTGACTACCAGCCTAGGGATATACTCGTTCTGAAGGTACAGGTCTGGGGGAAAGGGGTATGGAACTCTGTCCAACGCTGAACTTAATGATGGTCCTAGAACTGGGATTTAGGCCTAGCATCTGGACTTAATTCTCTCTTCCTTCCCTAAGAGAGAGGCATGGTGTTTCTCCCCACATGCTGCTGTCTGAAGCTTGAGGAAGAGGTGACTTGCAACTCTACCCTTCTTGTTTTCTTCAACAAATTTTTTCTTAATATTATTTTTTTAACTTTTATTTAATGAATATAAATTTCCAAAGTACAGCTTATGGACTACAATGGCTTCCCCCCCATAACGTCCCTCCCACCCGCAACCCTCCCCTTTCCCACTCCCTCTCCCCTTCCATTCACATCAAGATTCATTTTCATTTCTCTTTATATACAGAAGATCAGTTTAGCATACATTAAGTAAAGATTTCAACAGTTTGCCCCCACACAGAAACATAAAGTGAAAAATACTGTTTGAGTACTAGTTATAGCATTAAATCTCAATGTACAGCACATTAAGGACAGAGATCCTACATGAGGAGTAAGTGCACAGTGACTCCTGTTGTTGACTTAACAAATTGACACTCTTGTTTATGGCCTCAGTAATCACCCTAGGCTCTTGTCATGAGTTGCCAAGGCTATGGAAGCCCCCTGAGTTCACTGACTCTGATCATATTTAGACAAGGCCATGGTCAAAGTGGAAGTTCACTCCTCCCTTCAGAGAAAGGTACCTCCTTCTTTGATGACCTGTTCTTTTCACTGGGATCTTATATCAAAACTAGGCACTGTGGTTTCTCACCTGGCTTCTGTAGCTCTTGTGAAGGTGACTTGATGTGTGAATACAATTCAAAAATGTATCTCTGGGTAGATGGGAGCTGGATTGTCTTACTTAGTTTCTATCTTTAGGCATTGCCCCGTGCCTGGTGTTTAAGCGACCTTAATTGGCTAGTACTCTCCACAATACTCTCTTATTCCTGAGTTGTCATATGCTATGTAAGCTCCATTAAAGGCTGTGAAATCCCCTTTGGAGCTTTCTCACGGCTAAGCAATTATGCTTTGATTGATGGAAACGTAAGCACACCTTGATTGCTTATGTAATTTGAATTAATTACATTACTTCCAGATTTGTATGTTATTGAGGAAGGTGCTTATCAACTGATTCTAATTAATGTATAACAGCTTTATGATACAAATAGAAGCTTTAAACACTTAATATTACATTCTAAAGTTCAATTCATTCATTACTTCATTTATTCATCCATTCAACAAATAGTTATTGAAGTGTTAATATGTAGAAAGTGCTTTGGGGGTTAGAATGGTAATGTAGAGAATGTACAATACTTGGCACCTACATCCTAAGAGGGAAATGAAAGGCACACAGATATCCACAAAGTGAACGTAAAATATAGTTCTTTTAGCTTTTTGTTGTCATGTTTACATGTGTCAGTTCAGGCAAGTAAAATCTACACATTGGAGAAAAAAGTACACATTGGAGAAATGTGGTGTAGGGTTACAGAATAAAATAAAGGAGTGGAATAAGTATGGGTAAAGCCTCCCAGAGATCTGCAACAGCAGGGGCCCCTGACTCCTGTGGTGTGGAGAAGGCAAAGGAGAAGAGTGTTTCTGGGGCCCAGCGGTGGGTAAGCAGGAAGAGCTAGGCCATGGTTGGCCTGCCAGATGGGATCTGGAGTGGTGGAAATCATCCAACTTGAACACACAAGGGCTTTGTGCTTGCTCTGGCCCTCTAGCATCTGTAGTACATCTCTTGGGAGGAGCAGCCTGCGGGCTGGGCCCCTGGGCTACAGAGCAGGGGAGGGGTAGAGAGTGAGTGAGAAGGCAAACTGGCACAAGACTTGAACAGAGCTCCAGGACTGATCATTGCCTAATATAAATTATATTTTCATGTAGAGAGAATAATTTTATCATGAAGAAATCACACATAGAGTTTGATGTCAGGCAAACTCTAGCATGAGTGTATGTGTGTATATCTAGCAAGCATCCTGGGTGGTATTCTGGGGTGGATGGGAGTGAGATGGGGACAGATTACTTGCTTAGAAGAAACAAGAAAATTGGTTTCTTCCCAGTTATGAATCCAATGCAGATGTTTAGTGGTAAGCTTTCTGCCATCAAGGTAAGATATTTGGAAAGGAGAAAAAAGATGGAAAATCACTTTGTGACTGAGCTGAGATGAGGATCCAGTGATTTAGAGAGTGTTAAAATAATGTTACTGAAAGTACTTAGTAGTTGTTTGATCTCTTAACTAATTAGTTCAACACACGTCTATTAAAAGTTGTGTTGGTGACAATATTATGAGCAAACTTGTTTCTGATCATATGGATTTTATAGCCTAGTGGGTAAGAAAAATGTTTATTTTTCAAAGTCACAAAAATGAATATGAGTAACTGTGATATAGAGGAAGAGTGCACAAGTTATAATGACATACTCATATTGTAGGGGGATATTGATCTATCCTGGGGGTCAGAGAACGCTTCCTAGTGGGAAGGCAAGTCATGTGAGAGTTTCGAATATTGTAGTAGAACTAAAACACAAGAAGACAGGGAATGGGAAAGAGTCTTTCAGGGTCAAAGAACAGCCATGCAAAGGCCCGGGGTTGGAGGGAAGAAAATGATGATGAGAAGTCAAATCTCTTTTTAAAAAAATATTTAATTTATTTGAATGGAATCGGGGGGGAGGGTGGGTATAGATAGATAGATAGATAGATAGATGGTACGCTCA
Organism: Oryctolagus cuniculus; assembly: GCF_051225735.1. NCBI lineage: Eukaryota > Metazoa > Chordata > Mammalia > Lagomorpha > Leporidae > Oryctolagus > Oryctolagus cuniculus. Next base: position 112,814,982 of record NC_142873.1, read on the forward strand.
TATATATTTTTGTATATGTGGTACTCTCATATTATATATGTATATTTATGTATATATGGAGAGAGAGATGTCTCCTATTTGCTAGTTCACTCCCTATGTGAGCAGCAAGAACTGGGACTGAGCCAGGTAGAAACCTGGAGCCAGGAACTCAGTCTCAGTGTCCCACGTGGGTAGTAAGAACCGAGCTACTTGAGCCATCAGCTACTACCTTTCAGGGTAGCATTAGCAAGAAGCTGGGTTTGGGAGCAGAGCTGGGACTCAAACACAAGCACTCCCATATGAGACGCAGGCATCCAAAGTCACGTTATAAAGGAGATGCCAAATGTTTGCCCTGGGAAACAGAATCCTTCAGTGCAGTTTTTCAGCTTAATCAACTGTGTAGTTGAGCAGACTCATATATCACACATTTCAGTAACATTCCAACCCTAAAATTACATGATTTACAGCATTTAAGTCCTTGCCAACATTGGGTTCAATCCAATGAAAGATGCTTTGAGAGATAAAAGCACAGTGTGAGGTAAGGTACTTTAGTAAGTAGAACATAACGCACCAACAAGTTGAGTAACCGTATATGACAGCATATGATTAAGTACTACAGTGAGGAATCCACGTGGCCGGGAGGATTGGAGGTCAGTGAGGAAAGCCGAGAAGGAGGAACCTTCCTGTTGGTGCATCTCTTGATCAGACAGCAGGAAATCTTCACTCCATGAGAGGGGCTCTGACTAAAGGGAATTCTTGGCAGCCAGTAGAGAATCCATCTTTCAGTTGTCATCTGTGCAACTATCAGTAAAGAGCAAGGACACTGGGGGTATCACTGCTGCTTTGTACTAGATGCTTCACCTGAGAAGAAATAGTATTATTATACCCATTTTACAGAGAAGGGAACTGAGATTTAGTGATTTATGTAATATGCTGATATTTCCCAGTTAGATGGTGGCTGACCTGGAGTTAGAACCTAGGTCTACCTGGTTCTAAACTCAATGCCTCTTCTTCTTCTTCTTCTTCTTCTTCTTCTTCTTCTTCTTCTTCTTCTTCTTCTTCTTCTTCTTCTTCTTCTTCTTCTTCTTCTTTTTGACAGGCGGAGTGGACAGTGAGAGAGAGAGACAGAGAGAAAGGTCTTCCTTTTTGCCGTTGGTTCACCCTCCAATGGCCACCGCGGCTGGTGCGCTGCAGCCAGCACACCGCACTGATCTGAAGGCAGGAGCAAGGTTCTTCTCCTGGTCTCCCATGGGGTGCGGGGCCCAAGGACTTGGGCCATCCTCCACTGCACTCCCGGGCCACAGCAGAGAGCTGGCCTGGAAGAGGGGCAACCGGGACAGAATCTGGAGCCCCGACCGGGACTAGAACCCGGTGTGCCGGCGCCGCAGGTGGAGGATTAGCCTATTGAGCCGCAGCGCCTGCCTGAACTTAATGCTTCTACCATTGTCTTTTTTTTTTTTTTTAAGATTTATTTATTTATTTGAAAGTCAGAGTTACACAGAGAGAGGCAAGGCAGAGGCAGAGGCAGAGGCAGAGGGAAGGTGGGGGGAGAGAGAGGGAGAGAGAGAGAGAGAGAGGTCTTTGATCTGATGGCTTACTCCCCAATTAGCCGGAGCTGTGCCAATGTGTAGCCAGGAGCCAGGAGCTTCTTCTGGGTCTCCCACGTGGGTGCAGGGGCCCAAGGACCTGGACTATCTTCCACTGCTTTCTCAGGCAATAGTAGAGAGCTGGCCAGGGCGTTAACCTGCTGCGCCATAGTGCCGGCCCCTCTACCACCATTGTCTTCTTAAAACTGTAATGTGCATGTGTGTGTAGTTCTTGCTTTATCCCCTATACTGCAGTGTATAGTTCTTGATGAAGGAGTAAGAGGAAAGAGTGGGGGAAGAAATTATATTTTAAAAAACAGTCTGCCACACACCAAACAATAAGCTTGCTTACTACATAGGTTATTGCAATCAATGTTCACCTCAAACTGCCTGCTACGCATTATTCCCCCCATTTTACAGATGAGAAAACTGACTTAAGTACCTTGTCTATGATCTTTGACTCACCAGGGGAGCAGGGATGAAATTAGGCTGGGTCCAAATTCCACACTTTCTAGCCTATGACATTAGTCTCTGGACACCTCCAGGTGAGTTTTGCTTCCTGCACTATGTCATGTGCCTCCTATTGTCCAGTAAATGTTTGTTCATGTATTTACTCATTTAGCAAACATTGTTTGTATACCTGTTTTGTGCTTGGCATTGTAGTGATCTCAATGAGAAGAAACAAATTATTTTCACATTTTTAATTTTTTTTTTATTTCGGTTATACAAGTTTCATATATTTCATATATACAGATTTAGGAACCTAGTGGCATTCCCCACTTACCTTCTCTACTGTCCATGTTTCAAGCCTTCCTCCCCCTCCTTCTTGGAGTCCCACTCTTAATTTTTACTATTTTCTTATTTTTTTTTTCTGACTGCAAGATTTCCAAAGATTTGTCTTATAGTTTGGATATTCTTTCTCCTGCCTCACCAAGTCTTCTGTAAAGGCTATCCACTGCATTTTTTATTTGGTCTAGTGAATGCTTCATTTCTAATATTTCATTTTGATTTCTTTTTAAAATTTCATTTTCATGGGAAAATTTTTCTTTCATGCCATGTATAGTTTTCTTTAGTTTGTGGATTTAATTTTGATTACTTTTGAGTAATCCTATGATTAATTTTTTTGAATTCCATTTCTGGCATTTCATCCATCTCTTCATCTTCACATTCTAATACTGAAATGTTGTTGTGTTCCTTTGCGGGGAGTCATGGTGTCTTCCTTATTCTTGTTTCTTGAGTTTCTGCATTTATTTTTAGGTATTTGCGGAGTATTTTTTCTTTTGATGGCTTTTATCTCTGGGCTATGCTTCTGTAGTTTAGTGTAACGTTTTCACTTCCAGTGAATACCAAGAATTGAGTGGTATGTATTGCCAGGGAGCTCTGGTCAATGCTGTAGGGTGTGGAGAGTTTTCAGGATAATGCCCAAGTTGAGTGTGGTAGAACTCAATTCCCAGCTACAACCTCCACTTTCTAATGTAATCCATGGATTCCTGAGGTCTCAGCACACAAGGCTCCCACAGTTGTTTGGTCCAGAGGTTTTTCTCCGTCCTGCCAGCCTGTCCCTCAACAAAGAGGCAGATGTTCCCTGAGGTAGCTCCACCTAGGCGTTTTACCCTTGGAGACTGCCGGTATGAGTGTTCCACATCCCATGTGGCTGCCCAGCTACTTCCCAGCCAGGCTTAAAGTCAGTGGAGGCTGCTGCCCTAATCCAAAATGGTGCCTGCCCTTGATCAGCTGAACAGTAGGTGCTGTTTTAGAGAGATTGAGGGGAATCAAAGTCCCCCTCCATTTTCACTGGATCCGTGAGTAACCACCAGCAAATGCCAGCCCTCAGGGCTCCAGTCTGGACCCACACCATGTTCTCCCTCTGGTTCTATCACCACGAGTTGCTGCATTCTGGCCTTACATCCAGCCCCCAAAAGACTTTTTGAAAAAGAAAGAAATAATAATATGAGAGAAAAACAGAACAATAAGAGACAACTTGTTTTAGGAAATATTAAAACATATCAATAGACAGACATTCTAAATGTACATTGAACTCAAATATGTATTAAAATCTATATATAATAAAATCAGTGGCTCAAATCAGTGTGTGTATGTGTGTGTGTGTACTTGGAGGTGGGGTAGGAACAGGTTAGTTCATAGTTCATGATCTAATAGCTTAGTAACAATTTGAAGAGAAATTGGATTCACATTCACACTGTATACCAAGATGAATTCCAAATGGATCAAGCATTTAAAAGTGAAAGATAAAATCATAAAAGTTATAGAAGAAAACACATGTGAACCACGTTATAATCCATGAATGAGAAACATCTTTTCAACTATCACACAAAACAGAAGGCCAGAAGAGAAGTTTATATATATATATATATAAAACATATATATTAAAACATATATATATACATGTATATATATGTTTTAAATGTTGGTCTACAAAAAGTGCTCTAAGCAGAGTCAAAAGAAAAATGACCATAGGCAGAATATCTGTAATTTATCACAAAAGACTAATATTACTAATATATAAATAATTCTTTTTTTTTGACAGGCAGAGTGGATAGTGAGAGAGAGAGAGACAGAGAGAAAGGTCTTCCTTTTGCGTTGGTTCACCCTCCAATGGCCGCCACAGCTGGTGCACTGCGGCCGGCGCACCGCGCTGATCCGAAGGCAGGAGCCAGGTGCTTCTCCTGGTCTCCCATGGGGTGCAGGGCCCAAGCACTTGGGCCATCCTCCACTGCCTTCCCGGGCCACAGCAGAGAGCTGGCCTGGAAGAGGGGCAATCCGGACAGAATCTGGCGCCCCGACAGGGACTAGAACCCGGCGTGCTGGTGCTGCTAGGTGGAGGATTAGCCTATTGATCCGCGGTGCCGGTATAAATAATTCTTACAAATCAATATTGAAAAGATCATCAATCCACTGAAATATGTGCATAGACAAGTCATATAAAAGGATACTCTAAGCCTAGAGACTCTTGTAAAAGAGTCTATACTTTTGCATAGTTGGGGAAGTGAAAATTAAAATTACACTGCTATGTGATTTTCACCAATTTTTCAAGTTGATTATGTGTCAGAGTGCCAGGATTGTGGGAAACACTGATATGTGCAGTTTACAGGGGGATAGAGGTACAATATGCTTACATGGGACAGATGAACGCAGTTTTAAAAATATCAAACAGAATTAAAAATGCATCTATTCATTGGTCCTGCAATTTCAATTTTAGGAAATTGGAGTAGCAATATAGCTTCCTGTATGAAAAGTGACATAGCAATATTATTTTCCACAGCAAAAGATTGGAAATAACATAAGTACTCACCAAAAGAGGACTTATGCTGAGTGAAAGAAGCCAGTCCCAAAGGGAAAAATATCATATATTCTCCCTGATCTGTGACAACTAACTGAGCACATAAAAGGAAACCTGTAGAAGGAAACTGACACTATGAGAAACAATGACTTTATCAGCCCTTTTCCTGACTGTCGAAGAACAGCTTACTATTATATTCCTTTTTAGTATTTTCTTGTTCAACTTAATACCATTGGTTGAACTCTTAACACAAAGTTATTCTTAGGTGTTTAAATTTAACTTAAAATTGATCCCTGTTAAAAATAAGAGTGGGAATAAGAGAGGGAGGAGATGTACAGTTCGGCACATGCTCACTCGGACTTACCCCTAATGGTAGAGTTAGAAACGTGCCATGGGACTCCAAATCCCATTAAGTTGGCATGTACCAATGCCATCTCACTAGTCAAAGTGATCAGTTTCAGTTCACAACTGATTGTAAAGATAGGATTAAGTGTCAAAGGAATCACATAAACAAGACCAGTGTCTGCTAATAATAATTGATAGAATGAAAAAGGAGAGAACGATTCAACATGGGAAGCAGGATACACAACAGACTCATAGAGTGGCAAATGTCCTAAACAGCACTCTGGCCTCAGAATCAGCCCTTAAGGCATTCGGATCTGGCTGAAAAGCCCATGAGAGTTTCTCAGGAATGGAAAGCCAAGACACTCTGGCAAAAAAAAAAAAAAAAAAAAAAAAAAAAAAAAAATGACCTAAATGAAAGATCTCTGTGAGTGAGATCCCAGTGGAAAGAACGGGCCATCAAAGAAGGAGGTACCTTTCTCTGAAAGGAGGAGAGAACTTCCACTTTGACTATGGCCTTGTCTAAATAAAGTCGGAATTGGTGAACTCACGAGGCTCCATAGCCTTGTCAACTCATGACAAGAGCCTCAGGTGATTACTGACATCATAAATAAGAGTGTCAATTGTTAAAACAACAATGGGAGTCACTGTGCACTTACTCCCCATGTAGAATCTCTGTACTTAATGTATTGTACTATGTGAATTAGTGGTAAAACTAATCTTCAAATAGTACTCTATGCCTTGTGTTTCAATGTGGGTGCAAACTGTTGAAATCTTTACTTAGTATATACTAAGTTGATCTTCTGTATATAAAGATAATTAAAAATGAATCTTAATGAAGAATGGGATGGGAGAGGGAGTAGGAGATGGGATGGTTTGTGGGTGGGAGAGTGGTTATGGGGGGAAAATGCTATAATCCAAAAGTTGTACTTTGGAAATTTATATTTATTAAATAAAAGTTAAAAAAATAAAAAAAATAAATGGAATTCAGCAACTGGGACTTTTACAAACCCATAGAGGAAGATCTCTAAGTTGCATTTTTCAGTTAAAAATCAAGATACAGAATCATGAATGTGGTGAGGAAAATGGGGAAAAGAATAAAACTCATATTTGCTTCTTCATTTATTAAAAATATCTCTGATATCTCTGAATGAGTCCTTAAAGGACTCATAATAGTGACTGTAATTCTTTTTGCTTTTTTATTATTTCCTTTGAATAGAGGCATACTGAGTGGCTGGGTGACCTGAAAAAGAAATTTTTCGTTCAATACATTATTCTACTCATTGAATTTTGAACCATATAAAATATAACTTTTAACTCCTCCCAAATTCTCTTTCTGAGTGAAGCTGGGGGGAGGGGGTGTGGATCTAGATATTCATCCAATTAACCCTGCCTCTTGTGAATGACCTGGAGAGAAAGACAGTGGAATCCATGCCAACTGTGGCACATAATAATTTTCATGGCAAATGTCAGCCATTTTTTTAAAAAATTCTTAAATATTTATTTATTTATTTGAAAGAGTTACAGAGAGGTGGAGGCAGAAAGAGAGCAAGTGAGAGCGAGAGCGAGAGAGAGAGAGAGAGAGAGAGAGAAATCTTCCATCCACTGGTTCACTCCCCAAATGGCCACAACAGCTGAAACTGGGCCTATCCAAAGCCAGGCACTTCTTCCAGGTCTCCCATATAGGTGCAGGGGCCCAAGCATTTCAACCAACTTCCACTGCTTTCCCAGGCTATAACAGAGAGCTGGATCAGAAGTGGAGCAGCTGGGACTTGAAGCGGTGCCCATATGGGATGCTGGCACTCTAGGTGGTGGCTTTACCCACTATACCACAGTGTCAGTCCCTCAGCCATTGCTTTTATACTTACATTTTATAAGATGGCAAATTGAGTCCCACATAAGAAATAGTCACCATTCTTTCTTCTAAGTTTTCACACTTTCAATCTTTTTTTTTTTATTTGCATGGCTTTTATCATTGTAGCGATCACTTTACTTTTCTTCTGTGCGTTGTGGACTTATCTCTACTTCCTCCAAGATCAAGGACAGCATGGGAGAGTTGGGGCAGAATTGCCAGTGGGACATAGTCCTTGGAGGGAAGTGTCAGGGGTGTGAACTAAAGCTGGGTTTGGATGAAAGGGCTGTTTCCAGCCTTCTCTGGGTTCAATCTTCAGGAAAAGAGCATCAAAGGGCACCCTTCACATCTGTCACCACGGGGTCACCTATGAAGCTCCCACTTTCCACAGTTTCCAAGTGCCTTCAGCTATGTCCAGTGGGTCATTTTTCTTAATTCCTTTCCCTGTGAACCTAGCAAACATGGATAGTCACTGAGTCTGTTTAAGAACTTGGCCATGTTGGCATTGGGCTCTCCTGTCTGTGACAGGAGGAAGCAGAGTCTCAGCTGGACACACAGAGGGAGACAGAAAGGCCAGTGAAGGACCCTGGCCAGAGCTCCTGGGGCTGTCCTGCTCCAGCCTGGAGGACACCTCCAGCATCTGTAGGCTGCATCAGGTTACTTTGAGTTCTTTAGCAAATGCATGGTTCTTTCCAAAGCAAACCAAATGACTTCAAACCGTGGGTAATCTTTGGGGCTTTTTTCTCTAGAGAAAGTTAAGAAAGTTAAAAACAAACCTAAATGAAAGATCTCCGCGAGTGAGATCCCAGTGGAAAGAACAGGTCATCAAAGAAGGAGGTACCTTTCTCTGAAGGGAGGAGAGAACTTCCACTTTGACCATGGCCTTGTCTAAAAATTATCAGAGTCAGTGAACTCAGGGGGCTTCCATAGCCTTGGCAGCTCATGCAAGAGCCTAGGGTGATTACTGAGGCCATAAACAGGAGTGTCAATTTGTTAAGTCAACAACAGGAGTCACTGTGCACTTACTCCTCATGTAGGATCTTTGTCCTTAGTGTGCTGTACATTGAGATTTAATGCTATAACTAGTACTCAAACAGTATTTTTCACTTTATGTTTCTGTGTGGGAGCAAACTGTTGAAATCTTTACTTAATGTATACTAAACTGATCTTCTGTATATAAAGAGAAATGAAAATGAATCTTGATGTGAATGGAAGGGGAGAGGGAGTGGGAAAGGGGAGGGTTGCGGGTGGAAGGGACGTTATGGGGGGGAAGCCATTGTAGTCCATAAGCTGTACTTTGGAAATTTATATTCATTAAATAAAAGTTAAAAAAATACTTTATCAGACAATTAATAGGAATTGTATGCTGCTGTAGTGGTAATGATTTTGAGACAATTTAAAATAATTATTAAAAAAAAAGTTAAGTTTCTTTTCTAGAGAAAGTTATGTGCTAGAAAACTCCTGTTTCAGTGTGAAACTTGGGGTTTTCAGCAGTCTTCCAGGAAGGCTGTAGCCTGTCCCTGCCCATCATACCTTGAGGGCTACGGCCCTGGAAACCAGGTGCGCTTCTAGTCTCTGGGTGTGCAAGATCCCAAGAAGGCCAAGGCATCTTTTCAGACTCCATCCAGTCCTGTGCCTGGCGCTTGCCAGGGTTGATCCCATCTGGCCCTAAGTGAGAGTTCAAGATCCACTTTTGTATTTCGCTGTTGGTGCTTTTCAATGTTGTGACACCTAGTAGTTACTTAGCTAGCATGTGGTGACTGATTACCTCAATCTCAAAAAGTCGGGGATTAATAAAGGCAACACTGGAAAAAAATAAAGGCAATACTGTTAGTGGAAACCTGTGGGGGCAAGGATGGTGCATATCTAAATGTGCTAACTCCTCATTTCATGGGCCTGAAGATCTGCACTTCCTTAGAGAGAAGCATTCAGCAGGCAAAATTGTATTTCAGATCAAAAGCTATGGAAACAACATGGCATGTTAGGAGGCAAAGTTGGAATCCAGTGACCTGGTTTAGATTCTGGGTTCATCCACAGAGTAGCTCAGCAGACCCTGAGTACGACTTTCAATCCTCAGCTGCATCACTGCAGTAGCTCTCCTCTCCTCCTAGTCTGCTTTTAAAGCTCAATGATCTAACTGGATGGAAAGCATTTTTCAACTTTACGCACATTGGACCTGTGCAGAACATTGCATGATGATTTAATATTCACGTCAGGCCTGGTTCTCTCTCTCTGTCTCTCTCTCTGTATCTCTCTCCCTGTCTCTCTCTCTCTCTGCATAAGTGGCAGAGGATTTGTTGCAGGTGAGGACAGTGTTAACTTTGCAGAGCAACCCAAGGAGAGGATTGCTTGCCATCAGGGGAGACCCAGGACTGATGGTAGGCACTTAACAGCATGTTCCAATTACAGCATTTAAATCTAATTGCATACTCTGTTAATCTCTGTCAGTGCGGCATCATTTAATATCATCACGGCAGCCTCTAATATCGTGAGCAATGTGAGCTGAGCTGAGACTATTGAAAAAGTTCAGTCCCAGGTCTTCATATCCCCTTTAATTCTCTCTGTCAATTATGCTGCAGCCATGAGTTCAAAGAAAGGTCTTGAGATCCGGGGTTGGAGCTACCTTTTTGAAGCAAAGCCTCCTATAAATATACAGATTATATCAGGAGCCTCCAATTCCTTGCCCTGGTTGTTTTTGATGGGTTAGTTGCAGTGACTAGTCCCTGGGGTTTAACTTAATATAGGCCTATTTCAAACAAATATTGCAAATGCAATCTGTTCCATAGTTTATAGTTCTGGAAATAATGTGATATCACTTGCACATGTATTTTTTTTCCCTCCGTTTAGCAGTACCCCAGGCTCAAATAAAGTTGGCAGAGGGAAAAACCAGACCCCTACTTAGCCCATTTCTTTGCACATAGTAAGCTTTTTTTCATAGTTTGTTCTTATAAATGATAGTTGATTGACATGGAAGATTCAAATGGAAGGCCACAGAGTTAGATTTTTAATGTGTAACTCTTAAATAACAACAACAAAAAAAATCCAAACTTGTATGACCAACTCTATTCAAATTCAATGTGGAATTACATGAATTATTGGCTTATTTAAGGTTCCTGGCAATCTGCTATTGCCCCGTTTTATAGTTGATATTAAAGTACGGAAAAAAATTAGTTTATCCATGGTGTCAGAACTGGGAAACAGGGTGCAGGAATTTAATCTCAGACCCTGGGAATCCACAAGTGTGTTACCTAAGGTTTATTCTGTTCTCTCAAGGATTGTTCTTCAGATCTTGCTTGATGGTAAGACCACAATGAGCAATTGATTAGCTGAACCCAGCCTTGTGTGATTAAATGATGAAGAGTTTGGTAGCAGAAGTGCTGAGAAGGCAGGGAAAAGCCATTTTCTGAGAGCTGGGATTGTATAGAAGAGATGGGATCTGAGACAAGTGTGTGGGTAGATATGCAGATTTTGAGAGAGAGAGAGAGAGTCAGAGGGAGGCATTTGCTATACAAAGAGTCAGCATGCTGTAGTAGATGGAAGGTTTTGAGACCCGGTGTGTTAGAGAATAGGCTGAGCTGCTCTATCAATGAGCCTCTCCATCTAAATCACATGATAGGAATAATACGGAAACAGTTCTCTTTCAGGAAGGTGTTCAGATGTATGTGGTATTAGGCTGCCTGGTTTCATCTGCCATCCTCACACTAGAGTTGGGGTCCTCCTTCTGGGATCACACAGTGAGACAGTGTAGTGGTCAGGTAAGCCTTATAACCGCTTTCCTCCTGTGGGATCTTGTGCTGAGTAGTTACTCTCTCTTTTGAAGGCTTCTTATTTGATAAATAATAATAATGTAATATAGTATAATAGAATAATAGAATTAATGGTATAGAAGAATGCTTAGAACACATTTGGCACAAAGGGAGTAATATTATGTGAATGTTATTGTTTGCCTGTGGTGGTTCTCAGTATTTGCCCATAGACTGGCTCCTGGCTCCTTGAGATGAGTGTCTCCCTTTTGGGAGACATCTGTGCTTACTCAGTTGAAATAAATGATGTTGGTAATATTATACAATATCTGCAGTTACTAGGGGATTGGGAGACCCAGAGGGAGGTGAGGGGAGATACAGACAGAAAGATCAGGCCACAGTGTGAAAAGCTTAGGGCAGGGCTCAGTATTCAGGGGGGTGGAGATACAGTATGGGGTAGGTGATGAGACACCTTGTAACCCATAATGGAGGGGAGCGCTTACCCCATTCTCTTCTTCACTCCTGAAGAGGAGATGATTTTGGATAAGGACACACCATGGGCCGTGGGTCTCTGCAAGGTAACTTTAACATCCTTGGCAGCCTTTCTCATGGAGGCTCTGCACAAGATGCCGAACACATTAATATGCAACCATATCTTCTATTTCATGTAATTATGAGCAACCATTTTTGTGGATCTGTAGTAACTAACAAAATGTTGCATTTGTGAAGATCCATAACTTAAAATTAATTTATTTTGAATGCCAGTTTTTATTTCTTGTTTTAAAGAACACACACACACACACACACACATATACACCCATACACACAATGTGTAAGTCTTATGCCTTGAGCTCTTAGTGTCAATTGGATTAAATTTGGTAGTGGTGATTTGGAATATATGATAAAATATATAAAATATAAAAAATATTTATAATATATAAATATAATATTATAAATATAAAATATATATAAAAACAAAAAATTATTTGAAATGGATTTTTATTTTCACTGATTTATTTTTGTAAATTTTACCTTTGTGGTTGGAATTAATTATGGATGGGAAGGGAAAAAGAGGTTATAAACTCTTGCACAGATACTTCTTTTGGGTTGTTCTTCACTCTTGGGTGGTGAGGGAAGACTGTCTTGGGCATCTTCTTACTGAAGAGGGGCAATTTTACCTCTAAAGCCATTGTAGCACCAGGATGGGGCTCATAGAATTTTGGAAATTGGTGCTTCTGTATGATGCATGAGTGGGGAAAAGATTATAGAAATATTTTATGTGACTTAGTCCATATGAGGGAGCAGCCCTAGAAATGGCGTGACCTTCAGTAGTGGTTAGTGAGGGTCATGGCAAGGAGAGGCGGGGAGGAGAGCTGGAAGCTGTGGGACCAGTGGTTCCTTTTGAAAATCCAGCAAATGCCAGTACCTTTCACTGATATTGATATGGGATAAGGCGGGCAGCTAGATTAAGGGTATAAGTTGGAAGCCAATCCCTCAGCCCCCTATCATAAGTAATTCTTTCTGTCTACCTGTCAAATAGCCCCTTTCCTGGATGTGCCTCCCTTCACCACTCCCCTTTTTAACCTCATCATAGGCAGGCAACTGGGGGGGGGGGTTCTCTCTCTCCCCCTCTCCCTCTCTTTGTCCCTCCCTCCCTCTCTGTAGATGAGGACAAGATAAGGTGCTGAGGCATCATCCGTGAACCACCCTTCCACATCCTTTTCCATTCTTGGCTCACTCTATTCCTGAGAAATGCCCACATATGTGTGTGTTTTCCTCACCTTTTAAATACATTTTATCACCTTGTGCACTATATTTGTGCCTGTACTTCAAGTGTTTCTCTTGGTTAAAGGCAAGGGCCTGGAACAGGAATTCAGAATACAATAATAGGGCCAGCATAAGGTGTTACACAGTTATCTGTCTTTGGTGGGGGTCCAGAACCTGTGTCAGTGTCAGACACTTATATGCATTCTGGAAGCCAAGACCTTTCCTGGAGACAGGGTTGGGAGTATCTCCATGAGCTGAGAACTTCCCTTACCTTAGCTAGAACAGGGCAAGCCCTGAAGGAATTTGGAAAGCTGCTTTACGATTTAAATCTCTTCCTGCTTGCTGTTTTGGTGACCCCTGTATTCTTGCCAACAAAGAACAAGAACTTTTATAATGAAAAGAGCTAATAAGCTTGCCTTCCAGGCAGCAACATATGCTTAAAACAATACTTAATAATATAACCTTCATGAGAAGTACTTACGGAAAGCCAGAGGAAGCTACACAGAAGGAGGCAGATTTGGGATGGCAGATTTTAGATGTAGAAGGGAGACGTAGTTAAGAACTCAGGTTTTGGGGCCACCACTGTGGTGCAGTACATTCAGCTGCTTTTGGGATGCCAGCATTCGACATTAGAACATTGGTTTCAATCCCAGCTGCTCTGTTTCTGATAGCTTAACTGGGAAGGGAGCAGATGATGGTCCAAGAACCTGGGCCCCTGCCATCTATGAAAGAATCTTCTGGAGTTCCTGGCTCCTGCCTTTTGCCTGGCTCACTTCTGACTATTACAGTCATTTCTCTTTCCCTCTCTTTCTCTGCCTTTAAAATAAATAAGTCAATGTTTTAAAAAGAACAGGTGACAACTAACTGAGCACCAAAAAGGAAACCTGTTAAAGTGAAATGAACACTAGGAGAAACGGTGACTTGATCAGCCCTCACCCTGACTGTTGATGAGCAACTTGATATGTTATCCCTCTTAGTATTTTTTTGTTTGTTCTACTTAATACTTTTGGTTGAATACTGTAATCAATACACAATTCTTCTTAAGTGCTGAAACTTAACTGAAAAATGATCACTGTTAAATATAAGAGTAGGAATAAGAGAGGGAAGAGATGAGATGTGCAATTTGGGACATGCTCAAGCTGACTTACCTCAAACGGTAGAGTTAGAAACATACCAGGGGATTCGAATTCAATCCCATCGAGGTAGCATGTACCAATGCCATCTCACTAGTCCCAGTGATCAATTTCTGTTCACAATTGATCATAATGAAAGGACGAAGAGTCAAAGGGATCACATAAACAAGAATAGTGTCTGCAAATACTAGCTGATAGAATAAAAAAAGGAGAGAATGATCCAACATGGGAAGTGAGATACACAGCAGACCCATAGAATGGCAGATGTCCTAAACAGCACTCTGGCCTCAGAATCAGCCCTTAAGGCACACGGATCCGGCTGAAAAGCCCATGAGAGTATTTCAGGCATGGAAAGCCAAGACACTCTGGAAAAAAAAAAAAAAAAACCTAACTGAAAGATCCCCGCAAGTAAGATCCCAGTGGAAAGAACGGGTCATCAAAGAAGGAGGTACCTTTCTCTGAAGGGAGGAGAGAACTTCCACTTTGACCATGGCCTTGTCTAAATATGATCAAAGTCAGTGAACTCAGGGGGCTTCCATAGCCTTGGCAGCTCATGACAAGAGCCTAGGGTGATTACTGAGGCCATAAACAAGAGTGTCAATTTGTTAAGTCAACAGCAGGAGTCACTGCGCACTTACTCCTCATGTAGGATCTTTGTCCTTAGTGTGCTGTACATTGAGATTTAATGCTATAACTAGTACTCAAACAGTATTTTTCACTTTATGTTTCTGTGTGGGAGCAAACTGTTGAAATCTTTACTTAATGTATGCTAAACTGATCTTCTGTATATAAAGAGAATCGAAAAATGAATCTTGATGTGAATGGAAGGGGAGAGGGAGTGGGAAAGGGGAGGGTTGCGGGTGGGAGGGATGTTATGGGGGGGAAGCCATTGTAATCCATAAGCTGTACTTTGGAAATTTATATTCATTAAATAAAAGTTAAAGAAAATAAAAAGAACAGGTCTTAAAAACCTCATTTTTTTGTTGATTAGTTAAATCAACTTCTACTTGAATTTTACTTTACACCTCACTGACTATTTCAAATTGAGAAATTATTTAATTTTGTTATACTAAATATCCCTATTTGTATAATTGTGACAGAATATCTCTATAATACCATTCAGAGTGGTTGGCATAAGCAAATATGATATGGGGAAGAAAAATAGTGTGGAGGCAAGTCACAAGCTATGAACAAAAGCTGATTCTACTTTACTTTCTAAATGTCATGGAGATACCTGCTATAGTGCCTAGCACTGGTTACATGTTGATTTTCATAGCATGACACTCCAAAATCAACCATATGACAGCCCCCGTCATTGTCTCAATATATAAATTGGGGATAGGGGCTGAGGGATTACTTTGGAAAATGAATTTAATGTAGGGCGTTAAAGTTAGCTTCCTTTCCCCTCTTTAATTGATTTCTTGGCATTTCTGAAAGAATGGGAAACTGTTAACTCATTCTGCAGATGGGAGTTTGCTAGGTTTAAGATATCCTCCTAAGATCCTAGAGTTTGGAGTAAGAAGTGGTGCAGAACATTGCGTAGGGGCAAAGAGTGTGCCGTCTATTGTTGTAGATTCTTGAGGAACAGCAAATAGACACACTTGCTTCCACTGGCCTTGAGTTTGAGATGATGAGGCAAGGAGATTGGAGGTCTACAAGTTCGCCAGAGTCTACTGCAGTTGTTCAAGCATATGGGCTGGAGTCAGACTAAAGATGTTCCCAAGAGCCTCAGGGTTCATATGCATAGGACTGGGTCATGCTGGCTGGACAAGTAGTACCTTACTATCTTAGATGAGTATATTGATCATGAGTGTATAGGCAATGAGGGAGAAGCAATAAAGGTCACCAAACTCATAAGCATGCTCCTTACATTCTCTTGAGAAACAGGAAGTAGACTGCTCGCCTATGAACCGTCAGCCTGAAGTTAGGACAAGACATGGGAGAGAAAGCAATGCACATGAGCATGAAAGTGAATGGTCAAGGGGGAATGGGCCACCCTGCTCTCCTGTACCAGCAGCCCTTGCACCTACTCACTGGAAGATACAGTGGTACAAGATAACCCCTGCAAGGAGTTGGGTCAGCCAACAGTTACTGAACCAAGCTGACTTCTTAGAAGGACTAACATTTTGTCAACTTTATGTGGCAACTTCACCAATCCAGTAGCCTGTGATTGTGATGATGGCACTTGAAAAACAACTGCAGAGACAGAGAGGGAAGGAGAGAGAGAGGGAAATCTTACATCCAATGGTCCACTCCCTAAATGGCTGCAACAGCCAGAGTTGGGCTGATCTGAAGACAGGAGTCAAGAGCTTCTTCTGGGTCTCCCATGTGGGTGCAGGGCCCACACATTTGGGCTATCTTCCTCTGCTTTCCCAGGCACATAAGAAGAGAGCTGGGTGGGAAGTGGAGAAGCTGGGATTCTAACTGGTATCCATATGGGATGCTGGCACCGCAAACAGAGGCTTAACCAGCTATGCCACTAAAGTTGTATTTATGAAATGCTTTAAGTTTGTATATCTTAAAAGGTTTCTGGGGAAGTAAAAGAAAAACAACTGCAGGGAATAGAAAAAATAAAACTCCTGCTTTATATTTTCTTGTGTAGATAAGTACTAATCAAACTTTGTATGATTTTATAATTATTATTATTTATCTTCTATGTATACTGAAAATCTAATATTTTTCAGGAATTTTGTTTTATGATAGCAATAGAGAAAGAGAAACAGATCTCCTGCTTTAAAAGGCACCCCAAAAAGTGGACAGCCATCATGTAATATGATGCTGTAAATATTTAACAATGGCTTCCTGGAAAAGAAAGCCTTGAGGTACGGATTTGCCAATTTATGTGGTATAAATGCTCCTATCCTAAACATCAGTGGGAAGTTATAAAATGAGGAGTGGGCAATCAGCTCTGGTGCCCTGTAGACCATGAGTGTGAGTGTGTGAGTGTATGTGTGTGTGTGTGTGTGTGTATGAGAGAGAGAGAGAGAGAGAGAGAGGCTTTCTAGGAGGAGGAACGCATGCCCTGTGTCTGAAAGCTTAAGCAGGGATTAGACAGATCAATAAAAGTAGGAAGGACATCCCAGGCAGGAAGACAATGTAAACAAAGGGAGGAGTCCTAAATCAGCATGACTTATAAGGACAGATATGGAGAAGCATTCGATATTTTTTATATTCTTCATTATGGTTACCAGTTATTGGTATGTGTTCACTTATTTTTTTAAGATTATTCATTTTTATTATATGTTAAGGGAAGAGGATACATATATGTGTGTGTGTGTATATGTATATATATACATATATATGTATCCTCTCTCTCTCTCTAGATGTTTCCATCTGCTGGTTTACTCCTCAAAGGCCCACATGGCAAAGGATGGACCAAGGTCAACCCAGGACTTAGGAGCCAGGAACTCCATCTAGATCATCTAGATCTCCCATGTGGCTATTAGGGACCCAGGTATTTGGGCCATCATCTGCTGCTACCCAGGAAACTGGATCCAAAAGTGGAGGCAGGACTCTATCCCAGGTGCTCTGATATGGGATGTGGATGTCCCCAGTAGCAGCTTAACCTATTGGGACACAACACATACCCCATTGCTAGAAATGACAAGTGAACGCCAGCAACGTGGCTCATTTGGCTAATCCTCTGCCTGTAGCACTGGCACCCCGGGGTTCTAGTCCTGGTTAGGGCACCAGATTCTGTCCCGGTTGCTCCTCTTCCAGTCCAGCTCTCTGCTGTGGCCCAGGAATGCAGTGGAGGATGGCCCAAGTCCTTGGGCCCTGCACCTGCATGGGAGACCAAGAGGAAGCACCTGGCTCCTGGCTTCGGATCGGCACAGCACGCCAGCTGTAGCGGCCATTTGGGGGATGAACCAACGGCAGAGGAAGACCTTTCTCTCTCTCTCTCTCTCTCTCTCTGTCTAAATCTGCCTATCCAAAAAAAAAAAAAATGACGAGTGACACATATATTGTCATATTAATGCTTATTCCTTTTATTGATTTATCACTCATGTGTTGAACATGACAAATATTTATTAGAGCACATTATGCTATTTATTAGGAACTAAAGATGTGAAGGTGAGTAACATGTGATCCCTCTCCTGGGAACACTCATAGTGAAGTTGAAGGCAGAACATAAACAGATGCACACAGAAATGCACAGAGAACATAGTAATAAAATATGCATATGATTTGGGGGTTATGTGAATGCTGAGTAAGGAACTCTAGAGACTCTGGGACCTGTGGCAAATGGGACTTAGCATGTGTGAGTGAGCTGAGGATACTGAAATGGCCTGTTATCCTAGGTTATCCAGATGGGCCTTAAATGTAGACAAAGAGGTCCCTACGAGAGAGGATGAAGCTATAAGGATGGAACTATAGAGAAAGAAGATGTTTCCTTCTGGCTTTGGAAGTGGAGGAAGGGGCCAGGAGCCAGGGAATTTTGGCAGATTCTAGAATCTGGAAAAGGCAAGAAAACAGATTTTCTCCTGGAGATTTCAGGAAGAACACCTTGATTTTAGATCAGTAAAACTGATTTCAGACTTCTGATCTCCAGACTGTAAGATAAAAAACTGTTTAAAAATTTATTAAAAATAATTGCATATATGTATGGGAAACAACACAACATATTATCACCTGCATATAGGGTGTACTGATCAGATCAAGGCACACCAGTGTTTCTGCATGTTTGACCTTACAGTATGATTGGAGCCTTGGAGCTCCTTTCTTCTATTGGATTTAAAACGTGAAAATGGTTATTGTGAACTATATGAACTAGAGTAACCCCTCTATGTTCTGTAACATCACATTTAAAAAATAGTTCTTCTACTTTTATTTGAAAGAGAGGGATTTGGATAGAAGATACAGAGAGATTTCCCATGTCAGTTCACCTCCCAGATGCCTGCAACACCTGGGGCTTGGCCAGGTTGAAGCTAGGAACCAAGAACTCCATCCTGGTCTCCCACATGGGTGGCAGGGTCCCAAGAACGCATGCCATCAGCTGTAGCCTCCCAGCGTGTGGATCAGCAGGAAGGGAATAAGAAGTGGAAGGGATGTGGGTGTTCTGATCAACATTTTAACAGCTATGCCAAATGCCTGCCTGATCCTATTACTTTAAGCCACCTGATCTGTATTAATTTGTTACAGGTGCCACTGGAGACTCATACAGTGGTATTAAAGGAATTGCCTTAGTGTCCTCAACTACAAAATGGGATGACTATCCCTACTTCCTAGGGTTACAGTGTGGATTTGTGAAACCACACACATATGGACTGCGTGTGCAGCGGGCGCTCAGTAAGTGTTCACTGAGTTTCCTTTGAAACTGTTACGTTTCCTTCTCCCCCAGTGCTGCCTGATCCAGGGATGCATCACTCAGTTCGGTGAGCATGACAGAATATGCTGAGGATCAAACAGGCTTTTGTGGTCTGTGATGGATAAATGGCTAGCATTCCCTCATTATGGTTTTTTTTTTTTTTTTTTTTTTTTGACAGGCAGAGTGGACAGTGAGAGAGAGAGGCAGAGAAAGGTCTTCCTTTGCCGTTGGTTCACCCTCCAATGGCTGCCGTGGCTGGCGCGCTGCGGCCAGCGCACCGTGCTGATTCAATGGCAGGAGCCAGGTACTTCTCCTGGTCTCCCATGGGGTGCAGGGCCCAAGCACCTGGGCCATCTTCCACTGCACTCCCTGGCCACAGCAGAGAGCTGGCCTGGAAGAGGGGCAACCGGGACAGAATCCGGCGCCCCGACTGGGACTAGAACCCGGTGTGCTGGCGCCGCAAGGCGGAGGATTAGCCTAGTGAGCCGCGGTGCCGGCCCCCTCATTATGTTTTTATGGGCAAATTTGATCTCAACTGGAAAAACTCAACCCTTAAAAATTGTGGAGCTACTGAAGAGTTATTTCTGAGTACTGTCTCCCCTCTTTGGAAAGCAATTACACTTGATCAAGCCCATCCAAGGGTTAAGAGTTTTCTGTCTTCCCCATCTCCCTTCCCCCAACCCTGCCATAGTCAACACCCAGCCAAAAAGATTCTTTCTTGTGCATCCTCTCTGCGGTCAGAGTATTATTCCCTGCGCCGTGGTTTGGAGTTGGCCTGTCCATTCCCTTCCTTAGCAGCAACAGCTGAACAGCTGTGAAAACAATGGAGAAGCTGGGGAGAGCTCTGATTAGTGGAGGACACTGGGGGCGGTCTGGACCCACCAAGCCTGTTTACTATGTCTGAGCCCAGCCTGCAGAATCTGGGTATCACATGGCCAGGCTCAGGCCCTGTGGGCTGGCTCTCAGGCTGGGGCTCCCCACCACTTAGCCTGCTCCTGTCTCTGGCAGGCTGTTTGCAGAAATAGGGTTTTGTTTTCTTTCTCTTCTTCCCTCCAAGTCCTTGGGACCTTTGCATAAACAGTGTTGCTAGGCAGCCCTGAAGGCTTCCTTTCATCCTGCATCCCAGGAAATTCGGTGCAGGCAAATTCATGAGTGTGTACTTACAGCTGCTGTTGTCCATCGAGCCGGCCCTCTTCTGCTTGCCAGAAATTTGCAGTATCTTTTTTTTTAATTTAATTTTTAAAAAAGTTTTTAACAGGTTCAATATAGTTTATCAATACAGTTCTCAGAATATGATATTCCTTTTTTCCTTCCCACCCTTCCGTTAGCTCCCTCCCACCCTCACATCTTCTCCCTTTCCTCCTTCTCTCCTTCACTTTTGAGATTACATATCTGTAATTTACATTGTAGTTAAGGGCATGCTGCTCCAGTAAAAAGAGTTCAACAAGTAACAAGCAAAAAGGCACTAGTTTAGTGGAAATGTAGGCAAGGGCTATAAACAATAATCAAAGGGAAAAATGACCATATTATATAGCAAAAAAGTAATCACAGAGTATTAAAACCATAGTAGTGGCCGGTGCCGCGGCTCACTAGGCTAATCCTCCTCCTAGCGGCGCCGGCACAGGCACACTGGGTTCTAGTCCCAGTCGGGCGCCGGATTCTGTCCCGGTTGCCCCTCTTCCAGGCCAGCTCTCTGCTGTGGCCAGGGAGTGCAGTGGAGGATGGCCCAGGTGCTTGGGCCCTGCACCCCATGGGAGACCAGGAAAAGCACCTGGCTCCTGGCTCCTGCCATCGGATCAGCGCGGTGCGCCGGCCGCAGCACGCCGGCCGCGGTGGCCATTGGAGGGTGAACCAACGGCAAAGGAAGACCTTTCTCTCTGTCTCTCTCTCTCACTGTCCACTCTGCCTGTCAAAAAAAAAAAAAAAAAAAAAAAAAAACCATAGTAGTATAACCTTCTTCTTTTTTTTTTTTTTTTTTTTTTTTTTTTTTTTTTTGACAGGCAGGGTGGACAGTGAGAGAGAGAGAGAGACAGAGAGAAAGGTCTTCCTTTGCCGTTGGTTCACCCTCCAGTGGCCACCGCGGCCGGCACAGTGCACTGATCCGAAGCCAGGAGCCAGGTGCTTCTCCTGGTCTCCCATGGGGTGCAGGGCCCAAGCACTTGGGCCATCCTCCACTGCACTCTCTGGCCACAGCAGAGAGCTGGCCTGGAAGAGGGGCAACTGGGACAGAATCTGGCTCCCTGACCGGGACTAGAACCCGGGGTGCTGGCGCTGCAGGTGGAGGATTAGCCTAGTGAGCAGCGGCGCCAGCACCGTAGTACAACCTTCTTAAGCATTCGTTTGACAAAGGTATAAAACAAAGTTTGACAAAACTATATTTGCAGCAATACTGATACATACACACAGACATGTCTTTTTTTTTTTTTGTATTTGTGTTTTGACTTTCTTTTATTTAATTTTAGCTTCCACATAAAAGGGAAACATGTAGTATTTATCTTTCTGTTGTCTGGCTTATTTCACTTAACATGATGTCTTCCGGTGCATCCTTTTTGCTGCAAATGGTAGAATCTCATTCTTTTTAATAGCTGAATAATATTCCATTGTGGATGCATGCCACAATTCCTTTTACCATTCATCTAGTGGTGGGCAGCTTGGTTGATTCCATATTTTGGCTATTGTGAACAGTGCTGCTATCTGCATGGTGATGCAGGTATCTGTTTAATACACCTTGTTCTGGTCTTTTGGGTATATATCCAGTACTGGGATTGCTGGATCATATGGAAAATTTATTTCCAGTTATTAAAAAAATCTCTATGTTTTCCAAAGCGGCTGCACTAATTTACATTTCCTCCAATAGTGTATGTGTTCCCTTTCTCCACATCCTCACCAGCAATTGTTATTCTCTGTCTCTTGGATTTTAGCTATCCTGACAGGAATGAGGTGATATCTGATTGTGGTTTTGATTTGCATTCCCTGACAGCTAGTGATGCTGAGAGTTTTCATCTGTTTTGTACATTTGATTTGCCAGATGTTTATGAAATTTAGGGGAGTTTGGAGGTCTCTCTCCTCTCCATTAATTGTCCCTCATTTTGGGGATTGTGGATACAAAATATCTCCCTTAATCATGTAGTTTCGTAAGACTGTTGAGAAGCAAATAATTCTGCTTACTTTGCTGACGAAATGTGTAGTGACCTTCTCATACTCTAAATTGCACCTCACTTTCTTTCTGTTGCAGAGTTTACCCATGACATTTAAAAAATAATCACGTGTTATAATGCCAAGCATTTCAGTATCTTTAAGTTATATAACCATAATAACAATATGTTTTTACTTACTAAAATTGCTTACTCATTTAAAAATTTTAAGATTGAAATGTTTTGGGTGCATAAAAATTGTCTGTATGGTAAACTTGAAATTAGAATTTTATTGGAAATACCTCTCTCAATAAGACTAAGGGGTTATACCACATCCTTTATGTATCTATGGATGATACTATTCAGAATGACGGGAGCTTCTACATGAATTCTCTTCTAATTTTCTATTTTTGTATTTATTATAGAAATTTAAAATATACATAAACTAGAGAGACTGGTATTATACTGTTGAGCTATATATAAGCAACTAGCATTTAAAAGTCTCTGATCAGTCAACTTTATTGAGTGAATGGCATAAACAGCTGTCTTATGTGATTTTCTAAATGTTGTTCACAAAATTTGTTTGCATAAGATTGCTAGAATGTGGACTATGTGACACAGCTAAGGCTATAGCCTCTGTGACATCACTCCTTCTGGGAGATCATGGAAGATTTCCTGATCAATGAATTGTTTTCCACCAAGCACTGATACAGCTTAAAATCCTTTTTAACACGGATCTCCAGATAGCCATTACCAACCAACCAGAGCAGGTAAGAGAACCAAAATTATTTTGATAAAATTGTATCCACTCTTTTTAAATAGAACAATATCTTTCTTACTTTTACAAATGCAATACATGCTAAGAATAACAAGCAGCTAAAAAAATTCATAGAATAAAGTAAAATCTCATCCCAAATTTCTCAGATATTAGCATTGTAAAATTTAAAGAATATTGTTTCATACACCTCACATTGCAAACAGATAAACTAAGTACAAATAATAATATGTAAACAGAATCTTTGTATGTATACCATTTAACATAAAACACACATTTCTGTTTTTTTTTTTACTCAAATGACAGAAAAAGCCAAGAGATCACAGAATCTCTGATTGTCTCTTTATAAGAAGAGTCATTCTTACGAGGACCTCAAAAGCTAATAAAAACATGAAATACATTAAGGGAAGGAGGAAAGAATGTTTTAAAAAATTTTTTTTTTTCAAATTGGGCAGTAGCTATCTGTACCTTTCTTGAAATTAACAAAATATTAAGTCATCTATGCCTGCACATCTCCTTGTCTTTGGTTAGTTAACTTTTATTAACAGATATAAACACCTCTTCTTATTTGACTTCTCTGTTATACACAAAATGTCCTCTTTTTTGTATTACTGCTGGGATGTTGACTCTATGACCTGTGTATGACAACAGACCATATCTATCACTTGTGTGGCATTACTCTTTCTCGGGGCTTACAAGAGATTACTGATCACAGAATAATCTCATCTTTTAAATCAAATTATTTTATATTGTTGAAATTCATAATATTTATTGCATATTCTATTCTGCAAACCACAGTTTTGTCAGTTATTTAACCTTAATTCAGCAGTCAAATCCACATGGGACTCTCTATTAACAATTTGACCCTGTTTTTTCTATTGAAGGGTTCTTTTGTTTTGAAGCACCATGGTTCAATATATTTTGTTATTAGGTAACTTTGTCAACAAAGGCTCATGGGTGTTATTTTTTTTAAATTTTGAATGCGTTTGAAAATTCTTTCAACTTTACACTTGAATAAAAGGTAATTGAATTGCCTTTATAACTTTGTGATCTAGACAACAAAATGATGGCACTACTTCTTCACAGGGTGACTTACAAATGGCTCACCTAGCTAGCTCCCCACTGCTTAGGTGTTCCTTGGAATCCCACCTGAGATCTGGGTGGAATAAACCTTTTACTCACAGGGTATGTGAGCCACACAGGGAGATCCCGTCCATGTTTCCCCATGTTATTCCAGTTCTCCACAGTCCTTTTCTTCTCTCGGCCCAGATAAATACCTTTTACTTCTTACCATGTGGATCCCAATTCTGGCCTTGGGCCATCCCCTGTGAGATTTAATTTCTTTAGCACCTGCTCTGGGAAGATCTCATTTCTCACAAAATTTCCTCTTTCCTACTCACAAGGAAAATGCATCCGGTCCTTAGCACCTTTGAAAATTGAAGTAAATTATTTCTTTAAGCCTTTTTGCAGATTTTGATACTTATCCCTTGAGAGTTTCCCTCCTCTCGTGCGCTCTCTCTCTCTCTCTCTCTTTCTATGTCTCTCTCAATCAGCATCCCCTTAGTCCAGGATATAGCTGCTTGCTTCAAGCAGTTCTTTATCTAAAAATGAACTAACTGTTTGTAAGAAAACTGCTTCTCTATAACTCTGAAGATCTGCTCAGTGGCTCAAATTCTCATAAACAATCAGTTACATCTAACTTGGTTACTATCTTGGTCTATTACCCATTAAACTAAACAGCAAAGGCCACAAACATAATC
Organism: Oryctolagus cuniculus; assembly: GCF_051225735.1. Classification (NCBI taxonomy): domain Eukaryota; kingdom Metazoa; phylum Chordata; class Mammalia; order Lagomorpha; family Leporidae; genus Oryctolagus; species Oryctolagus cuniculus. The sequence continues at coordinate 112,839,662 of NC_142873.1, forward strand.
CATTTTGTTATCATGGGATGAATTCAGAATATTTTCACCATAATCTAATTTGGGTGATGTCTGCTCTGAAATTCTACTGGGGAAGACAGAGAGCCTCAATTACAATGCAACAGTTACTTTAACTGGATGAGAGGAGGGAAGGTGGGAGATAATCTCAATCTGTTTCGAGGTTTCAGGGAAGATGGTATAACATTCCTGACATTTGAAGGGTGACTTAATGATCAACTCAGAGTTTTTCAGGAAGTCAAGACCTTGGGAAGAGTACAACAGAACACAGAATACACAGAGACATGGCAGCAAGGAAAAGCCTGTTGGGCTGTGGGAATGAGAAGCAGCTTAGGATGGCACAGGAGAGTTGGTGTCTATGGCTGATGAGGTAGGCAGAGCTACCTGAACCACATAGAAGAGTTTTGATAGTATTGTGCGGGAGAAGGAAAGACAGGGAATAATTCTGAAAGAGGAATTTGATATAATCATTTTTGCATGTCATGGAGGTCACTCTGGCAAGTATGGCAGGGGGAGAGCCTGGAGGCAATGAGACAAAAGGCTACTGTAAGTGTGCAGGTGAGAGGTGACAGGAATGCAGGTGAGGGATGAAAGGCATGATGGAGGTCTGACTGACTAGGAAGTGAAAAGGAGGCAGCCATGAGAGAGATTACTTGGATAATGTTGAAAACAGATAATTGAGTCTTCAGAGCAAGATCACCAGCCCTGGTTGCATCTTTCCTATTACTGACTGTCCCTGAATGGCTGCATCATTGCAGATCAGTAAACAGTCTGTCCTCAAGCACTTCATCAGCACCTGGGGATGACAATGCACAATCCAGGACTGTTGGGAATAACACAGGTAAAGCCTCTGAGAGGATGCCTGGTGCTCAGTGACCTCCAAATGACTTATCTCTACTACCCTTCCCCCTTGCCTTATAAGATTCTTTGTCTCGGATAACAGTTATGTTGTCAATCTTCGGAAAAGGAGCATTGAAATTCCACATTCTGGACCACCTTAGCACCCACCTTGTATTACTAAGTAGTTCAGACTTTGAGTCAGGAATATAAAATTAAATAAACTCTGGCTGAGTAGACTTTGCTGAACATGTTTTATTGGGCATAGGATGAATAGTGACTTCAAACAACCTCTGCAGCTTCTCAGGGCTTCAGTCTAGGCAGAGGTTAGAGTAGGAAGTATTGCTACCTCACTATCACTGTTACTACCACCACCAGAGCCAATGTTGTGGCTGCCACTGATTAAGGACATAAAATCTACTAGGCACTGTGTGCCAATTATTTTAATTCCATTATATCACAAGAAACGTATCACTAGGAATTGTTCACTTGTTTTATACTCAGTTATTGCAGCTAAAGCACTGTAAATAACTTGCTCAACGTCACTTTACTAGAAAACATAAACCATGGAAGAGGAGCTGCATTAGAATAATTCAGCTTTTGCTGAGTAGCAAACTACCATGAAATGCACTGGCTTCAAATAACTCCATTTATGATTACTCATGAGACTAGAGCTGGTTAGGATTTTCTGCTGATCTTGGTCAGAATTGACTCAGATACACTGGACTTGCCCTGCACTTGTGATCAGATGTTGGACTGGGTGAGACTGGCTCATCTTGAATAGTCTCTCTGACTGTTTACTGTCAACTGGAGAAGTGATAGTGACTGGGTCTTATCCACTAACTCGCAGGCCTGAAGTTGTTCATAAGGGATACAGAAGGTATTCTAAGACTAAGAGAAAATGTGAACAGACACTTGAGGTCCAGACCCAGTATGTTGTTTTTGCTACATTCTTTTGCCAAAGCAACACAGACATACAAAGAATATACAAGTAGATTCCTCCTCTTGAAGAAAGAAGTGCAAATAATTGTGGCCATTTTTGCCTACTATCACACAAGCTTAGATGTTTTGAGCTTGAAAGTCTAAAATGCTGAAAGACAAGGTTTATTTTCATCCTTATTTTAAAAATGGAAAAAAAAATCCCCTGAGTTTCAAACCTGAGGTTCAAATAATTAAACAACTTGCTCAAAGCCCCGTGGCTGGTGAATAAGAGACTCATGGTAAAAAACATCTATGACTTCCAAGCCAGAGAGTTTACAATGGGTATGATAGGGTAAACTTGGAATTCAGAATCTGAGAGATGTAGAGGCATTCACTCTTGGGGGTGGAAGTAATCTTGTAGGTTGTCTGGTCCATTAGCTGATAGACCTGAATTTCATCGATCATTATAATTATAAAATATATTTTGGCAACCAGCTCAAAGTTGTCAACCTTTCTTTTCTTTTTTTTTGGCCAAGTCAAGGTACTAAAAAGACTTATTTTTCTTATTTCCTTGGAAAAAGGAAATTTGAACACCATGAAGCATAACTTTGTAATAAAAGCAATTAAATTAATTCAGTTCATTTAATTGAATTACTACAACATCAAGAAAACTCTGCTACTTGGTCTTTATTTTTGCTTTATTGTGTGGACCAGTGATAACTTTACATTGGTGCAAGGACCAGCATTTAGGATCCATTAATCTAGCCCACTCTCTTCATCTATTGGTACTTGAATTCCCTTAAAACATTCCAAAAATGTTCTAAACAGCACTCTGTCCTCAGAATCAGCCCTTAAGGCATTCAAATCCGGGTAAAAAGCCCATGAGAGTATTTCAGACATGGAAAGCCAAGACACTCTGGCAAAAAAAAAAAATAGCCTACATGAAAGATCTCTGAGAGTGAGATCCCAGTGGAAAGAATCAGCCATCAAAAACGGAGGTACCTTTCTCTGAAGGGAGGAGAGAACTTCCACTTTGACTATGACCTTGTCTAAATAAGATCGGAGTTGGCGAACTCAAGAGGCTTCCATAGCCTTGGCAACTCATGACAAGAGCCTCGAATGATTACTGATGCCATAAATAAGAGTGTCAATTGTTAAATCAACAACAGGAGTCACTGTGCACTTACGCCCCATGTAGGATCTCTGTCCTTAATGTGTTGTACTATGTGAATTAATGGTATAATTAGTACTCAAACAGTACTCTATGCTTTGTGTTTCTGTGTGGGTGCAAACTGTTGAAATCTTTACTTAGTATATACTAAATTGATCTTCTGTATATAAAGAGAATTGAAAATGAATCTTGATGTGAAAGGGATGGGAGAGGGAGCAGGAGATGGGATGGTTGTGAGTGGGAGGCAGGTTATGGGGGGAAAATGCCACTATAATCCATAAGTTGTACTTTGGAAATTTATATTTATTAAATAAAAGTTAAAAAAAGAACAGTTCAAAGTATAATATATATTTATACGTCTTTTATCCATATTTTCCTATTGTTAATATTTCCCTTCATTTGCCTTGCCATTCTCTCTCTCTTTCTCTCTCTCTCTCTCTTACACACACACACACACAGACACACACACCATTTGTGAGCAAGTTGCATACATGAGAGTACTTCAAAAAGTTTGGAAAAATTGAATTAAAATATAAATTTGTTCAAAAATTTTTAGAATTCATGTGTTGTTTTCTTTTTTTACTTTTTTAAAATTTTATTATTTATTTATTTTTTGACAGGCAGAGTGTACAGTGAGAGAGAGAGAGAGACAGAGAGAAAGGTCTTCCTTTGCCGTTGGTTCACCCTCCAATGGCCACCGCGGCCGGCACAGCGCACTGATCCGAAGCCAGGAGCCAGGTGCTTCTCCTGGTCTCCCATGGGGTGCAGGGCCCAAGCACTTGGGCCATCCTCCACTGCACTCCTGGGCCACAGCAGAGAGCTGGCCTGGAAGAGGGGCAACTGGGACAGAATTTGGCGCCCCGATCGGGACTAGAACCCGGTGTGCCAGTGCCGCAAGGTGGAGGATTAGCCCATTGAGCCACAGCACCAGCGTGTTGTTCTTTCTTAATACGCATTTTCACGAGTACCCTTTTATTGTAGCCTCATCTTTCATCTTTTTTTTTTAAGATTTTCTTTAATTTTTTGAGAGGAAGTGTTACAGACAATGAGATGGAGAGACAGAGAGAAACATCTTCCATCTGCTGGTTCACTCCCCATATGGACACAACAGCCATCGTCAAGCCAATTCAAGGCCTGGAGCCAGGAGCTTCTTCCAGGTCTCCCATGCAGGTGCAGGGGCCCAAGCACTTGGGCCAACTGCCACTGCTTTCCCAGGTCATAGCAGAGAGTTGGATCAGAAGAGGAACAGCCTGGACATGACCCAGTGCCCATATCGGATGCTGGTGCCACAGGCAGAGTATCAACCTACTGCACCACAGAACTGGCCCCTAGCCTCTGATCTTAAACATTAAAGTTTCTGTTTGCTAGGAATATTTTCTTACACAACCACAATGTACTTTTCAACTTCAGTCATTGCTGGTAGAATGCTTTCGTATAATCTGCTTCTTATTCCAAGTTTGTCAGTTGACCAACCAGTATTCTTTACAGCATTTTAACTTCCATTAGAATATCCAGTCTAAGGTCAGGTATTGCATTTAGTTGCAGGTATCTTTAATCTTAAATATAAAACCTTTCCATAGATCTTTGTCTTCTATGATATTGAAATGTGAAAGTTACCTTTAATCCCCCTGTTATAGAATGTACCTAATCTGGAGGAAGACTGATCTTATATTTCCTCCAAATTTCCTCTAATTTGTGCAATCCAGGCCAGAATTGTAACTAAGCAGTGTGCAGTCTTTCTCAGGGCATTGCATTTGGAAGCTTTTGATGTCTATGTGCCTCTCATTGGTGATGTTATCTTTGACCATCCAGTCAAGGAGCTATCTGATTTTTTAAACTATATAGTTGCTACTTCTCCCTTTCTTTTGCTAATTAGCAAAATATAAGGAGATACTTTAGGACCACACGAGTATCCTCTTTTTCACAATTTCCCTGTAGATTTAGCATCCCTTGATGACTCTGCCCAGCCAATCTTAATATGATGGCTACAAAGTAATGATTTTTCCAAACTCAGAACTTCCTCCATATTTGCCAGTCAGTACTCAGCAAGGTCGCCTTCCTCTCTTTTCTTTTCTTTTCTTTTCTTTTCTTTTCTTTTCTTTTCTTTTCTTTTCTTTTCTTTTCTTTTCTTTTCTTTTCTTTTCTTTTCTTTTCTTTCTTTCTTTCTTTCTTTCTTTCTTTCTTTCTTTCTTTCTTTCTTTCTTTCTTTCTTTCTTTCTTCCTTCCTTCCTTCCTTCCTTCCTTCCTTCCTTCCTTCCTTCCTGTCTATCCATATATATGTCTGTCTACCAGCCCATGTGTCTATCTATCCATGATCTATCATATGTTATCTATGTATCATCTTTTAATATCAAAAGTGACTGACTGATCCCTATTTTAAATGTTTTATACTTCACTACCTTTAATTAGTTGAAAACTCTACTCATCTCTTATTTTGGCAATCGAATTTCCTTCAAACTGGCTTGTATGTACTTGTAACATGTTCCCAACTATTTTTTGCACACTTCTTTACTTTCCATAGCAAGACAGCTTGATCTAGTTCTGACATCAATCATTTCTGTGGTTCCCTGGTTCCTTTCTATGGAAAATGACATTAGAGATCCAAATATGTGATTTACATATATTCATTGCTATTGGGGGTGTCCTTGCTTCTGTGTCCTTTCAGCAGACAGTACCAGAAAGTATATTCTCACACACACACACACACACACACACCCCTTTTATATCTATAGCAACAACTCCCTATTCCCCCATCCCAATCCACCCCCATGGAGTTCTTTCCTTCCTTGATTCAATATTTATACATCTCTTCTTTTACAATGAAAATCCGAAATCCCATCAACATAAAAACACCTATTTTTTGCTCACTCCTATGCTGTATATAAAATAGTTTCAGAATTGCTTCATTCAGATCACTACAAAACCAAACTCACTAAAAGAGTTCAGAATTCATAGATTCTCCCTCTCTTCTGTCTCAGAATGAGCATTTACTGTACAACTGATTTACTGTGGTCCCCCATTCCATATCTGAGGATTAACCCAACACTAGATTGAAACTATTCAGAAAAAAAAATTAGAAAGTTCCAAAACACAAAATTGGATTTGCTTTGCACTGAGCACTATGGTGAGTCTCCACGTGAATGAAGGGGTGCATAGGCCTTGCTCTTGCTTCTTACTCTTTCATGGGCCATCAGTCTCTCTCTAACATTCATCGTCTGAGCATTGTTGGCATTGCATGTTATTTGTGTAATATGTAGTTAGGCCTAAAATGATTGTATCCGTACCTAACGTGTTCAGACAGTCATTATTCCTAATATGCTGTAGCAGAACAACTATTTACATGACACTTACACTGTACCCGTTATTATCAGTAATCACAAAAGATATGGAGGAATGTACAGAAATTACATTAAAACTCTTGGCATTTTATATAAGGGAGCTGAGTAGTGAAAGAGTTTGCTATCTGAGGTGGGGGTTGGGTATTGGGTGGAGAAAAGGTGTTCCTGGAACCAAGCCCCTTCAGTTACCAAGTGATGACTCAAGGCAGTAAAATGCAGTATTTTTGTGTCATGTGGAGAACTCTTCTCCTTTTTCTTTTTTTAAAAATGTTTATTTATTTTTCTTGAAAGAGAGGGAGACACACATAGAGAGATAGAGATGATATAGAGATCGATAGAGATAGAGATAGAGAGAGAGTGAGACAGTGAGACAGTGAGAGAGTGAGAGAGTGAAAGAGAGAGATCTTCCATCTGCTGGTTCACTCCCCTAATATGTTTGCAAAAACAATGCCCGGGCCAGGCTGAAGTCAGGAGGCCAGAACTCCAGTTGGGTCTCCCACATGGGTGCCTGGGGTTCAAGCACTTCTGCCATCCTCTGCTGCTTCCCAGGAGCATTGATGGGGAGCTGTATCTGGGACTCAGATAGAGGCTCTGATAGGGCTTGTGGGTGTCCCAAGTGCCAGCTTAACCCATGCCACAACACTCACCCCACTCTTTTTTTTTCTCCCTTCAGTGAGCTTATGTAATTCATTTGAGACACTCTTGAATTGATATGGTTTGTTTTCTAATTTTTTCCCTTCTCATCCATATTGGTTAAATTTTGCTTTGCTTCAGTTGTATAGTACATTAACAGGCTTTGAAAAGCCAAAGCTATATAAACAGCAGTATTGAGGAGTGTCACTCCCTTTCACATTTCTTTCTTCCTGGTCTCACACTCCTGTTGGTGACTAACTTAATTGTTTACTGATTTGTTCTTTTTTTCTCTTTTCATTTTCTTTTAATGATGATAAGTAGAGATTTTGTGTTTTAAAAGATTATTTATTTATTTAAAAGAGAGAGAGGGAAAAGGAGAGAGAAAAAGGGAGAAGGAGGTGGAGAGTGAGGGAAGGGGAAGGAGGGAGAGGGCGAGAGAGAGAGGAGAGGGAGAGAAAGGGATCTTCTATTTTCTGGTTCCCTCCCCAGATGGCCTTAATAGCTAGGCTGGTACCAGACCAAAGCCAGAATCTGGAAATTCCATCCAGGTCTCCCACATCAGTGGCAGGAGCCAAAATATTTGGGTCATCTTCTACTGTCTTCCCAGATGCATTAGTAGGAAGTTGGATCAGAAGTGGAGCTGCCAGGCCATGAGCTGGCACTCCAGTATGGGATGCCAGTACCACAAGCAGTGGCTAAACCCACTGCACCACAACGCTACCCCAGATTTTATGTTTGCTATTTTCCTCTTTTATTTCACATAACACTTGGAAACCTTTATGTGTTATTTTGCATTTTGCTTTTTCTACTTAATGGTAACTTCTGGAAATCTCTTCATGTCCATATATAGAAGTCATCATTCTTGTTTATAGCAGCAATGTGCACCATTGTGTGTTTATATCATTGGTTACTCAACCAATCTCCTATTCTTGGTTATTTGGGTAATTTCTGATATCTTGCAAAAGAATGGTGCTGTACTGAAATTTATGCATGTTTAGTTAATGTTACTAGATGTATAATTTCAGAGTAAATTCTTAGAAGTGATATTGATGGATTGAGAGGTAAATATATGTGCTGATTTTAAAATAAATTGTCAAATTATTCTCCAGAGAGGTTGTACCATTTTGGATCTCCACTAGTAATTGAGTGCCTGGGAATCCCAACATTTTGATATTTGTTCTCATACACCTGAAGGGATTCAGGGACTAGGATGCAAAATTCAGGTGAGGAAATAAGTAGGAGAAAGGAGGACTAGCATAAAATCTATTCACAGAGTTGGTGCTGTGGTGCAGCGGGTTAAACTGCTTCCCACTGCACTGGCATCTCATATGGGCACCCTTTTGCTTCCTGGCTGCTCTACTTCCAATCCAGCTCCGTGCTAATGCACCTGGGAAAGCAGCAGAGGATTGACAAAGTCCTTTGACTCCTGCCACCCACCTGGGAGATCAGGATGAAGCTCTGGGATCCTGGCCCAGTCCCTGCTGCTGCACGCATTTGGGGAATGAACCTGAGGATGGAAGATGTCTCTGAGTCTCTGTCTCTTCATCTCTCTCTTTTGAATAAAAACAAATAAAACTTTAAAAAAACTTTAAAAAAAACAGCCCAGAATCTTAACATTTAAAAAAATGTATTTACAAAATTTCTTTTTCAGGTCCTTGTATACTATCTGCTTGAGTGCAGGACAGCTTTTTTCATTTTCTTCTCTAAGGCCCTCCAACGCTTATGGGACATCTTGCAAAGACAGGTGGTCTGTAAATATTGGCTGTTTCAGTGAACAAAAAAGTAAACTGGTGAAAAGCTGGCATTGCATATGGGGAAAACCAAACCTGGCTGGGGTGTTATTTGGAAGGGACACATCTTACCACCTTTCCCCCTTCCCTGAGAGACAAATGCTTCCTTGTACAGCCATTCCTGGGGACCAGGCAGTTTGAAGTTTCCAAAGATGAAAACATGGAAATAGTCATTGCATTAGGAGATGGGCTGCACAGAGGCCTATTGTCTGCAGGGACACTGAGAACTCTGTGGTGAAAGGGGAGTGTCTTCAACTGCAGCCTGGTCTCTCTGGCCTGAGCATTGCCTTTTCACTGTGGAATGTAATATTCTACCCGTGCCCTCCGAGTGGCATTGTGCAGTGGTGGGGTCAATGCTTGGGGGGGGGGGCGGTGTGCAGATGGGGAAATGATCTCTGTACAGGCAACCCAATAAGTCAGAGGCAGCATTAGAGGACACAGCCAGTATGGGTCTCTGAATGAGTGCTTTGTGCAGGTCCTGGAGGCAGTGCCTAGAGAAGCACCTTCTTCTTGCAGCTCACCTGGTGGCTGAACAAAGCTGCCTTTCAGGCCTCAGCCCCCATGGCAAACACTGTGCAGGTGATCAACCTGCTTTTCTACCCTACAAATGGCCCGGGGATTGCATTTCTGCCTGGCGTTTCTTGTGGGTCACCACTAGGGCCCGTTCTCTCTCCAGAATTGTAGCAGTAATGGTGACAATAGCATAACTAACCCAGGAAGAAATGGTACACCTGTTCCAAGGCCAGGAGGGTCACTGGAACTATTTTTCAGAGTCAAAGGCGATCAGCACAGCTAATCTAGAGATCTGCTGACTCTTGGCATGGGCCACAGTAGCACACACTCTTTGCCCTTAGCATTCATAACATTCCTTTTCTCATTTGATCTCCCTCATGGTCTTGGGAGGTGCACAGGGCAATTTTTACATAAGAGAAAGGGGAACCATGTTGGGCAGAAGTGGGTTGATGATGGTAATGCGCCCTGGCTCACTATTCAGATTTTTCTTGGACCATTATCTGCAGTGTCATGGAAGTTAGAATTAGTGTGACAGTGGGGACAAAACAACATTCTTCCACATTATTTTGGGTTTTGTTTTGGTTAAAAGACTTAAAAGAACAAGAGGTGGCTTCCTCTTCCTTAACATAATTGGAGTGGAGTCTCTCTGTTCTGAGTTTGTATTTCTTGTCAAAGAGATTGTTCATAGTTTTCATGTCAAGGTTAAAAGCTGTGAAACACCTGGAAAAACACATATAATTCTATTGGAGGTTTATAAACTCACAGAAAGAGGCCAATGCTATGGTTCAAAAAATTAGTAAGGGTTCATCTGGAGGTGAAAGAATGGCTTTCCCTTTCTTTAGCAGAGGCAAGGTTAGTTAGTGTTCACGCTGTTTCCATACCTGGTTGAGATCCATGGCATTCATGTATAAAGCACCAATTATGAAGGTACATATATAAGAGGGTTGTGCCTGTTACTAACTGAGGCATGTGGAGCAGGTGTTGGTTCTATAGCTGAACCTACTTTAAACAGGGAGGACTGTAGTGAGAGTACCCCTGAGCCCACTGCAGATGGGGATGGGGGGGGGTGAGAATTTTGCCCAGCTGAGCATCATATACGTAACAGACAACCATAAGGACAGTGACACTAAGAAGTAATTCCTTACTTTTTTGGACAACACATGAATTTTCAAAGTTGTATTTAAGACTTTGGGAAGGGAAGTAAATCCTTTTCAAAAGTAACTAAAATTGAACCCTCCTTGTTCTTAGCAAATGCAGTTCAGAGCCAAATCTAAGTAACTTAAAGAAAATGAAACAGTTCACCCATTCACCCATCCATTCAACAATATTTATTGAGTTGTTACCATGTGCCAACATGATATTGAAGAATGTGAGTATATTCTTCTTTATAGCTTTAAAAGTTTTGATTAAAATGGATTCATTTTTTTTTTTTTTTTGGCCTCTGTAATGACCATTTTCTCTGTCACGCTTCCTCTTCAAGAATCGTTGCTGCGGTGTTTGCATAAATCAAAGTTTTCTTTGAAATGTGGCTCAAATACTTCCTCTGTGCACATACTTTCCTCTCCCATCACACCAATGAATTCAGATGTCTTGGTTTGGCCATGGCCCATACCTGCTTACAGGTCCAGATGAATCCGAGAATGTTGGGAATACTTTAAGTTGTGCCTGAAGGAACTTTATTTTGGGGGATTTTGAGGCTCCTCTTAAGAAAGAATTGTGATGTTCCCACTTGTGGGATCCTGATAGACACATTTGGGTATGTTTGGAGAAGCAGTACAGTGACCTCAGGTTTTAGGGAGAGGATAGCGGGTTCCCTCTCTGGCTGCCATTTGGGACTTGTGTTCCAGCTCCCCCAGGGATTTTGAAGGGTGTATCTTAGGGAGCACAAGTCATAAATAAAAATAGAAGCAACAGCTTTGTTTAAACATGTCCTAACTTTGGGTAAAATGCATATTTTCTTGGACATTTACACAAAAAGCATAGAGATAATCTTTTCTTTTTAGCTATAATATTGTCAATTTTTTAGCTTTTAGGGTTTTTTTTGGCTTTAATATTTAACAATTTTTAACATTTTGCCATAGTTAATTCATATGTAGATATTATACACATACATTTATACTGTTTTTCTAGAAAACATATTAATATCATAAAATGTGAGGTTCACGACAATGATCATAAAGTGGAGAAAGAAGGGTATATTGTCAAATACATGGTATAATACAGTGAAGCAATATTTAATACTATATACCAAATTATTTGGCATTCACACACTTTTTATACTCTATATATTAACTTCCACATATAAAATAAAACGTGATATTTGTCTTCCTAGGTATGGCTTATTTCACTTAGCATAATAATATCTAGTCCCATCTATTTTGTTGCAAATGTTAGGATCTTTCTTTTTATGGCTAAATAATAGTCCATCATGTATATACCACATTTTCTTTATCCATTCATCTGTTGATGGACATATAGTATAATTCAATATCTTTGCTTTCATGAATTGAGCTGCTATAAATACGGGATTGCAGTCATGTCTTGCATGTGATGATTTCCAAATTTTTGAAGCTTTGGCGCAAAGAAGGCTTTGGGTTCCAAAGGGTGAGGTTTGGCAGAGCAAGAAAAAACAAGCTATGGAACCTTCATTGTGTGCCCTGCAGTGTGATTTTGAGGGTCAGCTTGTACCAAAAGGCCTGAGGTGCAGGTGCAGAGCTTTGCCTGAGTGGATTGTTTAGGAATGAGAATCTGCCTACGAAAGTCCAGGAATTTACTTGGATGGGAAGACTTGAGGACCCTGTGTTAGTCCAGTGAAGACAAAATGCCATTACATTTTTGGTAATTCAGGTTCATATGATCCAGAAGCAGAAAGTGTGGGTGGAAGAATGGTGGAAACAAGGCTGAGAAGAGTAGTATGAAAATATCATGGGCAACCACATAGCAATTCTATGGGTGCTTGAGTTTATCATGGAGACTAAGATCAGATTGCATTTAAAAAAGATAATTATGGAGGCTTGCAGATAACTGAAAACTTGACCATTTTTAGAATTTTTTTATTTATGTATTTTTACCTAGAAAACTTTTATTTAAGGTATACAAACTTCATGCATTTAATATATACAAATTAAGGAACATAGTGCTTCTTCTCACCGTACCCTCCTTCCCACCGTACCCTCCTTCCCACCACATTCCTACCCTTCTTTGTCCTCCCTCTCCTATTTCCCCCACTTTTAAAGATTGATTTATTTATTTGAAGGGCAGCATTATAGAGAGGCAGAGATAGAAAGAGAGAGAAGTCTTCCATTCACTGGTTCACTCACCAGATGGCTACAACGTCTGGAGCTGGGCCGATCCGAAACCAGGATCCAGGAGCTTCTTGGGTGCAGGGGTCCAAGCACTTGGGCCGTCTTCTACTGCTTTCAGGCCATAGCAGAGAGCTGGATTGGAAGTGGAGCAGCTGGGACTCAAAACAGTGCCCATATGGGATGCCGGCACTGCAGGCGGTGGCTCTACCAGCTATAGCACAGACAGGCCCATCCTATTCCCATTCTTATTTTTTACTAAGATCCATTTTCAACTTCAGATATTTCTTTCTTTTTTAAATTCAATTTTAGGTCCCACTTATAAGGGAGAACATCCAATATTTATCTTTCTGTGTCTGACTTATTTCACTCTTGGTTTTGATGATCTTTTTTTTTCTAGTTATTAAAGAGTACTTTAACTTAGCCACATTCGTGAAAGAATCCATTTTATGGGTCTTATTGATAAAGCTTTTGTGTCAAGAACTAATTTTTTCCTGTATTATAGGTCTGTAGAAGATCTGGCTATTCTGGCACAGTGGCTATAAAAGAAATAATGAGTGAAATATCATCCCTAAAGTCACTTTCTCAACCCTGTTTTCTCCATTTGCCCTACAGTCATAAAGATCCCTCCTTGCTTAAAATGTGAAATGTGTGCTGGCTTAGTGTACCTAGTAGCATCTATTAACTTCAACTCTTCCTTGACCCAAGCACGTGCGTACACACACTCACACACATACGCAGCACACCACTGTCTCTCTCTCACATATTAATCCTGAGCTGCTGGATCCTCAGAAACAGGGCTTACCATGGCACAAGATTAGGAAATCTAAAGAGACAGTAAGTCACATAGTTTGAAAAATTCCTACTAGAAATATTGCTGTTTCTGAAAGCACTATGACTTGCTAGTATTATAGGATGGAGGCCCACTAACACTTAGACAACTGATACCTTCTCTCAGAATCCAGGTACACTGTCCTTTAGAAAAGACATTTTTGATTACTTTCTATAGTGCATGTAGAAATTTTCACATGTGTGGCAATGAGGAATGTTCTATCCAAAAGTTACATTCAAGTGCAAACATGGGAAGCAGCTAAGAAGAGGAATTAGTGTGTGAAATGCTGTAATTGTGGTTTTGTTGTTATCCAGTTTAGATGCCCTTGGACCATCAAAAGATACTTTCCTAAGGTACATGGTGAAGACCTGCAGGTTTTGAAGGACAGGTGGATGAATCACATAAGCAGTCTAGGAGGGCAGATTGTCACAGGTGATGGTAGTGACATAATGGTGGACTTTCTGGTAACTAATAAATATATTATAGTTCTTAGCTATTTACATGTCTTTATGAGTAACAATCATTTTAACAGAGCAAACTAAAATTAGACCATTATGTTATCATCTTTTGAAAGACAATTGAATTTTTTAAAAGATTTATTTACTTACTTTAAAAGTCAGAGTAACAGAGAGAGAGGGAGAGAGATCTTCCTTCTGCTGTTTCACTCCCCGGTTGGCAGCAATGGCCAGAGCTTGGCCAGGATGAAGCTAGGAGCCAGGAGCTTCATCTGGGTCTCCCACATGAGTGCAGGGAGGGACCCCAGCCCTTGGTCAATCTTCTGCTTCCTTCCAAGGCATATTAACAGGGAGCTGGATCAGAAGTGGAGCAGCCAGGACACCAACTGGCACTCATATGGGATGCAGGCATCATAGGCAGCAGCTTTACCTGCAATGCCACAATGCCAGCTCCAAGATAACTGAATTTCTTAACAGTTTGGACATCTGACGTATTAAGAATCTCATTTGAAATGACCATTTTAGTTAGAGGACTGCATTTAGTCTTTTTTTACGCTCCACGTTTCAGAAAGCATTTATGATGCACTTAAACTTCAGTTAGTCATTGTGTTCAATAGCAGTGTGACATATGCATTTTCTTCCCCATATTAGAGTTTGCAAAAATGGCTAACCTTCTTGTCTCTTCAGAAATTATATGGTGAAAAATTAAATAACAAAAAGGAAGAAACTTGGGAATCTAAAGTGCTGATTGCCATCATGTGATTTTTCAGAGCTCTTTTCTCCAACCAGAGTTGTGTATGTAAAGCAGTATTAAGCCCTCTGCTCCACTTCAAATCCTCTTCTGCCCCCTTAGAAGATAACGCAAGTCCTCAGAATAATATAATGTTGCTTGGTCAAGCCATAGGTAGTCCCAGAAAATAATTCCTCTGTCTCATTTTTGTTTGGACAAAAAATGGTTAAAATAGGAGAATGCCATTTTTTTTCTTACCCTGAATGGTGACTGCCAGCTATTAAAATGCTAATTTCCAAAAAAAAATACAAAAACCAAATACAGAAGCCAAAGACAGCCAGAAAACAAGAAAAATGAAGTCTACCGAATGATTAATCATTTGATTAACCAGGTAAGTCTCTGGCATAATACTAATTAGCTCACTTACAAAGCCCTGGACTGAGCAGCTTGGTTTGATTAAAGAGGTGCTCAGCCATTCAAACGTTGATGCTTGAGCTCCTTTTATAAAACAAAATGTGACTTTGCAGTTAAGCTCATCTCTTTAATCCAGCTGTGATTCCTTAGGCCTCTGATGCTCAGACCTAGGCACACAAATCAAAGAGCAGAAAACTGTCCCTGTGAGTGTTCAGAGAATAATATGAATCTAGGGCCGTATTCTAATCTTAAAAGGGGATTGTTCTGAGGTTGCAGTAACTACCTGTTGATTGTCTTGGACTTGCATTTTGTTGACCCTTTGGTTTACCTGGATGCATCCATAGAAGGCCGCCTTTGTAGAAGGGTGTCTGGCTGGATTTAGGAGCTTTTGAAAAGGATACTTGAAATTAATGATAACTTTACTATGAAGTCTGCCTTTAAAATACACTTCAAGCTTATATCTTCTTGGTTAGGTGTTTCTATTTTTAGTCCCTTAATGCTTTTTCTGCTAGATGGAAGCATCCATCTTCTTTGTGGCACACTTTTAGAGGGATCCTGACTGCTTCCAGAATTAAGGAGGGAGAGGAAATTCTCCCTGCTCCACAATTCCACTTTGGCTGCTCGTACAAGTCTTGGCTTCTTTATTTTTAAGCTTGCTTAAAATAGCTGAATACTTTCACAGGCTATGCACTGTACCAATGAGTTCAACAGCTCCACTGTAGTTTCTTTGGTGGCTGTTACAGGAATAAATAAACTAATGGAAATGTTGGCTGCATTAGCTGAAGTAAAGTATTATGGCCAAAGCCAGATTCTTGACTGATGACATCCAGGTTGACCACACCATGCCTGGATGTTGTCTCCATTCTAGGTGCTGTAGTTAAAGGACTATTGACAAAACAGAGCTTGGCTAGCAAAGGCCAGGGAGGAGGGGATCATTTTGGGGAAACTTGTCATGGGTGGGATCACTCAGGCACCAAAGAGATGAGAGGAGATATGCAGTGGAGATGTGAGGCACCTGTCTTCATGTGAAAGCTGACATGAAGTGTTTTCTTGTCCACTCTTATATTCTCAATATGCAGCATGGTGCCTGGCAAAGAGTCACCATGTATTTTTTGGGGTGCATACCCTGTGTTGGTCATTGTAGTAAAGTTTTGCTTCCATTATCTCAGAAATCATTATTATTCCCTATATGTAGGCAAGGAAACTTGGGCTCAGAAAGACCATGAAATTTGTCCCAAACCACATAAGCAAGGTCCAAGCTAGGATTGAAGATAGGTCTCTCTCCAAGGCTGGAGTACTTTTCTCCATGGTATCCTAACTCTCAGGACAGCTCCCTTGATGCCACAGTGAGGCAGATATCTACTGGGGATCTGAACAGGGGCTTTGATGAACAATCCTTTTTTTTTTTTTAAAGATTTGTTTTATTTATTTGAAAGACAGAGTTACAGAGAGAGGTAGAGACAGAGAGAGAGAGAGAGAGATCTTCCATTCCACTGGTTAACTCCCCAAATGACTGCAATGACCAGAGCTGAGCTGATCTGAAGACAGGAGCCAGGAGTTTCTTCCAGCCCTCCCACACAGGTGCAGGGGCCCAAGGACTTGGGCCATCTTCTACTGCTTTCCCAGACCACAGCAGAGATCTGGATTGGAAGAGGAGCAGCCAGGAATTGAACCATCACCCATAGGGGATGTTGGCACCACAGGCTGGACCTTTAACCCACTGGACCACAGCACTGGCTTCTGGTGAACAACTCTTACCACCACAATCTGTTTTCTTATGGATGAGGAATAAGTTTCAGGAACTGAGGTTACATAGTCAGGAACCCTAATCTATCTTGTATAATACTCTACCTCTGGATCACTATGTCCTATACCCTTCCTAGTACAAACCAACTTGATACATGCTTGGTCCTAGTTTGACATGGATGAAATACCACTATTTCAAGTGTGAATCTATCTTCATTATACTTACCTTCTTCAGCTTAAGCTTAGCTTCTGCACCTCAATCACTGGTTTTCCATCACTGGTGACTTTGCTCCTCCATGATGCTCCATCTGCTCTACATCAGCAGGCCTTGCACCTGGATGGTGCAAATTTCAGTTTATCAAGTTTTAGGTGTGACTGTCAATGTATCTAATCTAGTATTAAGTGCTTATTTTCCCAACATTTAAGTATTTCTTCTAACAATCCCATGAATAGAATTATTATTGCTGCATTTCACACATTAGCAATTAGAGTCTCAGAGAGGTTAAGTGTTTTCCCAAAATTACACAGATAATTGATTAATGAGCAGTTCAAGTTAGTAATGATGATAATATAGCCTTTCTGACATGTGCATAGTAATAATACATATATTATTTCTACTAAGTGCATGATAACATAAAGGCACTTCAAAAAGTATTAAGAAAATGAGGGGCCAGCACAGTGGTGCAGAGGGTTAAAGTCCTGGCCAAAAGCGCTGGCATCCCGTATGGGTGCCAGTTCTAGTCCTGGTTGCTCCTCTTTCAATCTAGCCCTCTGCTATGGCATGGGAAAACAGTAGAAGATGGCCCAAGTGCTTGGGCTCCTGCACCCGTGTGGGAGATCTGGAAGGAGCTCTTGGCTCCTGGCTTCAGATTGGCGCAGCTCTGGCTGTTGTGGCCATCTGGGGAGTGAACCAGCAAAAGGAAGACCTCTTTCTGTATCTGCCTCTTTCTGTGACTTTGTCTTTCAAATAAATAAAATAAATCTTTTAAAAAAAGAAAATGAAATTAAATAATGTTTATTTTGGTCCAAAAATGGTGAAATTCATGTAAATGAATTTCTTCTTCAAAAAGTGCATGGCAATGTGTATAATGAAAAAACTGTCACTATTTCAAAAATATTTTGTAGCCAAATAAATTTATCGTTTTATTATAATTTTTCTGCAAACTTTTTGATGTTCCCTTTTACACTGCTTTCACACTTTCCATCTTCTTTTATCAATATTTTCTTTATTGTCTTGAAAAGAACATGAAAATTCTCTAAATCACTAGGGTATCACTAGGTAAGCAGCATCTTCTTCTTCATCATCAATTTAAGTAAAAACAATTGAAAGATATAAATAAAAATATAAGTCACTCAATTCATAAAGATAATAATTCTTATTTAAAAATTTTTATTAATATAAAGAGAACAAATTGCTTATATTTTATAGGTACAATTCTAAGAAGATAAGCATACTTCCCTCCCTCCCACACTCCATCCCCCACTCACTCTCCTCCCTTCCTTTCTTTTTTTTCTTTAATTTTTGCCAAATACACAGTTTCAGTTTACTCTATAATCACAGGCTTAATGCGACACTAACCATATTATTCAAGTAAAAAGTAGGATGACCACAGTTCTCAGTTCTCAGGAGTATAAACAAGGGTTAAAAACAACAATCAAATCACAAGATATCTGTTTCATTCCTATACATTTTTTGAATTCTATGTTAATTACTACATATCAGAGAAAACATATGATATTTAACTTTTTGGGACTGGCTTAGTCTACTAAAACATAATGGTATCCAGTTGCATCTTTTTTGTTGCTAAAGACAGGATTTCATTCTCTTTTTTATGGCTGAGTAGTCTTCCATAGTGTATATATACTACATTTTGTTTATACAGTTGTCAGTTGATGAATCTGGATTGATTCTGTATCTAGCTACTGTGAATTGAGCTGTAATGAGCATGGGGGCAACAAATAATACTTTCTTATGCTGATTTCATTTCCTTTGGGTAAATCTCTGGGAGTGTTTGCCTAGGTCACATGGTAGATCTGTCTTCAGATCTCTGAAGTATCTCTGTACTGTCTACCATAATGGTTGACTATTTTATGTTCCTACAACAGTGGATTAGGATACCATTTTCCCCACATCCTTGCCAGCATTTATTATTTTTTGGTTTTTGTATGGTAGCCATTCTAACTGGGGTAAGGTGAAATGTCAGTGTGGTTTTTATTTGCATTTCTGTGAAGGCTAGTGATCCTGAGGATTTTTTCATATGTCTGTTTTTATTTCATCTTTTGAAAAATGACTATCTATGCCCTTTGCCCATCTCTTAGCGGGATTGTTTTTACTGAGTAAAGAAATCGAGGTGTGCAGAAGTGAAATGACCTTCTCCAGCCATTCAGCTGCTTACTGGGAAAACTATTCCTTGATTCTGGGGACTTCAAGGTAGATGGTGTGTATGTTTAAAGAGGAGCAGGTGGATAGTCTAGCCATTCATGAGGAAGAACGGATAATGACAGGAAACTGTTTAAGAAACCTACCAAAGTTTGCAAAGGTCCTGGAAATGTCATGGGGGACTGTTGCAGTTGATTTCTCAACAATGTTGCAGTGGATTCCTTTCTGAGAGGAGGAGCGTGGTGGGGCAAGAGGCACGGAGTCACCACACAGACCCCGGGAGTCGGATGAAAGCAGGCCTGAGGCAAGCAGTCCGCAGACTCATTTATTTCAATTAGTACAACAGCTTATATAGTCAAGACCAGCCAGTCTGGTCAAGGGGCGGTCTATGCCCCAACCAATCACAGACTGTTGCCAGGCAGTTTCCAAAGCCATCCAATCACAGCCTGTTGCCAGTCCGGCTCTTGTTGCCAGGCAGTTTCTGAAGCCATCCAATCACGGCCTGCTGTCAGTCAGGCTCTGTTGTCATGTGGTTTCCTCTGTTGTCACGTGGCTTCCGAAGCCATCCAATCACGACCTATTGCCAGGCAGTTTCTGTTGTCAGTGGCCATCTTGGCATGACCTTTTCACCTCAGTGGCCATCTTGATATGACCTTTTCACCTCATTCCACCCCAGGGGACAGAAGCACAAATAAGTTTTTAGTGCTATTCAGCTCTCTATGATTGTGTTTCAGCAGGCAAAGCAGACTTTTTTAGTTCAGAGATTAAGGGTCCCCTCCTGGTTAAAGAAAAGTTAACAATGAAGGTGAGTATGCACTTGTCTCTGATCCCAGAAGACAGGACATGTACTCATGTGGGCACATTTGTGTGATTTAGCCACAGCTCTGCCTCTTATACCCTCTGAGAATTGTATTGTTCAGCTGGAGAGGATCAATTTGCTTTCTGAGATAAAGGAACAAATATCCAAACACCTGCTTCCACTGATGTGAAGTTAGGGAACTTGGCTTAGTGGAGCAGACCTGGCCAAGATGTACTGGCAAGGACTCCAAAGAACCTCCTGATCCCAAAGAGTAATTCAGCTGGAGGACAGAGAAATCTGATCAACTGTAGACTTACATCTGTACCTGCTATCTCTTTCCCAAAGCCCAGGCATGTATATCTGACCCAACATGTCCACTAAAATAATAGGCACAATAAAATAATTGATCTTTTCTGCTAAACACTTCCCCTGGTCACCCATCTTGCTAAGAGTAAAAGTCTAAGTCCTTACATGTTATCTAAGACCCTTTGGGGATCTGGTCCCCACTTACCTCTCATTCCTTGTTTCTACTACTCTGTACTAGATTCTCTGCTTCAGCCCCACTGACCTCCTTGCTCTTTCTCAGCTGTGGAAGGCATGCTTTGACTTCAGAGCTTTTTACCTGCTATTCTCACTGCCTTGGCTTTTTTATCCGAAAATACTTACAGTGGTTGTGTCCTTGCTTCCCTCAGGTCTCAGATAGCACTCCACCTGTGGAGCTTTCCATAAACCACCCACCTAGAATAGACAAGAGCTCCCTGAAAACCCAGCCTTGCTTAATATTCTTTGTCTTATCTTAAAATTCTCTCTTGCATCTATCACCATCTCAAATATTTTATATATGCAGGTACTTCAAATGGTTTGTTGAAAATACACATTATGAGGCTGGTGCTGCATCTCACTTGGCTAATCGTCCGCCTGCGGTGCCAGCACTCCAGGTTCTAGTCCCAGTTGGGGCGCCGGATTCTGTACCGGTTGCTCCTCTCCTCTAGCTCTCTGCTGTGGCCCAGGAAGGCAGTGGAGCATGGCCCAAGTGCTTGGGCCCTGCACCCGCATGGGAGACCAGGAGGAGGCACCTGGCTCCTGGCTTCAGATTGGCGCAGTGCGTGGCCGCAGTGTGCTGGCTGTAGCGGCCATTTGGGGAGTGAACCAATGGAAGGAAGACCTTTCTCTCTTTCTCTTTCTGTCACTCTCTAACTTTGCCTGTCCAAAAAAAAAATAATAATAAATAAATAAATAAATAAAATAAAATAAAATATACATTATGAATATCTGTTCATGGAATTAAAAATTTCTTGCATGAAAACAAATGTTTTAATTCCAGCTTCCTCAAGGTTTTAATGTTCTATCACATGTAATGTATACATATATATATAATATTCTCAATTGTATATATACATACATATGCACATATACATACATACATATGCATATATACATATTTGATCATTTGCTTATTTGTGTATATATACATATATATGAATATTTGATATTTGCTTATTTTCTGTCTTCCTCAGCTGGCAATATAAGCCACTATGTCCTCTTGCCTAAAGCACACACTGGATACCTAATAGGCACTTGTAAATATTTTCAAATGAATAATTAAAACAAGCATTTGTGACCTTGGTGAACCTAGGGGTCTAAATAATTATGATGACTCCTGCCCCGTGAGGTTGTACAGGGCTGGATTGGACCAAAATCTGATAGATTTCATAGGCTCAACCTTCAACAGTGACACCTGGTGGCATGAGAGACAAGTTGGCATTTGTGAGCAGGACTGAGTAAGCCCAGAGGTCGTGAGCAATTTTGTCTAGGAGGTATGTTTGTAATTCAGCATATATTTTAGTAAGGCAATAGGCTCATGAGATGTAAAATATAAAAGTAGCAAAGGGTGAGTAGTTAGGAGTTTTCCTCTGACACCTGTCCCTTGTCACTCAGAAATCCTCCTCCAATGAACAGTAGTACTGGTTTCTTGTGTAGCCCTCAAGGATAGTCTCTGCATGTAAAAGTAAATATGCACCGAAGTGTATTTTATTCTCTTGTTTTCCTTTTATAAAGCATAGGATATGATACATATTTTCTATATCTTGCTTAAATGAGGGGCCATCAAAAAGTTTATGGAAAATGTGTATTATGCAAAAATTATATGTGCATTTCAAATTTTTATATTTACATAAAATCATTTTTCAATTATTTTTTGGACTATCCTTGCATATTTCTTTTTCCTCTTTTTACATTTTTCACTGTAAAACAATAATTATTTAACTAAGATGCCAAAAAAATTTAAAATACACAAGTTTACATAGCTGAAGAAAATAATCCTAGGTCTTATAAACAGATCAATTAGTTATTTTCTGAACAATCAAAGATCTCAATAAAGAAAATATGAAGCACTAGAAATTATTTTGATGAAGCAAAACTTAAGCCTAAAGATAAATAAAGGACTTTCATGATTTCTTAAGAAAAGATGCTGATAGACCAATAAAACATTGTTATTATAGCAGAAAGGCTCATACTTTGATTTTGTATTTTATATACCTTTTTCTTTTTTCTATTTTTTTACATTTAAAATTTGTTTTACTTTTTTAAAACATTCTGTCACATTCACTTCAACTGCAAGTATTATACAAGTGTATACTATTTTTTGAAGATGGAGATATTAATGTCACTGAATAAGAGCTTAATAATGACGATAATGTGGGAAAAGAAGAGTATACTGTCATTAACATGGAATGATTTTGTGAAGCAATATTTATAACTAAACAACAAAAGATATGCTATAGTTTTATACTCTCTCTACATGTTAACATCCACAAATAAGCAAAAAACAGGTAATATTTGTCTTTTTAGGTCTGGCTTATTTCACTTAGCAAAATGATCTTCAGTTATATTATTTTTGTTCCAAATGTTAATATTTCATTCTTTTTCATGACTGAGTAATATTACATTGTTTAGTATCAAGAAAATATACCACTTTTTTTTAATCCAGTGTTCAGTTGGTGGATATGTAAGTAGATTCCATATCTCTGCTATTGTGAATTGCGCTGTTGGAAACATGGGAGTGCATGCGACTCATGCTGATTTCATGTTTTTTGATATATTCCCAGGATTGGGATAGCTAGGTCATATGGTAGATCTATTATTTTTTTTTTTTATTTTCTGAGGAACTGCCATACTGTTTTCCATAGTGGTTGAATTAATCTGCATTTCAACCAAAAGTATGTCAGTGTGTTTTCCTCCACAACTCAGTAGCATTTGTTATTTTTTTGATTTTTGGATAATAGACATTCTAATTTTAGTGAGGTGATACTTCATTGTAGCTTTTATTTACATTTACCTGATGGCAATAATCCTGAGTATTTTTTTGTGTTAGCTGGCCATTTATATTTAGTCCTTTGAAAAATGCCTGTTCATCTCCTTTGTCCATTTCTTAACTATGTTGTTTGTTTTGTTGTAGAGTTTCTTGAGCTTTTTATAGAACCTGGATATTAATCATTTTCAGTTGTGTAGTTTGCAAATATTTTCTCCCATGTTTTCCATTGCACTTCACTTTGTTGAGTGTTTCCTTTGCACTGCAGGAGCTTCTTAGCTTGATGGAATCCCATTTGTCTATCTTTGCTTTTATTGCCTGTGTTTCTGGGATCTTTGCCTGTACCAATGTCTTTCAGTTTCCCCAATGTTCTCCTTTAGTAATTTGGTGGCAACACTTCACAGATTGAGGTTCTGGATCCATTTTGAGTTGATTTTTGTATGAAGTGTAAGGTAGGGGTCTTGTTTCATAATTGTGCATGTGTAGATCCAATTTTCTCAACACCATTTTTAAAAAAAATATAAAATTAATTAATTTGATATGTAGAGTTGCAGACAGAGAGAGGAATAAACAGAGAGAAAGGTCTTCCATCCTTCGGTTCACTCTCCAGAAGGTTGCAATGGCCGGAGTTGATCCAATCTAAAGTCAGGAGTAAGGAACTTCTGGGTCTCCCATGTGGGTGCAAGGGCCCAAGAACTAGGGCCATCTTCTACTGCTTTCCTGGGATATACCAGAGAGCTGGATCAGAAGAGGAGCAGCTGGGGCCTGAACTGGCACCCATATGGGATACTGGCACTGCAGGCAGAGGCTTAGCCCACCATGTGACAGCTCTGGCCCCAACATTTGTTGAAGAGACTGTCCTTTCTCCAAGAAATGATTTTAGCCAACCAGTTTCTTAACTGGATTGTTTGTTTTGTTTTGGCTGAATTTTCTGAGCTCCCTGTATGTTTTAGGTGTTAATCCTGTATGCATAGTTTGCAAATATTTATACCATCCTGTGCTTTGTGTCTTTACTTTGTTAATTGTTTGCTTTGCTGTGCAGAAATTTTTTAGCTTGCTGTTATCCCATTGATTTACTTTTTCTTTTATTGCCTATGGTTTTGAGGTCTTATTCAAAAAATGTTTACCTAAGCCAACATCTTGCAGTGTTTCCCTTATGTTTTCATTAGTCATTTGACAATTTCATGTCTTAAGTTTAGATCCTTGATCCATTTTGAGTATTGTGTTATTATTTGAAAGCAATGCAATGTTCCTAGATTGTTAAGCTAAATTACTTATTTTCTTCTAAATTTCTGATAATTTCACATTAAATTATTAAACATTTTAATACTTCTAGAACTCATTTTGGCTTGAAATATGAGGTAATGATCCATTTTTTCTCAGGTTGTATCTATTACCACTAATTCCACTACTTGTGGATCTATTTTTCCTTCAAATGTATGCCACTTACCATGTAATAAAATCCCCATGCACATGAGCCTCATATTTGCCAATGTTCTATTTACATGCATACTAGTTTTTAAATTATTGTATTTCATTATGTTTTAGTATTTAGAAGTCTTATAAGTAGTGTTATATTAATTTGGAGATACTTTATTTCCTTTTAATAATGGTAATGAATTCCATGTCAATTAATTGCAACGTTAAGAGGTGTGATTTTATTTGTATCTCAGGTTTGGGGAGCAGAACTAAACACAGTAACTAGAGAAGAACAAAATGTAGTCATGGGATGTTTTTACTTCAAAGTACACTCCTGGCACTGGTTTTCTTTTCCCTCTCTCCCAGCACATAGTCACCTGCACACGCACACATACCACCCCTCAACACACTGCCCCACACCCTCAGCAGATTGTTTCCCTGAAGCAGATGCGATTGCCCTGAAGAGAGCTAGACAGTAACATGAAAGTGATCGATTAGGGCTTGATCATGGAGGGTCTCTTCTGTATTGTTTTTATTCTGAAAAAAAAATGTTTAAAATACTTTTTTGTTAATTTGAAATCAGAGATAAATGAAATAAGCCAGATACAGAAAGACAAGTATTACATTTTCTCTCTTATGTTGAGTTAATATATATATGTATAAAGACAGAGAGAATAAAAATGTATAAATGTCATATTATTTAGTATATAGATAGTTATAAATATGTCTTCCCTGGATTATTGTATCTACATATTAATAGACATTTTCTCACTTCATGATCATTGTCATGAATCCATGTATGTGATTTTACTATCCTTACTTTTAAGAAAAATGTATATTGTATATGTATATGAAATGTACATATGAAATTAATAAATATTAAAAATGGTAAAATTGTCTTTTAAATAAATAAAAAAAAGGAAAAAGAGAAAGAGATCTTCTGACTACTGGTTCACTCTCCAAATGCCATCATAGCAGGTCTTGGACAGGAGCCAAGAACTGAATGTGGGTTTCCAATGCAAGCAATAGGGACCTAAGTACTTGAGTCACCACCTGTTGCCTCCTAAGGTGTGTATTATCAGAAAGCTGGAATCAGAACATAGCTGAGACTTGAACCTGTGCTCTGATATGTGAGGAGGGTGTTCAAAATAGTATCCAAACTGCTGTATAGAATGTCTGTTCCTAACTTCGCTAATTTTTTTTTCTGGACGATCTACCCCATTGCTAAAAATGGGGTGCTGAAGTTCTCTGATCTTGTTTTAGTACAGCCTATCTCCCCCTTTTGATCTATTAGTATTTGCTTTGATATTCACATGCTTTGATTTGACTGTACATATATTTACAATTGCTATATTATCTTGTTGAATTGACCTCTTTATCTTTATACTAACAGTTTTTTATCTGAAGTGTATATTATCTGATGTAAGTATAGCTACTTCTGATTTCATCTGGTTTCATTTGTAGGGAATATCTTTTTCAATCCCTTTACTATCTATATATGTTCACACAGATAAAGTGAACCTTTTATAGAGAGCATACCATTGGGTCTTGCCTTTTTAATCCATTATGCTACTCTTTTTAATTTTAGGATTTAATCCAATTACATTTAAGGCAATTATTGATAGGTAATGATAATAAATACTATTTGGGGGTCTCATGTTTCCATATGAATTTTAACATCATTGTTTCTAGATCTGAGAAAAATATTGGTATTTTGATTGTGATTACACTTAATCTGTAAATTGCTTTTGGTTGTATGGACATTTTGTTGATATTAATTCTTTAATTCTTCCAATTCTAAAACATGGGAGATTTTGCCATTATTTTATGTCTTCTTCTATTTCTTTTAACATTTTGTAATTTTTATCATAGAGTTCTCTTACCTTCTTGGTTAAATATATTCCAAGGTATTTGATTTTTTCTGTAGCTATTGTGAATGGGATTGATCTTAGAAATTCTTTCTCAGCCATGGCATTGTCTGTGCATTCAAAGGCTATTGATTTTTCTGTGATAATTTTATATCCTGCAAATTCAACAAACTCTTTATGAGTTCCAATAGTCGCTTAGTGGAGTCTTTTAGTTTTCTTATTCATGGAATCATGTCATCTGCTAATAGGGATAATTTGTCTTCCTCCTTTCCAATTTGTATACCTTTGATTTCTTTTTCTTGCCTAATGGCTCTGGCTAAAATTTCTAGAACTATACTGAATAGCAATGGTGAAAGTGGGCATTCTTGTCTGGTCTCGGATCTTTGGATGCTTCCAAAACTTTTCCCTATTCAATAACATGCAGGCTTTGGGTTTGTCATAAATTGCCTTGATTGTGTTGAGGAATGTTCCTTCTATACCCGGTTTGCTTAAAGTTTTCATCATGAAGGGATGTTGTATTTTATCAAATGCTTCCTCTGCATCTCCCCTGCTTCTTGCCTGGTGATGTGATTGCTTTATCCCACATACACTGTCACCATTCTTGTCCAACATGATGTAACATAGACAAGAAGATTGTTGCTAGAACTGAGCCAATGCTAGTGTCATGTCCTGTGAACTTCTAAAACTATGAGCTAAATAAAACTGTTTTCTTTATAAAAGGTAATTTGCCTCTGGCATTTTGTAATAGCAGTGAAAACCTGACTGATGTGGTAGCTATTATCTTTTCTCTTATAGCACAGGGTTCCCTTAAGCATGTGTTATAGGACTGGTCTGTTGATGGACTGCTTCAGTTTTGTTTTTCTTGAAAACTATTTGTTCCTTATTTTCGAAAGAAAGCTTTCCTGGTTCTGGCATTCTTGATTGGAAGTTTATTTTTCTTTTAATTTCAGGTCTTTGAATATATCATACTTTTCTGGCCTTTAAGGTTTCTGCTGAGAAGTGTGCTGTTAATTTACTGGGGATTCCTTTATATGTGACTTATTACTTGCTAGTTTTTAGAATTTTCTCTTTGTCCTGCATTTTTGATGGTTTCACCAGAATATGTCTCAGAGAGTACTTTTTGATTTAACCTACTGGCTTCCTTTAAACTTTTGAACCTGGATGTCCATGTATTTTCAAAGATTTGATGTTTTCAGCAAGAATTTCCTTAAGCTTTCTATGTCTTTTAACTTTGCCATACAAAATATATGCATGTTTGCTCAGTAATGGTGTCCTGTAAGTCTCATAGGCTTTCTTCATATTTTAAGCTTATTTTATTTTCCCCTGATTATTTATTTTTAAAGATTTATTTATTTGAAAGGCAGAGTTACAGAGTGGCAGAGAGGCAGAGAGGCAGAGAGAGAGAGAGAGAGAGAAAGAGAGAGAGAGAGAGACAGAGGTCTTCCAGCTGCTGGTTCACTCCCCAGGGGGCTGCAATGTCCGGAGCTGTGCCGATCTGAGGCCAGGAGCTTCTTCTGGGTCTCCCACATGGGTGCAAGGACCTAAGGAGTTGGGCCATCTTCTACTGCTTCCCCAGGCCATAGCAGAGAGCTGGATCAGAAGTAGAGCAGCTGGGACTTGTACTGGCACCCATTTGGGATGCTGGCATTGCAGGTGGCGTCTCTACTAGCTATGCCACAGTGCTGGTCCTCTTCCTGATTATTTCAAAGGGCCTGTCTTTAAGTGTAAAATTCTTTCTTTTGTTGATCTAGTCTGCCATTGAGATTCTCTATTATATTTTCTATTTCATTTATTGAGTTATTAATCCCCAAGATTTTAGTGTAGTTACATTTTATGATTTCTATCACTTTCCAAAGAATTAGGGAAAGCTGCCCTGGGGTTTTGCAGTTCCTAGGATAGACAGTGTCTCAAGACAGCTCCTGTAAGCAGGGGCTTAGGCGGGACGGGGACAATGAGGGCTGTGCTCTTTCTCTGGAGTAGGTGCATCTACAAGCTGTCCAGACTCATCTCAGGACCTTTGAGGGCTTCAGGCTTCTCCAGCAGCAAATGTTAAGTATTTGTGGCAGGGCTGGGGCAGAGATGGGGACGGCTGGAGGCCTCTTTCTTACCCTTACCTTTACCCTTTCCCATTGAGCAAACTCTGTTGGTTCAGGGTTGATCTCAAGTCAGGATGATGGATACTGTGTGCCTATTTCCCTTTATATGGCTACCATGTCTCTCTGTGCTCTGTGACATCTCTGCTTCACACTCACTGCACAACAACAATTTGCCTCAAGTACTCCTGTGAAATAGCAATCTTTTAATTTGTTTTGATCTTTTTTCTCCGGGAGGGAATAGTGCCAGGTACATCTAATCAACCATCTTGCTGACATATAGGAAAACCTATACATATTTCTTTTTTTTTAAACTTTTATTTAATGAATATAGATTTCCAAAGTACAGCTTATGGATTACAATGGCTTCCCCCCCCCAGCGTCCCTCCCACCCGCAACCCTCCCCTTTCCCACTCCCTCTCCCCTTCCATTCACATCATGATTCATTTTCAATTCTCTTTATATACTTAACTTTATGTTTTACTTTTAGTTTTTGAAATTTTTGAGGTAATATATTTTTAGTTCAAGTTCTAGACAATGGCTTAATGCTCTACTAAATAATGAGTTCAACAAGCTAGAGGTAAGAATTTCTGCAGGAATATAGGCAACAATAATCAAATGAAAATATGTCTATTTCACTCATATACAGTAACTTTTAAAATAGTCAAAACTCATTAAAACTACAGTATATTTTTCAACTTACTAGACAAATTGCTTTACCTGTTACACTATAATGCTGGCTCTGAAAGGGAACTCTTATGCACTCTTGTGGAAGGTAAATTAATGAAGCCAGTGAAAAACAGTATGGAGATTTCTTTTTTTTTTAACTATATTTTAAGATTCAGAATTCATTTTTTAATTATTATTTCAATCTTCCTGATAGATTCCTCTGCTATATTTCTGAATTGATTCTCTACATTTTTTTAAGTTTTCTTTGCTGGTTTGAATTCATGGTCAGTCAGTTTATACATTTCCATCTCTTAAAGACCAGATACTGTGCTGTCCATTTGGAAATGTGTTTCCTTGAATTTTGTTGATCCTGTGGATCATGCACTGATGTCTGTGCTTTGTAGATGTAGGCATTTTTTTTTCAGCCTTAACACTTTGGCTTTATCTGGAGACTTCCTTCAATAGTAAGCCTTTGCAGAATTTCTAGGCCCAGAACTGCTGAGATGGGGCGCTAGGGGTGTGCTAAGCCCAAGATGCTTTGCTGAGCAAGAACCTTCTGGCCCCTGAGGCTAATGCTGTGCTGGGTTGAAATCCAAGCACTGGCCACTACTGAAGTCTGCCTATCTTTGTGAGTTACTCTCAGTCCAGCTCCACAGTGGTCAGCTCATGGTAACATGGGCCAGCCCTCAAGTATGGTTTGCTGTGGCCGTGATTTCCTGTCTTCCGGACAAATTTAGAGACTAACTCAGAATGTACCGGCCTAGAATTAAAGGCAGTTAGAGCCTATCCAGGGCTGGGTTTTACCATGTAGCTTTGATGATGGGTCCCAAGGAAAAGTACTGTGTTCACTTTCCAAAGATAGATGATATCTATCTGCACTGGTTGTCTGGGGAAGGAGAGAGGTGTTGGAAGAATGTAAATCTGCCCTTTCTGGCTTCCACAGTGCACTTTTTTGACTATTATGCCACATCCATGTTCTCTCAGCTGGTTTCCTGTGTTAAGTCAAAGGTATTTTCATGTGCAGATGGTTTTTCAAATTGATGTTTCTGTTTTGGGGGAATAATCACTGAAGAGCCCTGTTTTGCAATTTTGCTCTCTTTCGTTGTACCTGGGATTAAATGGTAAACAGACTGTGCTAGTCCCTGGTCTCATCGAGTTTGTGAGCACTGCCCTAAAAGCTAAGTGATTTATGGGGAAAGAGTCTTAAGTATTCCTGGAGTGGAAGCAAATAAGAGTGGAAAGGCTTTGGTGGCAGCTAGCTATGGATTCAGATTCGAGCTACATGTTAACAAGCATGACTTTGCGTGTATTTCCTACTCATTTGTTACACTGTTGAAATGGGGTAAAAATATTTCCCCCCTCATATTTCTGAGCATTAAACAGCAGGTGTACAGAGCGTGGTGCAGTCCTTGACACAGTGCTTACCAGACAGTGGGTCCTGTATGCCGCTTTTGTGCCCCATTTCACTTGGGCAAACCAAAGGGCAATGTCACTCATGAGAATACTGGTTGACAGTTTCTAAATATGTAACACACATGCCTTTATTGAGAACTTGCTTAGCATTGGCGATTCTCCCCAAAATCTTTCCAGATTACACATGTGCTTTGTAGACTATTAGACACAGACTAAACATTCATCCTCCACTTCCGTGTGCCTTTGCTTGGCTTCTGATGTTTACTCTCTATTCTTCCCCTCAGATGAAACCTTGGCTGATACAGAAGTTTGCAATGCAATGCTGTTCTTCTTAGTCAAGTAAGTAGATGCTTTTGACAACTGCACATCATTATGATATTTATATTACATGTAATATTCCTAACATCTGCTTCTTCGTCAGTTTCCTAAGGCATAACTGACTAATAATATAACAGGCTGATATAAAACTGACTGTGTTGCTTTGATGCACAGCTCTTCTTTGGAGGAAGCACTGGAGGTCAGACTTGAGTGCTCACCAGTATCAGCATGAACAGACTGAATCATGTAACCCAGACAGGAAATGCTGACACATTTACCTCCAGAGAGGTAGTTGGGTCATGGTTACATTTTCTGGGCTCTGGAATCTGCTTGGATTTGTTAAATTGCTTGTCTTCTCTGTGCCCTGGTTTTGTCATCTATAAAATGGGTTTGATAAAATCACTTACATCACATGGCTGATGTGAGAATTGAATAAATTAGCATAGAAGAAGCTCTTGTACTTGGTACTGTTCTGAGTGTTTCCTGTGCATTCAGTTATCCAACCCTCATAACAATCATACAAATTAGTGTTATTACTGACACTGCTGAAAAATGCCAAATTCATTTTTAAATATCCAAAACGTTATCACACTAAACTATAAATACATATTTATTTACTTGTTATTTTCCCCGTTAGCCTGCCAGATTTTTCCTTCTAGCTTTGTTTGTGTGTGTCTAACAGATAAAAAATTGTATAAAATTTTTCTGTACAACATGATGCTTTTTTAATATAAGTACACCTTGCTAATGATTTCCACAATCAGGTTAGTTAATGTATTTATCCCCTCATATAGTTATCACTTTTTATGACACAAATACTTAGGGCATACTCTCTTAACAAGGTTCAAATATACAATGCACCATTATTAGTTATAATTACTACACTGTGCATTAGATCTTTGTTTGATTGATTTATTTGAAAGTCAGAAAGAAAGTTACTCACAGAGAGAAGAGGCAGAGAAAGAGAGAGAGAGAGAGAGGTCTTCCATCCACTGGTTCACTCCCCAGTTGGCTGCAACGACTGGAACTAGGCCTATCTGAAGCCAGGAGCCAGGAGTTTCTTCTGGGTCTCCCACACAGGTGTAGGCACCCAAGTGCTTGGGTCATCTTCTACTGCCCTCCCAGGCCATAGTAGAGAGCTGGATCAAAAGAGAAGCAGCCGGGACTCAAATTGGTGCCCATATGGGATGCTGGCACTGCAGGTGGTGGCTTTACCTGCACACCACAGCGCCGGCCTCTGTGCATTAGATCTTGGGGACTTATTCATATTATAACTGAAGGTTCGTATACTTTGACTGACATGTCTCCATTTTCCCCATCTGCTAGCCCCTGATTATCACTATTCTACTTTGCTTTTCTAAGTTTGACATTTTGTAGATTCTAAATATTACTGCTGTGCAATATTTATTTATTTTGTGTCTGGCTTATGTCCTTTAGCATAATGCTCTCCAAGATCATGTGCATGGTTACAAGCAGGCCTGGTTTCTTTCTTTTTAAAGGTTAAATAATATTCTTTATTCATTCACCCATCAAAGAACATGTAGGTTGCTTATACATTTTGGCTATTGTCAATAATGCTGCAGTGAACGTGGGAGTGTAGATCTCTCTTTGAGATACTGATTTAATTTTGGATATAAACCCAGAAGTGGTATGACTAGATCATATGGTAATTCTATCTTTCTGTTTTTAGGAGCCTATACATTGCTTTTTTTTTACTTTTAAAACTGATCAACAGATATTTGAAAAATACTCAATATCACTAGCCATCAGGGAAATGTAAGTCAAAATCATCATGAACATCAAAATCTGAAATCACCTCCCCTCAATTAGACTATTGTCAAAAAATAACAAATGCTGGCAAGGATGTAGAGAAAGGGAAGCTTTTGCACCCGCACCCTATCGATAGTACTGTGAATTACTACAGCTTTTATGGAAAACTATATGGAGATTCCTTTAAAAAACTAGAAATAGAACTTCTGTGTGATTCAGCAATCCCACTACTGGGTGTATATACAAAATACATGAAATTTTTATATGAAAGACATTCCTGCACCATTGTGTTTATTGCAACACTATTCACAATAGCCAACATAAGTAATTAATCAAGGTGCCCATCATTAGATGAGTGGGTAAGGAAGATGTGACATGTATACACAATAGAATATTATTTTGTCACAAAAAGAATGAAACTGTTATTTGTAGCAAAGTAGATGTAACTGGAGGACATTATATAAGTTGATTTTTGTATAGGGTGCATATATTTCAATATTTTACATATAGATGTCCAGTCTTTTCAGGATATTAAAGACACCATACTCCAGGGTATATTTTTATTTCCTTTGTCAAAGATACATTGGCTGTAGATGTTTCAGTCAATTATAGGGTTTTATTCAGTTCCATTGTTCTACCTATTTTTATATCAATATCATGCTGTTTGGTTCTAGGAGCTCTGTATTATGTCCTGAAACCTGGTATTGTGTTGCCATCAGCTTTGTTAATATTGTTCAAGATTATATTGACTAATTGGGGCCTTTTGTGTTTCCATATGAATTTTAGGATAGTTTTGCTTGTTCTGTGAAGCATGTCATTGGTGTTTTGATGGAGAATGTATTGAATCTGTAAATCACTTTAGGGTACCATGGACATTTTAACAATACTAATTCATCCAACACATGGAAATGGGAGATTTTTCCTTTGTGTGTATTTGTGTATCTGTGCTATTAAATTTATTTCATAAGTACTTTATCATTTTTATTGTAAAAGTCTTTTACATCATTGGTTAATTTTATTCCAATGCATTTATCTTATATTTTGCAACTATTGCAAGTAGAATTGAAGTTATAATTTCTTTCTCAGAAAGTCCATTATTAATGTCTATAAATGCTACTGATTTTTTATTCTTAATTTGTATCCTGCAATTTTACTGAATTTTCAGTTCTGGGAGTCTTTCAGTGGAATTATTTTGTTTCCCTCTAGATTTAATCATATAATCTGCAAACAGGGATAGTTCAAATTTTCCTTTCTTATTTGTATGCCTTTCATTTTTCCTTT
Organism: Oryctolagus cuniculus; assembly: GCF_051225735.1. Lineage (NCBI taxonomy): Eukaryota > Metazoa > Chordata > Mammalia > Lagomorpha > Leporidae > Oryctolagus > Oryctolagus cuniculus. The sequence goes on from NC_142873.1 coordinate 112,873,670, forward strand.
TGCTTAATATTCTGGTTAAAACTTCTAGTACTATATCAAATAAGAGCAATAAAAGGGCACATCCTTTTTTTGCCTCAGATCTTGGTGGAAATACTTTCAGCTTTATTATTCATAGGATGCTATGTGTTGGTTTGTCATATATAAGTTTTACCATGTTAAGATATATTCCTTCTATACTGCATTTGTTCAAGGTTTTGTCATGATTGGCTGTTGAATTTTATTAAATAATTTTACTGAATCGAAGTGATATAAGATCATATGATTTTTATCCTTCATTGTGTTGATTTGTTGTGTTACATTTATTGATTTGCATATTTTCATTGATTTACATATATCTTGATTCCAAGGGATAAGTTCTACTTTGTCAGGAACTTTTGATGTGTTGTTGAATTCTATTTGCAAGCATTTTGTTGAGAATGTTTGCAAGTATGTTCAGGAGACACATCAATGATAGTTTTGTTTTGTTACTGTTATTTATTAGTCTGGCTTTGGGATGAGATTAATGCTGGCCTTGGAGAATGAGTTTAGAAGCATTCCATGCAATTCAATTTTTTAAAAATAATTTGAGAAGTACTGGAGATAATTATTCCTTAAGTGTTTTGTGGAAGTTGGCTGTGAAGCTATCTGGTTCTATGCTTTGATTTTGTCGCTCCCCGTCTTCGTGGAGGAACGACACAGGACCCTGCGCTGTTCTTTCGTCTGCTCGGCCCTCCCCGGGTTTGCTGCTGGTTCTTCCCGGGTTGGCTACCGTCCCTTCCACCTCCGTGGAAGGGCGGTTCCCCCTGCCACATTCCCCACTTCCGCGGGGGAGCGGCACACCACCGGCCGGCTCTCTCGGGGGCTGCACAGGTGTTCCTTCAGATGTTCCCCTTAGATGTTCCTGGTGCATGTTGTCTCTCTCCTCCTTTATAGTCCTCCTCCGCCAATCCCAACTCGGCTGCCCACATGCCGAGTACACTGCTCTCCTCCAATCAGGAGCAGGATCAGCTCCTGGAGGTCAGCACTCAAGTTGGCAAGAGGCAGCTGCGTAGAAGCTGTTTTCTCCTCTCCCAGCGCCATATTGTGGGAGAGCAGATGCATAGAATAAGTCTTAATTCCAGTAACTCAGTCCAGTCCGGGTTGCTCCCCACAGATTTGTTCAGAAACTTTTTTTTTAACTTTTATTTAATGAATATAAATTTCCAAAGCACAGCTTATGGATTACAAGAAACTTTTTATTACTGACTCAATATCATGACTCATTAGTGGTTTGGTCAGGATTTTCATCATTCAACTTTAGTAAGTCAAATATATTCAGGAATCAATCCATTTCTTCTACATTTTGCAACTTGTTAGCATGTTGTTGCTCATAATAGTCCATAAGGATCCTTTTTATTTATGTGGTATAAGTTAAATTATGTACTTTTTGATATCTGATTTTAAAAGTTTAAGTCTTTTCTATTTATTTTCTTAGTATAGCTAAAGTTGATCAGTTTTGTTTATTTTTTTTAAAATCCAACTTCAATTTATTAATCTTTTGTTATTTTCTCTATTTTTATTTCATTTGGTTCTGCTATAATTCTAATATTTATTTCCTTCTACTGACCATGGGATTGGTTTCTTCTTGTTTTTCTAGGTCCTGAGTTGCAGTGTTAGGTTATTTATTTGATATATTTCTGTTTTTTGATGTGAGTGTTTATTGCTATAAAGCTGCACCTTGGTACTTCTTTTGCTGTATCCTATGTATGAAAAATTACAGTTTTATCAGTTTTAAGGTGCTTATAAATTTTCCTTTTGATTTCTTCAATTACCCATTATTTACTCATTTCAGTCTCTAGTTATTTATATAATTTCTAATGTTACTTTTGTTGTTCATTTCCAATTTGATTTTATTATTGTCAAAAAAGATACATGATGTGAATTCACTTTTTTGAATGTATTATGACTTATTTTGTGGCCTAATATATGATTTAGCCTTGAGAATGTTCCATATGCTAATGAAAAAAATTTGTATTGTGTAGCTATTGGGTGGAATATTTTCTAAATATCTCTTAGGTCCACTTGGTCTATGGTGTAGTTTAACTGTGATGTTTCTTTTTATAATATGAAATAGAAATTTAATAAGGAGACACAAATGTTGGAATAGAAGCAAAATTAAATCTTAGTGATGTAGAACTCAATACATCAAATAAAAAATATAGCTGAAAGCTTCAAAAACAGACTAGATCAATCAGAAAGATAAAATATCTGTACTTGAAGGTAGGTCTTTTGAAATATCCCAATTACACAGATATAGAGAAAAAAAAGATTCTCCATGATCTTCAGGATTCTGTTTAACAAACTAAAGTTCACATAATTGGAATTCCATAGGGAGAGAAGAAGAGTAAAAAAGAAAAACCCACTCATTCAAATAATAGCTGGGAATTTATACAATCTGGAGAAAAATACAGATATCCAACTAAAAGTGGCTCATAGGATCCCAAATATACATGAACAGAAAACGTGATTACCGTGAGTGACATGCTGTAGTTAAACTCTCAAAAAATACAACGTAAATAGAGATTCTAAAATTTGTAAGAGATAATAATGAGGTTACATGTGAGGGGATACCTCAGCAGATCAACATCAGATTTTTCATCAGAATGCTCCCAGGCCAGGAAGGAAAGCAGTGATATATTCCAAATTCTAAAAGAAAAGAATGGTCAGTTAGGAATACTTTGCACAGTGAAGCTATGAAGACTTCCCAAGACATGCAAAAAGTAAAGGAATTGATCAACACCAGACTATCCTTACAAAAGTTATTTGAGAGTAGCTTACATACAGAAAAAAAGAAAAAAAATCATGAAAGTAAAAAATATACTACATAAAGAACAATTGATAATTTAAAAAATCAGAAGAACTATTAAGGAAGAAACAGCATGATTAAATCATTGCTTATCATTAATAACTTTAAATGTAAGGGGACTGAATTCCTCACTTAGAAGATACAGACTAGGGGCCAGCACTGTGTTGTGTCAGTTAGGACTGCTGAATGCAGGGCCAGCTTCCCTTGTGGGTACCAGTTCCTTGTGGGTACCAGTTCATGTCCAAGCTTCTCCACTTCCAATCCAGTTGCCTGCTAATGGCCTGTGAAAGCAATAGAAGATGGCCCAAATCCTTGGGCCCCTGCACCGCCTGGAAGACCTGAAGGAAGCTCCTGGCTCCTCGCTTTCGATTGGCCCAGTTCTGGCCATTGCGACCATTTCGAGAGGGAACCAATGGATGGAAGACACCCCCCCGCCCCCGCCCACCGTCTCTCTATGCCTCTGCCTTTCAAACAAATAAATAAATATTTTTTTTAAAGATACAGACTGGATGATTGTATAAAAACACAAGATATAATGATGTGTTGCCTTTAAGAAACTTCGCCAACAAAGACACACAGACTGAAAGTGAAAGAGTAGAAAAATATATTGCATGCAAACAGAAACAAAAGCCAGGAGCCAGCATTGTGGCTTAATGGGTTAAGCCACTTGTGATGTCTGTGATGCCAGCATCCCATATGGGCACTAGTTTGAACCCTGGCTGCTCTACTTCCAATCCAGTTCCCTGCTAATACACACTTTTGGAGGCAGAAAGTGATGGCTCAAGTACTTGGGTCCCTGCCAATGATGTGAGAGACCCAGATGGAGCTCTTGGCTTTGGCCTGGCCCAGCCTTGGCTGTTGCAGACATCTGGGAAGTGAACCAGCAAATGGAAGATCTCTCTCTCTCTCTCTCTCTCTCTCTCTGTGTGTGTGTGTGTGTGTTTTCCCCTCTCTAACTCTGTAACTCTGCCTTTCAAATACATAAAATAAATCTAAAAAACATACGTGTGTGTGTGTGTGTGTGTGTGTGTATGGAGAGAGAGAGAGAGAGAGAGAGAGAGAAAGAGAGAGAGAGAAGCTATTTTTACATCAGGAAAAATAGACTTCAAGACAAATCTGTAAAAAGAGACAACAAATGGTCACTAGATAATGATCAAGGAAACAATTCAAAAGAAAATATGGTCGTTATAAATGTATATGCACTAATGTTAGAGAACCCAGCTTTACAAAGCACATATATATTAGTTCCAAAAGAAGAGATAAGCTCTAATACAATAACAGTGGAGGACTTCAGCATTCCATTTTTATAAATAGACAGATCATCCACACAGAAAAGTCAATGAAGAAACATATTTTTTTCTGTAATGGATTCACATTTCCATCAACAGTGTACAAAGAATGATTTTCCTCATATTTTCAACCATTGTTGGTAATAGTTATTCTAACAGGTGTGAATTGATCTCTCATTATGGTTTTAATTGTGATTTCCATGATAACTAGAAATTTTGAGCACCTTTTCATTTACTCATTGGTGATCTGTAGGTTTTTTTTTTTTAATGATGTGGATTAAGGTGCTTTTCCTATTTTGAAACTGGGTTATTTGTAGTTTTGTTTTCAAGTTATATGAATTCCTTATATATTTTGGATATTCATCCTTTATCAGTTATATGGGCAGGATGTTTTTTTCTCCCTTGCTGTAGGTTGCATTGTTTTCTTTGCTGTACAGAAATATTTTAGTTTGATGTAGCTCCTCTTGTTTAGTATAGAAATAGGAAAATAATCTTAAAAATTGTATGGATTCTTAAAATACCTCAAATAGTCAAAGCAATATTGAGAGGGAACATAGCTAAGGACATCATAATTCCAGATGACCAAGCAATAGTAACCAAAACAATCACAGAACAGAAATAAACCCATGCATGTATGAACAAGTAATATTTGATGAGAGCACTAAGAACATACAATGGGGAGAGGATAGTCACTTCAATAAATTGTGTTGAGAAAACATACAGAGGAATAAAATTTGGATCTTCAGCTTACTTCATACATAAAAATCAACTAGATGTGGATTAAAGCATAAACATAAGATCTGAAATTGTAAAACACTTAGGATAACATATTGAGAATAAATACTTTGACATTGGCTTTGGCAGTGACTTTTTGGATTTGACACCAAAAATGCAGGCAATGTATCAGGTTATTTTTAAATTGTTTATTTTATTTGAAATTCAATTACATATAGATGGAAGAGAGAGAGAGAGAGAGAGAGAGAGAGAGAGAAATCTTCTATCCACTGGTTCACTCCTTAAATGGCCATAATGATCGGGCTGGGCCAGTCTGAAGCCAGGAGCCAAAGCCTCCTCTGGGTCTCCTACATGGGTGGCAGGGGCCCAGGGATTTAGACTTTCTTCTGCTGCTTTTCCAGGCTTATCAGCATGCAGCTGGAATGGAAGTAGAGCAGCTGGTACTCAAACTGGTGCCTATATGGGAAGCTGGTGCTGCAGGTGGCAGCTCGACTTTCTGTGCCACAGCACTGGCCCCTATATCAGGTTTTGGCTACAAGAACGGTGTCTTCTTCATGGTTGCATCTCCAAAACCTAGTACCAGGCTTACAAATACTGTGAGCTCAATATTTGTTTTAAAATGAATTAATGGATAAGGCCTTGCTCTGTAAATAATTGACTCAATGATTTTTTTGAGAATTGTGATAGTATGGTAGGAAGATGTTACCATGGAGATCATCCAAGATATGCACTGAAAACCCAGAGGGTACCATTTATATAACTGTACAAAATGATGACTCTGAAAAAAAGATATTCTTATAAACTATGAAGATATATATTTATATAAATAATTGTTTTGTTTCTGCATTGGTTTCAATGTTTAAAACACTGAGATACTTAAAAATTAGTTTTAAAAAGTGTTGTGTTTCAGCTAGAACTCAGAGCTGTGATGCATGCAATATGTCTTTTTCTTTAAACTTTGCAATAGGACTTAGAGGAGATATTGGAATAGTGGGATGTGTCTAAGTGGTTTATCCAAACTGTAATCACAGTACTCCTTGTCTGACCTTTTTGCTTTCTGCTGTGAGTGATGAGATAAGAATTGTCCTTGTGACTTTAGGAGGATGAGGGTGGAATTAGGGAGGCTGGAAGAGTAATTTACTACCTAACTGATTTTGGGAATGTCACTTAACCTCTTTGTGCCTTGGCTTTGTCCTCTGGGGCTGTTGTGAAGTTCAAGTGACATAATGAATATTAAAATACTTAGGAAACTGCAGAAGCCATTTGAATGTAATTTTGTCTTTACTGTGTGTTCACATGTATAGGGGAAATTGGGGAGTACCTTACCTCTCTTTTTTCTTCTTTGGTAGGGGATGTGATATCCTAGACTATCTCTCCTTCTCGCTCGAGATTCCTTTATGTTGGTGTGGGAGGAAGATTTTTTGATCAAGTGAGTGTACAGTCCCACTGGGCAGCATTATGGTCCCCTGAAGACGAAGTCTCAGTCTCTACTTACTGCTTTGCATTTTCTGCTATTGTGTGGTCTTCATACGCTCACAGGATCTGCTCCAAACCCACTAATAGAAAAGCTGGTTGTCTCCTCTGTCAGCATCTGATGAATACGGAAGGCTGTTCTGCTCTGCACATTTGGACTGACTTAAATATAGTCAGAAAAATAGGAAGCCCATCTTACACCCATCAACCTTGCCTATGTGCTTTATGCCAGCCAATCCTGAGATGGGAAATCCTGAGATGGGAAACCATTTATTTGGATTATTTCCTGTAATTTGTCATATGTGAAGAGTTTTCTTAGTGCAGGATTCTGACGAAGAGTGAGTCTCAATGTTACAATTTAAGAAACAAAAGTCTACCTTCAAACTAGTATCATAATTCTTGAAGTGTTAGGAGAGATTGAATGTTATGGAAGTTTCTAATTCCATACTGTACTGATGACTACTTAGGAGTGTAGCTTAAAACCTATCTAGCTTGAGTTTTTTTCATTGTGAAATGGTATCAGGTTTGTATCTACATATTGGATTGTTGTGTAGATTCGGTATGAATATCTTCAAATCACTTTCTACACTGGTGCCTGTAGGAAGTGGTTAATAAATACTAAATAAAATAATTTTAGTTTCCAGTATTGAAAATTATCAAGAGACCAGCCTTGTGGCATTGTGGGTCAAGCTGCTGCCTGTGATGTTCATGTCCCATACGGGTGCTGATTTGTGTCCAGGTGCTTTGCTTCTGACCCAGCTCTCTGATAATGGCCTAGGAAAAGCAGTTGAAGATAGCCCAAAGGTTTGGACCCTTGTCACCCATGTAGGCAACCTGGAAGAAGCTCTTAGCTCCTAGTTTCTACCTGGCGCAGCATTTGCTGCTGCTGCCATGTGGGAACAAGACACAGTTCAAAAGAGAGACAAAAAAGTAAATTGTGAAAACTAAGACAGGCATAGAATAATGAATGACCTTTGCATATTGTGTTAACTATGCCCTTTAATATAGGTAGTTTTGGCTGAAGAATTGTGTTAAAGACAGAAATGTGGACATGTACCTGGTAAAACTTGTGCATTAAAAGACAGTGGATCCATCATTCCAAAGAGCTGTCCTAAGATGCAAAACTGCTCTAGAACACTTAGGAAACAATTTCTCATTTATCTCTGCTCAAAATCAACTTCACACTTACCTTATTCATCAGCCCTTTAGGAATTGTGTGATATTTCATCACATTGCTTAATCTACTGTCTTGTGAACTCAGAGACACAATTCTTGACATTCTTTGGAAACTGACACAACTAAATTTGTGACTGTTACAGATGTGTCTCACACTTGACTGGTTCAGTGTCAAGACTATGCTTGATCCCCCTAAATTTTATCTTTAGTTGAGAGACAGTTCTAGAGTTACAGAATTGAGCTTAGGAGAAAACCAAGAACAGACAGAGAAAGTATTGTACTGCTGAATCTCTCTGTATTCAAAAGTGGCAGGAATTAGGCATAAAGGCTAAAAGATATAATTAGGGATCAATGTAATTCCTGCCCACATAAAATCAACATTTCAAGTCCATGGGGCACATCTATGAGGGCTATTTAATTCAGACTTTCAGGGTTAAGAAAGGAGATGGTATCTAACTGGAGAGTCAGAGTAAGAGAGATGTCTTTGTCAGTCCTGTTTGAGAATGTAGGGTCTTGGCTAGTATGTACACCACCAGGAAGAAAGAGGAAGTTTTAGTGTTGGGGTTTGCAAATCAATTGTTTTGACTCAGGTCAAATTAGAGGAAGAATTGTCTTTGGGTGAACAGTCACTGGCAGGGGTTAGGTCATAGTGGATCTTGCTAGCATTTTTAAACAATTTTTTAAATTTATAGAAGGTGAACAAATTTCATGTATTATATGTATACAGATTTAGGAGTATAGTGATACTTCTCACCCTACTCTCCCCTCCCATGTTCCGACCCTCCCTCAGCCTTCCTTTCTTTTCTTTCTCTTAATTTTTACAATGACATACTTTCAATTGATTTTACAATCCTAAGATTAACCCTCCAGTAAGTAAAGAATTCAATGAAAAATTAGAAGAAAAAACACTGATTCAGGGGCCAGCACTGTGGCACAGTGGGCTAGGCCTCCACCTGTGGTGCAGGCATCCTGTATGGACACCATTTCCTGTCCTGCCTCTCTTCCAATCCAGCTCTGTGGTATGGCCTGGGAAAACAGTGGAAAATGGCCCAAGTGCTTGGGCCCCTCAACCCACGTGGGAGCACTAGAAGAAGCTCCTGGCTCCTGGCTCCAGATTGGCTCAGCTTCTGCAGTTGCAGCCATCTGGGTAATGAACCAGCAAATGGAAGAGCTTTCTCTTTGTCTCTCCCTCTCTCTCTCTTTGATTCTACCTCTCAAATAAATAAAATCTGTTTGTTTGTTTGTTTGTTTGTTTTTGACAGGCAGAGTGGACAGTGAGAGAGAAAGAGACAGAGAGAAAGGTCTTCCTTTTTACCGTTGGTTCACCCTCCAATGGCTGCCGCGGCTGGCGCCCTGCGGCCGGCACACCGCACTGATCTAATGGCAGGAGCCAGGTACTTATCCTGGTCTCCCATGGGGTGCAGGGCCCAAGGACTTGGGCCATCCTCCACTGCACTCCCTGGCGACAGTAGAGAGCTGGCCTGGAAGAGGGGCGACCGGGACTAGAACCCGATGTGCCGGCCCCGCAAGGCAGAGGATTAGCCTAGTGAGCCACGGCGCCGGCTAAATAAAATCTTAAAAAATGATACAGTTCTACAATAGTAGACAACTGCTTTAAACAATAATCAATTCTCAAATAATCAATTATGCTCATGTAAATTACATTTTTTTGTACCTTATTACCACACATCAAAAAAAAAAAAACATATGGTATTTGTCTCTTTGGGACTAATTTCACTAAGTATAATGGTGACAAGTTTCACCTATTTCGTTGCAAAAGACAGGATTTTATTCTTTTTAACAGAAGAATGATATTCCATAGTGTATATATACCACATTTTCTTTATCTGGTAATCAGTTGATGGGCATCTGGGTTGACTCCATCCCTTGTCTAATGTGAATTGAACTGCAATAAATATGAGGGTACACATAACTCTTTAATATGCTGATTTCATTTTATTTGGGTAAATTCCCAAGAGTGAGATGGCTGGGTCATATGGTAGATCTATGTTCAGCTTTCTGATGAATCTCCATGCTGTCTTCCACAATGGCTGTATTAGTTTACATTCCCTCCAACAATGGATTGGGGAATCTTTTTCCTCACATCCTCTCTATCTTTTATTATTTTTTTGATTTTTGTATCAAGTCCATTCTAACTTGGGTAAGGTGAAACCTCATTGTGGCTTTGATCTGCATTTCCCTGATGGCTGGTGATCCTGAGCATTTTTTCAAGTGTCTGTGGACAATTTGAATTTCCTCTCTTGAAAAATGCCTGTTCAAGTCCTTTGCCCATTTCTTAGCTGGATTATTCATTTTGTTGTTGTTGAGTTTCTTGAGCTCTTTATAGATTCTGGATATTAATCCTTTATCAGTTTCATAGTTTGCAAATATTTTTCCCAAAGTCTTCATTTTGTTAAGAGTTTCCTTTAAATGAAAATGAATCTTGATGTGAATGGAAGGGGAGAGGGAGTGGGAAAGGGGAGGGTTGCGGGTGGGAGGGACGTTATGGGGGGGAACCATTGTAATCCATAAGCTGTACTTTGGAAATTTATATTCATTAAATAAAAGTTTGAAAAAAAATAAAAAAAAGAGTTTCCTTTAAATCTCAAAAAAAAAAAAAAAAGGAAAAAAAGAGGAATTTCCTTTGCAGTGCAAATGGAATTCCATTTGTCTATTTTTACTTTGATTGCCTGTGCTTCTGAGGTCTTTTCCAAGAAGTCTTTGCCTAGGCCAATGTCTTGCAGAGTTTCCCTAATGTTCTCCTTTAGTAATTTGATGGTTTCATGTCATAGATTTAGATCCTTGATCCATTTTGAGTTGATTTTTGTTTAAGGTGTAAGGCAGGGTTCATGTTTCTTACTTCTACTTTCAGTGATCCAATTTTCCCAGAACCATTTTTTAAAGAAACGGTCATATCTCCAAGAATTGATTTTAGGTCCTTTGTCAAAGATTAGTTGGCTATAGAAGCATGATTGATTTCTGGGGATTTTATTCTGTTCCATTGGTCTGCATGTCTATTTTTGTGCCAGTACCAGGATGTTTTGATTATAACTGCCCAGTAATGCATCCTGAACAGACAGTATAAGTGCAGCCATGAAGTCAAGTAAGAAAGAAGTCTAGTACAAAGTCTACCAGGAGTATCAGGTTTCAGTTAGAAAATAAAAGTAGACATATCAAACAGGTTAAAGTTTTAAGAGGGTGAGTTTTCCATGGAAAATAGTCTTCAGTATGAAGTTTTGGGTAAAGGTAAGCATTAAAAACAGGTTTGTTTAAAGTAAAATAGCATCAGAATTAATATTTATGAAGTATTTACCTTGGAAAGTGCTAAACAGATATCAATGTTTTTAATACTCACATTATCCTATGAAATTGGTGCTCTGGTAAACTTATTTATGGATGAGAAATTTGAGCTTCTGAGAGGTTAAGTCAATTTACCATAGCTAGTGCATAACAGATTGAAACCCAGACATATGTGGTACCTACATATTATGTACAAAACACTTTGAAGAGCAGAATACAGGAATTAACAGATGATCAAAAAGTCTGGTGTCTTTGAGAGTATTATCTTGTGATCAAACATTATTATTTAATCCTTGCTGAGTGATTCCCTTCTGACTGAATTTAGCCAAAGGGAAATTGGTAGGCAGGAGAGAGAAATCTCTGCTTTGGTGTCTCACATTTAGTAATGTCTGTATTCCTCTTGGTAGCCCCTCCCATTTAAGGGTTTGCTATGGTTGGATATTAGATTGGGCATAACCCAAACTCCTATGAGTTAAATACTGGTCCTTTAGGGTACTATTATTTGAAGGTGATAGAACTTTTAGGAGCTATATCTAGTGAGAGGAGCTTACATGGTGGGGCTGTGCCCTTGGAAGGCAGTTCTTGGGAGAGGGTTGTTATGAAAGCCTGAATTCAGACCCACCATTGTCTTTGCTTCCTAGAGCACCATGTTATCCTTGTTCTGCATGCACCTGCTGTTGCCATCCATTGTCCTCATCAGAGGGTAAATCAACGAGGATGCCTGAACTTGGATTTGAGTTGCCAAAATTGTGAGCTAAATAAATCTTTTTCCCTTGTAACTTAGCTGCTTCAGGTGTTTCATTGTAGTCACAGAAAGTTGACTAAGACAGGGTTCCCATCTTCAGTGCATTCAGGTAGAAGATTATCCTCTCTTCGTCTCTCCAGCCATAGTAACCACTTCCAGCTGTTGTTGTCTTTTTGATACTTGACCATTACTGGTTTTCTAATTATGCCCATATCTCTTTAAGTAGTTTGCTCACTAAAGTCTTCCCATTTGGGCCATATGGCAAAAAAATATATCCCCTGTTGTGATTCTGAATGATAGGGACAGTAACCAAGGAGTAATGGGAACATGAGGACTGAAGACTTGACTGGCAGCAAAGCATGTGCATTCCATCACTATAAATAATGATGATGAGCATTATAACACTTCTCACAATTTTTGGTATTTTACAATTTATAAAGAGCTTTCACAAAAGTTATGTCATTTGATTCAAGAAATAATCTCATGGTATAGCTCCTATAACTTACATTTTAGATAATCAGACTGAGGCTCAGAAAAGTTAATTTGCCCAAGGTGTCCCAGGTGACAGAGCTGAGCTTCTGAACCCAGCCCTCCTGAGACTGAGACCAGTGTTCTTTCTACTAACTCATCTGCTTCTTATTAGCTTGTGAAATGACAGGAGGCATTTTCTGTAAAGTCTCCTGCAATGGGCAGGCAAAGAATATCTAAATCATGTCAGGAATCCCCATGGACTCCATGCATTTCACACATAACTAGATTCATATGAAACAAAACTTCCCTCAACCTCCTGGGACCTATCTCCCTGTGTAGGTTGATGAAGACTAATAAAGCATGCCAATGTCATGAACAATACCAGGATAGAATGGTACCTGATAAAAAGTCTTTAGGGACTGAAAATAACTGGAGAAAATACTAAAGAGAACCCACAATACTAACAGATCATGTTATTAATTTCATTGAGCTTAGTCCTTCGGTCTGCAGTGTTTTCCAACATATTGACCATTTCTCATATGAACTTTTCTTATTTCTCAAGATTAATACAAAGCTGGTGATATAGATACAGATTTAATGGCATCATTTGAGGACCTATTCTGTGACAAAGGTTTTTACATGCATCATCACATTTTAGAGTCTTTAGCATCCTGGAGAGGTGAGATGTCTTTGTTCAAGGACACGGAGCTGGTAAGTGAGAGAAGATAGCATACAACTAAGGAGTCCTATCCCTTTTAGAAGTCAAGTCCTTTGATTCTACTACCTCTGGCTAGGAAGCAGTTCCTAAGTTTTCCACATTTCTTTTACCTTCATTAGATTTGCCTAGAGGAAACTGAAAAAGGGTGCAAGTCTGTGGATTGAATCCGTTGGTTCAGTCCAAGTGTATGTAGAAGAGGCTCGTCCTGATAAATAAGGAATAGGGATGTTAGCATGGAGATTTCCATGGTTCAAAACCCATCTTCCTCTCATCTCTGCCTAGGTGTTTAGAAAGAAAGGGGAAGACCTCAACTTTGGTTTTGGGTTAGGAGGCAATAGACCTGGAAAAGCTGCGCACTAATAGCAGCCCCTGAGAGGTGGTGTTCTAATCCGTTGCCTCAGCTGAGCAGAATTCCTCCCTGGGATTGATCTGACAATGATGACAATCATAGGTTATCCACCATTATTTTTATCATTGCTTTGTATCTAAATGATCAGAATAGCACACCTGCCTCCAGAATTGTATCTTTCTTAATAACTAATGGTTCATTCAGGCAATTGTTCTTGATGGGAGTCTTTAACTATCAGTGGTATTATAATCACCTGAACTAGGTAATAGCAATGGAGATGCATAGAAGGAAGTTACTGAATCAAATGCTAGATGTTTAACATGGAGTTCACGGCTTCTCAGTTTAAAACAACTTGACATATAATCTGCCTCTCACTCTTCTCCTTGTACCCCAAACCGAAGTTGGGGTGCACCAAACTGCTCAAAGTCTTTGAACACACCATTTCTTTATGCCTCTCTTGCTTGGTTGTTCCTGCAGTGAACTTCTGTGCTTCTCCACTTGAATGTCTGCATTGATTTTAGGGTCCAATTAAAAAAATCATCCCTCTGGAGCCTTGCCCAACTCCATTTTCTCATCTTAGCTTTTCTAGAACTGATTGTTCCCATTTCTGTGCTCTGTAAGAAATAGCATCTTACCTTTAATGCAGGACTTGAAATCTTATAGAAAGTGAGCTACTTGCATGCCTCAAACATTGATACACTTTCTTCTGGGTCAGTGGTGCCTCAAATGCCTGAGAAAAAGATTTGCGTTCCCATCCTATGGGTTGAGGACTCTAGGATTTGATCGTTCTCTGATCCTCACAAAGCATTCCAGACTGTGGTTACACAATGGCAATTTATATCTTTGCTCTTAGATAGGACCAAGCTTTGGCTGAATGCCTAACTATATAGTGGACATAAATTAACGCTGGAGCAATTTACAGTCTGTCATGTCTTATTGCTTAATGAATTTGTCAAAAATCATATTACTCTGAAAATTATGGCAAGCAGGGTCCACCAGGCTTATGCCTTTAAGAGAGAGATTGATCCTGCCTCACCCAAGCAAAACTGCATCGCTGCTTCCCTCTTTCTAATGCAGACACCAGAATCTCTGAGCATGTCTGTTTATTTACCAAATCTCCTTTGACCTTCAGTTTGTATTAGGACTACCAGGGATGTCCTTGGCCAGTTTGCAAATCCCCAGCCTCAGTCCACCTGCTGTCAGAGCCAAATAGGATTTAGGAGTGTATCTTAAACTCCTGATTCCATGCTAATATGATGTCATACATTTCTGGCTTATGCCCACCCCAGACTGTATTATGTTTCAAACAAATCCAAAACCTTGTCCTCTATTATGAGGGCACCAAGCAGAAACCCCTTTTAGCTTTTCCCCAATTTCTCCATGATCCTTTTTCCTCCCATTCTCTTCCTCTTTACTCTTTCACTGCTGTCTAAATACCTACTACCTTTGTTTCCCCGTTTTTTACGATTCCTATCCTTTGAGAAGGGTTACTTTACAGGTAAAGAGTCATACAGGATGTGCATAAGCATGGTTAGTTCCCTAATTCGTAAAATGCAATTGCTACTAGCTCATTCACTTGGCTCGTATGAGAATTAGCAAGCTTTGATTTCATCCATCCATCCATCCATCCATCCAACACTCGTTCTTTTTTATACATTATTGTGGTACACAAAGTGGGTCAGGCACAATGTTTGGTATATAAGATACATAGTTGAACTCTAGATCCTGCTGTCAAGTACTTGGGAGCCCCTTAGGAAAATTGACAAATTAAAAACTTAAAACTAATGTAGGAAGTTTAAAGATTGCAACATGCTCCAATCAATCAAAAGCCAGTTTCACAGCAACTTTCACAGAGCTCCTAGGAGTGTGTGGAGGGCTTCCAGGGCTCTATTCTGGAGGGAGGGCTGCATGGGGGTTTGAGACCACAGTTGCTGTTCAAAAATGATGATGGAGCTGCTTGTGGGAGCAGCAGCACTGTCAATGGTAGGTTTGATATTATTATCTCTGTTGGTTTCTCTTTGCTACTCTTTAAGTTTCATTCTACATGTTTCTGTTTTATAGCTATTTTTCCTTTTACACTCATAATTCTTTCGAGGACATATAACTATGAATCAACTGATGACTAAAATACAATTGGGTCTTTTTATTGCATATTTTTTTTCCTAAGGAAAAATCACTCCAATGACACTGGAACATATGGAAGAGCCATGACTGGGTTGCAAACCAGTGGAGGCTGCCCCATGGAGGCAACAGATGCCCTGGGGCAGTTCCCTGGCCCATCCTGTGATCTGTCTGGTTAGCCAAATGGAAGCAAGCCAGACATCTAACAGTTAACTGTGTTTCTTTTTTTCCTCATTTCATTTCAATCTCTTTGTTCCATGGAACCAAAGAGCTAATGGCTGGTGAATTTATTATGACCCATTGTTTGGCTCATGGAATAAACCGATTCTTCCCCTTTTTATGTTCTGACTCCCCCCTTTGTCTGCAATTTTATTTTACGGTTCTTTTTGTACACATTCAACACATGCTGAGGTTATTGAAAAGCACAAATTACACAGAATTCAATTTGCATATCTATTGAGGGTCCAATCCCAGAGTCCTCAGCCAGGCAAAATGCCCATTGACTCTTACCTCCTTTGCTCAGCTCTTCCTTGGTACCAAAGCCAGCAGGCTGCCCTTCCATTGCTCCTAGCAGACCTGGCAAATGGCCTTCATGAGTGGCTTAAGCAGAGTCACACTATAGAGGACAATGCACTGGGCTCTTGCAGAGTTCCAACAAAGTCACTTAGAGTATCTGAGTAAGAAAGGTTGAGAAAGAGACCAGATAACAACTACCTGAGGCAAATTTAGCACTAGTATGATCAAAAAAGTATAGGTGTTTATACTTAGTGAAATAAGCCACTATCAAAAAGACAACCATCCTATGTTTTCTCTCTTTTATGTAAGTAATACATATGTAATACACACACATATATGTAATATATATGAAATAAATTGACATTTGAAATTTGATTATTATTTATGGCCCTTGTCTATACTCCCGAGGAACAGTGGCCTTTCTACTTATTATTTGTTGAATTATTTGTTCATTGGATTATTATTAAGCTTGTGATTATAAAGTAAGTTGAAGTATGTCATTACAAAAATTTTTAAAAAATGAGAAAGGAAGGAGGAGAGAGGATGGGAAGTATCATTATATTCTTAAAACTGGATATATGAAATGCTTGAAGTCTGTTTCCTTTATATAAGTAAATAAGTAAATAAGAACTAAAATTCTTTATTTTGTGAGTATTGTGGTTTCATATGCCTTCATAAGAAATTATAAAAGAGATCTCATTTTTCCCCCATTATTTGATTTTTGATCTTGGGCTGATTACTTAATCTAGGTAAAGTCTAATTTTCCTCATCTGTAAAATGAGCATAATAGCTGTACACACTGTGGAAGATTGCTCTGAAGATCCTCTGAAGCAGAATCTGTGAGACAATCTGCTGTAATGCTTGTACTGAGCCTGCCTTCGATTAACGGATATTCTCCTTAAGACTGGTTAGATGATCGTAGCCAAATAATTACAACTGATGGAAGGATAGTGACTAAGAGTCTCTAGCAGTATGCTCATCATTTTAGGTGTTATAAAAATATTTTATAGAATTTGAAATAAAAATGATGCTTTTTATTAAAGTTAAGAAAACAAAATAAATTTAAAGACCTATAATCCTAACACCAATTTGTTATTATTTGTTGCACAGGTCTCACAGTTTTAAACAATAAAATGTTATCATATCTCTCATATTCTTTGTAATCATTTAAAAATGTAATTGTTTTGGGCTGGGTATCTTGTGCAGTAGAAAGTACCACATTTTGCATTTTATTTTTGAAATTTATTTGAGAGATTAGAGATGAGGGGGAGAGAAACAGAGAGAGAAAGCAAGAGAGACAGTGACAGAGACAGAGACAGAGAAAGAGAAAGAGAGACAATGAATCCCAAACTACTGTTTCACTCCCCAGTTGCCCAGAATGGTTGGATACGGGAACCAGGAAGCAGGAACCCTATCCAAGCCCCCTCAGTTCACCGCCCCCAACCATGGGTGCAGGAACCAATTACTTGAGCCATCACTTCTGCCTTCCATGGTCTGAACTAGGAAGAAACTGGAGTCAGGAGCTGACACCAGGGAACAGGCCCAGGTGCTCTGATTTGGAATGTAGGCGTCATAACGGGTGTCCTAATTGCTACATCATGTGTGCTGCCCTCTCCTTTAATTTTCTTCTTCCTCTCTTCATTCTGCACTAACTCCTCCTGCAACTCATTCTGCTCCTCCACTTCCTTCTCCTCTTTTTGTTTTCTACTGATAGATAATGTATTCAACATCCTTATCAACAAATCTTTGTACTCATCTGTGATTATTTCCACAGGAAATAAATCCCATTTCTAGGAGTGAATATTTATGGCATAAAGGGCCTGCCCATTTTATGTTTTTTGAAATACATTAAACCACATTATCATCAATTACTTAAATCAATGATTCTTCAATCAGGGTGCATCAGAATTGCCTGGGGAGATTTTTAAGCCTACATGTCCTATCCTCAACCTCTGGAGACTTCAATTCCAAGATCTGGCACAAGTACTCAGTACGTGCACTTTTGGGATGTTCCTCAGGGAATTCCCACATGCACATCTGGTTGAGTACCACTGGCTGACAGGAAGACAAAGGTGCAATGCCAAAAAAGTTTCAAATGTGAGGTTGGAAAGAAGAATTAATTAATTGGATGATAGGATAATGTTCCCCAAAGATGTCCATATGCTGGGATAATGTAGACATGAGCTGAGGGGACTTAATGTATATTGAGAACCCGCTCTAAGGCAGACACTTGCCACAGCATGCATTAACTTAATGGCCAAAACAACCTGGCAAGAATGTGTTCAATCTTACAGATGAAGAAACAGAATCTTGGGGAGTTACCTTATTTGACCACGGCCAACATTCTCACTGCCACATCTTGAGCACAAATCTATTTATATTCAAAGTATCTGCTTTTTATTTATTCCCAAGATAAATTTTCATTGATAAATTTACAAGAGATCAATGCAGTGTTTTGAATTTGGATACTCAGAATCAAGTACACGAAGAACACTACTAGGAGATATACTTTATCGAAAGCACCTGAAAGAAAATTTTAAAGCAGTGTTTTCAAAGTACACTCCAAACGTCAGAAGCGCTAGAATTATGGGGGGTGGGTGAGTGATGTCAAAAATATGTATTTTTGATCCCCACCTAGGTCCACTGAGTTAGTATCTTAATGTCACAACTCAGATATCCGCGTTTCTTTTTTTAATGTTAATGTGATATTAATATAAAGAGAAGAGCTTCAGTGTAGTTCACAGATACAATTCTAGGAATGTAATTATACTTTCCTTCCTTCCTCCCTATTTCTTTCTTTCCTTTCTTTATTTTGTTCTTTCATTCTTTCTTTCCTTCTTTTCTTTCTCTCTCCCTCTTTTAATTTTGGAGATAGTCTACTTTTAAATTACATTATAATTAAAGGTTTAGTGCTCCACTAACAAACACCCAAGCACTTTTCATGTGCACCAAAGTTTTAGAATTAATGATTAAATGTTTTAATTATTCTTGATTGACAAGGCAATATGTTTGAAAAGACAAAGGAATCTTAAAGTAAATCTGACACAATGATCGAGGGGCAAACACACAATGCACTGTTGAAATCACTTTAGAGGCAACTCACAATATGGACATGCAAAATTTGCACGGTACACAGAGGAGAGTAATACCAGCAGTATACCCAGGGTATACTTTATGCAGTGAAAGAAACAGTAATTAAGCCTGGAAAAGAGGAGGCATGGAAGAGATGCAAAAAGGGCCAGGATGATGTGTCAGGGCTTCCTTCTTCCCCTCCCCTGCAGAGCCCAACAGTGTAGCTGGAAACCAGAGGGCTGGGAAGCTCCTGTTCTGTCTAGCAGGGTGGTAGATAGTCTCATTTCTGAGATGTTTATGAAGTCTTACTCTAGTCAGAGGAAGGAGAGTGGCTGTAACATGCGACTCAAGGTAGCACCACTGCAGACATAGAGAGCTGGGGGATTTCAACTACCAGGCTGTCCTCACCTTGAGATTTTGTTAGATAGCTTCATGATGCTGATAGGAGCCCCTGGAATGGACTCTTTCTAGGGGCTACTGCCTTTTAAGACTTTTTTTCTTTAGTGACAAGATGGAATAATAGACAGAACCTGGGCTGCAGTGTTAGGGGAAAAATCTAGGTATGATCCCAGGTGTGCAGTTAACAAGGGAGTTAAGGAAAGACCCTATCCCCCCAGTCTCTCCCTGTGCAGTGTTTCTTCAACTGCAACAAAAGGCAATCATTTCAGCCTCTGTGCTTCATCGTGGGTTTGTTGAGATGGCTCAAATAATAAAAGCAGTGAAAGCATTAGACTCCCACACCAAGACTGAGTGTTCCCCTTATCTCCATGGAGGCCATGCCAAGACCACCAGCAGACACCTGAAACCACAGACGGCACTGAACTCAATGCTTTATTTTTCTTTGCATACATGCTCACACTAAAATTTAATTTATAAATTAGGTATAGTAGAAGATTAAAAAGATAACTCCTAGAATAATTATAAAAATATACTGTAATAAAAGTTATTTAAAACTTATGACTTGATTACTTCTGGAATTATCCATTTGATATTTTTCTAACTGCACTTGACCATGGTAACTGAAGCTGTGGAAAGCAAAACCATGAATAAGAGGGGACTACTGTACCAAGTCATGTGCTAACACAGTTCATATAGAAGACTTAAAAATATATTTAAACACTATTTTTTTTACAAACTGAGAAAATTTATTTTGTATTGACCAAAATTCAATCGTAATGGAACTCATTAAAGTAGGAAAGATGGAGGCAAATTAACTGCCACTAGAAAAAGTGCTGTCAATTTACAAAAATGTTCTTCCCAAATGTACAAGGCTATTTTGAAGAATGAGAAAGTGTATGTGTAAGAGAGGCCCGGGAACCTGTCAGACATTGTTTAAATGTGAGGATTATGCTCCTACTATAATTCTTGAGCAGCCATTGGAAGCCATTTATTTTACAGTTAAGGAAATGGAGGACCAGAAAGTTTAAATATTCTGCTGAAGCAGTCATTGGCAGATCCACTTGAAGGGGATTGTTGATATTAGGCAGTGGTGACAGGGGGAGGAGATTGGGTTCGTCTGTGACATCACTGATGAAAACGTTCTGCATTGTAAGTAAAATGGAGAGTCAAATAGGATCTTAGAAGCAGAGAAGCTGTTTGATTAATACTGTAAGTCTAGGATGACCTTGAGGCAAGATTGGTCTCATCTCACAAGCATTTATGGAGTTCGTCTCTAGACACACTCCACTACTCATCAGAGATGCAGCCAATAAGACATGGCTCCTTCTGCTATAATTCCCTCAACACTTGCAGAAGCAGTTTACATCTACACCTTTTCATTTTATTTATTTGAAGGTGGATGGTGGGATAGAATGAAACTCCGATCTGCTGATTCACTTCCCGCATGTCCAGAGCCAGGAGTTGGAGCAGACTGAGGTTGAGCTTAAAGCTCAATCCACATCTTTCACATGGGTGGTAAGAACCATCCCTGCTGCCTCCTGGGGTACACACTATTAGCAGAGTGTTAAGAGTCAGGAGCAGAGCTGAGACGTGAATATAGCCACTTTGATATGGGATGCGGACATCCTAAGCTGTATCTTACCTACTGCTCTAGATTGGCCTCTACATTTCCACTCTCTTACTGTGGCTTTTATTTCCTTACTTTCCCCCCTCTTAATTCTAGGCCAACAAAAATACTGCCCAGGTTGAGTTTGGATGATCCTTCCTCCTCTCCCTTTCTCTCTTTCCCTTTGATTTCCTCTTAGTAACAATTTCTCATATATTTACCATGTGCTAGGATTTATGATACGTATTTTCAAATAAATCACCTAATTTAGTCCTTGTGACAATGCCTTGGGGGTAAGTTTTATTATTCCATTAAAAATAGAGCTGAGATGTTAAATAATTTCTTCAAATTAGCCTGTCATGCCAGCAAATGTCCAAGCTGGCTTTCAAGCCCTAGGTCTTTGGACTCAGTACTGCACCTTTAGTATGATAAAATAACTGCTTCCATTCAGTGTGCATAATGTTTGTCATTGATGTTGATTGCCATGTTAGTGCAAGTTAAAAATAAAAGGTTAATAGCATCTGGGAGCTGTATTTTAAGAAAGTCAGTGTGCTATACATGAATATTATAAATAAAGATTATATGACTTGGAATTACTTAACTTATAGACAAAAACAAGACTTATTTGCATGCTGCCATCATTAAGAGCCTGTAGAGTTAGAAAAATTGAATTAGAGCTTTGATATTACCACTTAAGTGATGTGTGACCTTGGGAATTTTATATAATTTTGCTTATTCTCATCTGTATAATGGGAGTAATAATGGAATAAAAATATGGTAGTTACAATGAGTTGAATCACAGCATGGTATATAGTAAGCACTCAGTGCATTTGTGTTATGATAATAGTTGTGATTAAGCCTTTGGTATTGTTACAGGCACTTGCCGGAGTTTTGTAGGGAATGCTGTCATTCTTATTCATATGTACTCAGTAAATGCAGATTAGGATATAAATTTGATAGGTTATTCTTCATTGTTAGATGGGAACGCCTTTAACCTGTTTCTTCTCCTATGAAGATTCTTAATCTCTTTTTCTTAGGGAATTGCTTTGTCACATACTGATAGCAAGACTTTATGAAAAAACTAGGTAGACTAACGGAATGTCTCTGAGTTTTCCTGTTGTGAAGGAGCAAAGCGCTGTTTAGCAGCCTGTTTCTCCTCTGCTTTGCCACACTCTGTGTGCCATATGAGCAGGCCACCAATGGCTAAACTTGCTATAGTTTGAGCCTAAATACTGGATTCTTGATTTCAGTGCTAGAAAAGTCAGTAAAAGGTGTTTATTTATTTTCATCCAATTGTAAGAGAGAGGAGGGGAGAGAAAGAAGAGAAATCTTTCATTTGTTAGTTTGCTGTCTAATACCTGCAACAGCTGGTGCTGGGCTACACAGAAGCCAAGAACATAGAACTTAGTACAAATTTCCCATGTGGGTTGCAGGGACCCAACCTCTTGGGCTATCATCTGTTGACTTCATCGTGTACATTAGCAAGAAGCTAGAACCTGGAACCTGGAATTAGGACTCAAACCCAGGTACTTCCCTATGATATGTAAGTATGCCAAGTGGTAACTTAACTTCCGTACCAAATGCTTACCCCAGGAGAGGCATTTTGACTCTCCAGTTGGTATACATTCTTCAACCTCTCAGTAGGGCACTAAAATTGACCTTTTGAATGTCATTTGACACTTTTTTTTTTTAATTTCCCAATTTGTTCAAGACTGAGGAGGACAGGAGGGTTGCTAAGTATTGTGGGCTGATTCAAAGACACCCCCCCCCCCAAACACTTTTCAGTTAATTTAGCAATGTTTATTAAACAAGTTGAATGAAACCTATGTTTCAAGAGGTTCATAAGTCTTGACTGAAAAGTGCTTTACCAATTGTGGGAAAGGCAGGACTTACCCATGGGAAGTGAAGTCCTCAGCTCCAAATGACAAATGTGAGTGGTGCACTCAAGTCAGGAAGGGACCAAAAAAATGGTGTCTTTTTTGCCTGGAGTTGTCAGGAGGAGGTGGGACCTGAGGAGGCTAAAATTGGAGTGTTGAAGAATGTTTGGCAGCCCTTTAAGATGGCAAGAGAAACAGTGAGTGCACTGAGGAAATGATTGGACTCTGGAGTCGAAGAGACTTTGATTACTTAGCCACTGGTGGACTTGGGCCAGTGATACCAGTGATTCACTGACTGAATTTGGGCAAGTGAATTTCCCTCAGTGAACTATGATTTCATCATACTTAAAATGAAAATGATTTTGCCTTTGCCTGATAGTGGTGAGATCTTAGTGAGACAATGGATAGAAGGCATATTTCCTGGCACATAGTAAACTGTTATGTTTGCTATTATGAAAGAGTGAACTGGGCTGCATATGAATGAAATGGTAGCCTGCAGTCAATAAACTTTTTTCTTTGCTTTCTATAAAATCCTGTAAGAATTTTTTGAGCCCTAAAATAAAACATCCTAATTTTTGGATGGACAGTGTCATTATTCAATAGACCAGTCTTTAACCTTTAACTTGTAGTTGCAAAATCCTTTAAACTCTGCTCTTTGTTCAATTATTCATTTTCACTAAATTTTTAATAAAAGAAATGTTAATGCAGAACAGCATGACCAAGTTACAGGTCTGCTGTTTTGTACCAATGATTACATTTATGTTCTAAAATATTAAAGAGCAGGATTACTAAGCAGGACTTCATGAAATCAGGCATGTTAGTAGCTTCATCTACCTCAAATCCTTATGATAGATTTTCTATCAAAGTCTTATTTCCTGTCAGTCACTCAGTTGATTATTGTTTTGTATATTTTGGTTGACAAAAGGTAGATGCTAAATCAATGCACATTGAGTGAATGAAGAAATAATATACTGAAAGCCTTGCTATTGGTAATTTATCCCAATTCCTAATTTTATGAATAATAATACAAAGGCCTCAGAGAACATACTTAAGTTGTTCTATGGCACTCAACTGGGCAGCATTAGAATCTAGATTAATAATGACTTTCTAGCATATCTCATGAATATATAATCTCAGGTATTAGGGTCATTTTTTCATCTAGTTTTAAAGACATTTATTTGAAAGGGAAAGAGAGGGGAGAGAGAAAGAGAGAGTGAGCGACTCTTCCTTCTGCTGATTCACTCCACAAATGGCCATAATGGCCAAGATGGGCCAAGCTGAAGCAAGGAGCCTGGAACTCCATCTATGCCTCCCATATGGGTAGAGGGGCCCAAGCACTTGAGCACTCTTAGGCCGCATTTCCGGGAGCATTAGTAGGGAAGTAGATAGAAAGTGGAACAGCTAGGACTTTAACTGACAGTCATATCAGATGCTGATTTTGCAGGCAGTAGCTTAACATGCTGCATCAAAATGCGGCCCTATTAAGGTCCTTCTGGATCAATTACACAATTTAAAATTCTGGGCTGAGAAAGCTAAGTGCTTCCTTACCCAATTTTCCTCATCTACTCACATTGTAAATCCCGTTCTTGATACACTGGATTCAAATGTAGCTCTCAGGAGTGTTGAATCTCAAAATCACTCATTGCTTTTAGGGCAGAAGTTTGACTTACCCACCATTCAGATGTTGGAATTGCTTCTTACTCTTTTTTTTTATAACTTTTTCCAACTATCTCAAAAATGTCTTTTTTTATTTAGTGAATATAAATTTCCAAAGTACAGTTTATGGATTACAATGGCTTCCCCCACCATAATTTCCCTCCCACTTGCACCCCTCCCATCTCCCTCTCCCATTCCATTCACATCAAGATTCATTTTCAATTCTCTTTATATACAGAAGATCGATTTAGTACATATTAAGTAAATATTTCATCAGTTTGCACTCACACAGAAACACAAAGTGTAAAAGACTGTTTCAGTACTAGTTATAGCATTACTTAACATTGGACAACATATTAAGGACAGATCCCACAGGAGGAGTAAGTACACAGTGACTCCTGTTGTTGACTTAACAATTTGACACTCTTGTTTATGGCGTCAGTAATCTCCCTAGGCTCTAGTCACGAGTTGCCAAGACTCTGGAAGCCTTTTGAGTTTGCCGACTTCAATCTTATTCAGACAGGGTCATAGCCAAAGTGAAAGTTCTCTCCTCCCTTCAGAGAAAGGTACCTCCTTCTTTGATGGCCCTGTTCTTTCCACTGGGATCTCACTCGCAGAGATCTTTCATTTAGGTTTGTTTTGTTTTGTTTTGTTTTTTTTCCAGAGTTTCTTGGCTTTCCATGCCTAAAATACTCTCATGGGCTCTTCAGCCAGATCTGAATGCCTTAAGGGCTGATTCTGAGGCCAGAGTGCTGTTTAGAACATCTGCTATTCTATGAGTCTGCTGTGTATCCTGCTTCCCATGATGGATTGTTCTCTCCCTTTTTGATTCTATCAGTTAGTATTAGCAGACACTACTCTTGTTTGTGTGATCCCTTTGACTCTAGACCTATCATTGTGATCAATTGTGAACTGAAATTGATCACTTGGACTAGTGAGATGGTATTGGTGCATGCCACCTTGATGGGATTGTATTGGAATCCCCTGGCGCATTTCTAACTCCACCATTTGGGGCAAGTCCGATTGAGCATGTCCCAAATTGTACATGTCCTCCCTCTCTTATTCACACTCTTACATTTAACAGGGATCACTTTTCAGTTAAAATTTAAACACCTAAGAATAATTGTGTGTTAATTACAGAGTTCAACCAATAGTACTAGAACAAAACAAAACAAAAACACTAAAATGGATAAAGTATTACATTGTACATCAACAGTCAGGACAAGATCTGATCAAGTCACTGTTTCTCATAGTGTCCATTTCAGTTCAACTTATGCTGAGTGAATTAAGCCAGTCCCAAAGGGACAAATATCATATGTTCTCCCTGATTGGCGACAATTAACTGAGCACCAAAGGGGAAATCTGTTGAAGTGAAACCTGTTGAAGTGAAATGCTTCTTACTCTTAAACATTTTAATTCAGTTAGTGTTGGGAAAGGAGTCAATTTTTTAAAATTTAAATGTTAAAACTTTTTAAAAAAAATTCAACTTTTAAAATTAATTCAAAGACATCAGATTTTTGCTTTCCATAAGTATAGTTCTAAGAAGACAGCCACATTTCCCTCATTTACCTATTCACACCCCAATTCCTCTCCCTCTTTTCCTTCTTTTCATCAGTTTCTGTAAAGACATAATATTAATCCACTCCATATTCACAGGCTTTAGGCACCAATAGGTATACTCTACAACAAGTAAAAAGTAGGAAGATCACTGTTCCACAGAAGTATAACCAAGGGTTAAAAATGACAATCATATTTCAAAATATATATTTTATTTGTACACATTTTTATATTCTATATTAACTGCCACAAATCAGAGAAAACATATGATATTTGTCTTTTTGAGACGTCTTACTTCACAAAGCATAATGGTTTCGGATGCATCCATTTTATTGCAAAAGAGATGATTTCAATCTTTTTTGTGGCTGAGTAGTATTCCATAGTGTATATATATATATATCACAGTTTTTTTTATACAGTTGTCAGTTGATGGGCATCTGGGTTGATTCCAAATCTTAGCTATTTTGAATTGAGCTGCAATAAGTATAGGGATACAAATAACTGTTTCATATGCCAACTTCATTTCATTTGGGTAAATTCCCAGGAGTAGGATAGCTGGGCCAAATAGTAGATCTATTTTCAGCTTCCTGAGGAATCTCCACATTGTTTTCCATAATGATTGTACTGGTTTGCATTCCCACCAGGAGGATTAGGGTGCCTTTTTCCCCACACCCTCACCATCATTTATTACCTTTTTATTGTTTGATGATAGCCATTCTAACTGGGGTGAGCTGAAACCTCATAGTAGTTTATATTTGCATTTTCCTGATGGCTAGTGATGTTGAGCATTTTTACATGTGTATCAGTGCCATTTGTATCTCATTTGAAAAATGCCTATTCATATCTTGCCTGTTTATTAACTTGAGTCTTCATTTTCTTGCCTGATAGCTCTGGCTAAAAACTTGCAGAACTAAGTTGCATAGTAATGGAGAAAAAGGCCTGCATCTGTCTGCTTTCACCTCACCAAAAACTCTTTTAATAATTTTTTGTGTGTATTTAATAAACTATTTTTGTGGGTTTTTTTTCTATGTGTATGTGCTATGTTTAGTAATCATGGGAGTAGTAGGTTAGTTGAAAGAGGGGTTCTCAGAAACCTGAATATAACTCTACCATACAACCCAGCCATCCCACTCCTTGGAATTTACCCAAAGGAAATTAAATTGGCAAATAAAAGAGCTGTCTGCACCTCAATGTTTATTGCAGCTCAATTCACAATAGCTAAGACCTGGAATCAACCTAAATGCCCATCAACAAAAGACTGGATAAAGAAATTATGGGATATGTACTCTATAGAATACTATACAGCAGTAAAAAAACAATGAAATCTGGTCATTTGCAACAAAATGGAAGAAATCTGGAGAACATCATGCTGAGTGAAATATGCCAGTCCCAAAGGGACAAATATCATATGTTCTCCCTGATCACTGACAACTAACTGAGCACCTAAAAGGAAATCTGTTGAAGTAAAATGGACATTATGAGAAACAATGACTTGATCAGCCCTTGTCCTGACTGTTGAGGAACAACTTACTATTTTATTCCTTTTAGTATTTTTTTGTTCTACTTAATAGCATTGGTTGAACTCTTTAATTAACACACAATTACTCTTAGGTGTTTAAATTTAACTGAAAAGTGATCCCTGTTATAATAAGAGTGGGAATAAGAGAGGGAGGAGATGTACAGTTCTGCACATTCTCACTTAGACTTACCCCTAATGGTAGAGCTAGAAATGTACCAGGGGTTTCAATTCAATCCCATCAAGGTGGCATGTACCAATGCCATCTCACTAATCCAAGTGATCAATTTCAGTTCACAACTGATCAAAAAGATATGATTAAGTGTCAAAAGGATTACATAAATAAGACCAGTGTCTGCAAACAATTGATAGAATTAAGAAGGAGAGAATAATCCTACATGGGAAGCAGGATATGCAGCAGACTCAGAATGGCAAATGCCCTAAATAACATTCTGGCCTCAGAATCAGCCCTTAAACATTCGGATCTGACTGAAGGGCCCATGAGAGTTTCTCAGGCATGGAAAGCCAAGACACTCTGGAAAAAAAATGACCTACATGAAAGATCTCTGTGAGTGAGTTCCTCTGAAGGGAGGAGAGAACTTCCACTTTGACTGTGGCCATGTCTAAATAAGTTTGGAGTTGGTGAACTCAAGAGGCTTCCATAGTCTTGGCAGCTCATGACGAGAGCTTCAGGGGATTACTGACGTCATAAATAAAAGTGTCAATTGTTAAATCAACAACGGGAGTCACTGTGCACTTGCTCCCCATGTAGGATCTCTGTCCTTAATTTGTTGTAATAAGTGAATTAACAGTAGAACTACTACTAAAACAGTACTCTATAATTTGTGTGTCTATGTGGGTACAAACTGTTAAAATTTTTACTTAGTAAATACTAAGTAGATCTTCTGTATATAAAGATAATTGAAAATGAATCTTGATGAAGAATGGGATGGGAGAGGGAGTGGGAGATGGGATGGTTGTGGGTGGGAGGGAGGTTATGGGGGGAAAAGCTACTATAAACCGAAAGTTGTACTTTGGAAATTTATATTTATTAAATAAAAGTTTAAAAAAAAGAAAGAGGGGTTCTGAGGCAAAAATGTGGGATGTCCCCCAGAGTTTTGCATTTCAGTTGAAAAGTCATCAGAAAAGACTAAGGGCAACTCTCAATTCTGCAGCCTTCGGTGCTGCAGAACGAAGTGAGGTAATGTACTTTATGAACTGTGAAGAGCTATAGAAATGTGTAGCATTTTTAGAATCATTGATTTATGGAATAGGAAAGCCCTTTTCAGAAGTGATGCAGCCTTCCCACTTCCTCATTGCATAGAGAGGGGAAGTGATTCACCCAAGGTTATAGCTGAAAAGCGGCAAAGTTGGGCCACATTTCCCTTTGATCCATGACTTAGCTTTCTCCACAGATAGTGTCTCACTAACTACTGTGACACCAGAATGGGCTAGAAGCTTATTTGCACTTTGTACTCTTTGTACATACTGTTCCCTATGCTGGAATAGCTTCTGTCAGGGTTGCCTGGGTGACCCCTTCATCCATATTTGAAACTCTTATTCCCTCAGTTTTTACCCTGGTGTATGGTTGTAATAGAAACAAATAGAAGACACAACTCTTCCCTTAAAAATGTACAATGATCTGTTTTTGCCCCAAAGAAGCCTGTTGGGTCCAATGCATAGCTGTTTCTTGTGATTCCAACTGGAGATGACTTAGGTGTTTGGGAGATGGGATTGGAGCCCAAAGAGTATCTTCTCAGACACACGATCCTCCCAGTCATCTCCAAGTCACATCTCTTAGGCTGTGTCCTACCCTCCACACATATAAAGCTGGGAAGTTAGTAAGAAGCCGTTATCTTGGGACCCAAGAACAGCCTGTAATATTTGTAAGGTGAATCATCTCTTTTTGTTTTCAAGGAAATATGAAGTTACAGGGAAGTAGATTTGAAATTAGTTCAAGGACACCCATCCTTCAGTAAGGACTGACTAACCACAGGAATCTGCTTCCCTGAAGAGCCAGGGCTCTCCCTGCTTTCGGTGGCATTCCAGAAGAGTAGCAATGGGCATGCAGGCTGAGCCACAGGGCCTCCAAGCTTCTAGTGGCATTGAGGTTCTAAGTCAATGCTCCTATGCATCTCCAGAGGTTTCTTATTTCTATTAAGATTCTGATGACCAAGCAAAGGTTCCTTGAAATGTTAAAAAAAAAATTCTGTTTGTGGTATGTGGGTGAGTCTGAAGAGAACAGCAAAAACAGATATAACATTTGATTTTCTTATCTCTTTCCTACTGAATTGGAAACCTGTTCAACCCATTCAATGGTTCCTCCATCTTTTTACTCTGGAAACCCATTCAACACACATATTCTAAAAGATTGAAAAATAAGGCTTTTGTATAAAATTCAAAAAGATCAGATGGAAGGGGGCAAGGAAGCTAAAATACAGAATACCCTTTATTCTACCAAGTCAGGAACATGCAATACTCAGAATAGCGTAGTAAAGATTTGGTAACCAGATAGGCTAAAGAAGCATTGTGAAAATTCCACTGTTAACCATGTGAACACCACCTCATTGCACTTAATGGAAATAAATGTACCATTTAGTGCTTTAAATCATGAGGCAACATAACTGCCTTCTATTTGCTGTGACCTTCTGGTGCTCTCATTATATTCTTGCTGCGGATGTCTGTGCCAGATCTTGTTGATTCAGCACAAGGGGGTACATCCAAAAGGCATAGGTGAGGTTTAGAAAGGTGGGGGGCGTGAGAAAAAAGAATCACTGTGGCCCATGTGTCCCTCCATCATTGTTCTTAGTAGATTGCATTGAAAGTGTCCTCAGTGGACCAAATGCACCCCAGGGGCTGGTATTACATTTATCTGTGGATCCTCAGTGCTTAATGTAATATGCCAGATATAGGGGAATATTCAGTATGTGTATGCTAAGTGAATAAGAGCGCATGAGTAAAAGAAGCATTTGGTTCTTTCTGGTCTCTCCTAATTCAGAAGAATTGGTTGAAAGGATGGGAGAGTGAGTTATGTTCTGAGAAGACCAGGGTTGAATTTTGGGGGGGAAAAACTCCAAAGAACATTTTGTTCTCCTCCTAGTACTGTCCACTTCCCTCCCCTGATAGCTTCTTGCTAACTTTTGTGAATGACACCCTTTGCTGTTGTTCTGACACTAGAATCACGTTATGTGTTGCAAGGTTGTAGTCTCAAGTGCCTTGCACAGTGCTTGACACATAGTTGTAGCCCAATGAGTGGGTTTCTGCCCTTCTTGGTCAGTCCCCTCCCACATCCACTGCCCTCACCTTTAATACTAAATACACAGCATTAACTGTCTTGCCTCAGGGTATTCTAAAGTGAAATCAGATGGGGCTGAGTGCCTGTTGTTAAACATTCCATTTAACAGGCAAGGAAACTGAGGCAGAAAAAGACTTGTCTAAATGTGTGGGAGTTTAGTATCAGACTTGATATTAGAAAAGGAGTATTTTGTCTTTTTTAATTTTTAAAAATATTCTTTATTTACTTAAAAAGGGTCAGAGAAAGAGAGAGAGTGGCAGAGAGAGAGAAATTCACTTTCCATCTGCTGATCCACTCCCCAAAAGGTTGCAACAGCCAGGTCGGGGCCAGACAGAAGCGAGGAGACTGGAGCTCCACATCGGTCTGCCATGTGGGTGGCAGGTGACAAGAAGGCATTGTCCACCGCTTTCCTACTTGCATTAGCAGGGAGCTGAATTGGAAGCAGAGCAAACCGGGACTTGAACTGGCACTCTGATATGGGATTCCAGCAATGCAATAGCAGATTAATTTGCTACACCATAATACCAGCCCCTCTTTATGTTTAATCACATTATGACCCCAAAGTTCAGAAGCTCAATATGTAAAAGCTATGGTCAGTGCTGCCCTTGATAAAGTAGTAGTGGAGATCCTATACCCCTGTATTACACAGATGAAAGGTTTTAATGACAGAGTGTGCAAGAATCTTTGCTCAAAGTGTTCTGGTGTGGGAAAGGAAGGTTCAGGTGGGATTGATCCCCTACTCACAGCTTCATGGAAACCTGAACAGTGGCTCTACATGCAGGCTCATAGGAAGCTTGTGGCAAGAGGAACTACAGAAAAAACGGGGAGGCAGGCTCATTTTGAGTCTGAGAATCTAGGTTCAAGGCAGAGAGATCTGCCAAATACCAAGGACAAAGTTGTAAAATTTCCTCTAATTCATCCTTGATTTCTTCAAGATGTAAATGAAGCTTGATATATCTGCAGTGAGCAAGCTATTATTATTCTAATGCTAACACAGGAAACAAAAAATGTTCAAGTGCCATTTATTTTAAAAATTCAAAGTGAAAATAAATTTATTGAGTTCTATGAGGAAAATTATATTCTTATAACATATATTGCCTCCTTTATTAAATAGGAGACTTTTAATGGGAAACTTGAAAGCTTTCTAAGCCACTAGAATGATTTCTTGGCATATTGAGGAATGGCAAAACAGAGATGAATTTCTAATATTCTATCCTGAAACTGTAAAGTCATTTAGCCCTCACTTTTGTTCTTGTGCATTAACTCTATTCATTAGCAAAAAATTCTGTGATGGAGATTTAACTGAAGGGGAGACTCAGAAAAGTGAAGGGATTTCCTCCATGTCATCCAGAAAATTCGCTACAGAACTGGAGCTCCAAGTGGTCAATTCCAGTTAAGCGAAATTTATGAATTCTAGTAGTGAAGACCTAGAAGCTGTAATAAATAAACCCCCAAATCTTAATACCCAACACTATGCAGGCTTTTTTGCTTGTTAATCTAAGAGCACAATGATCATGTTCATGCTTTGTGGGTCATCTCTATGCTGTGAGTCAGGGAATCAGATTTCTTCCATCCGTGGCTCTCCCAGGTTACCTGGGCATTGTCTCCATTCCATTCAGCTGCAAGTTGTCTCCTTTCCATTTGGAAAACTCATGGATTGCATGAGAAACATTTTTATGGAGCAGGTCTGTAAACAACACATACTTACAGTTCATTGGTTATAAATCAGTCATTTAGTTCTAACTATGATTGGGAATTCTAAGTGTGTGCCCAGTAAAGCAAGGGACATGATGATCTGCACATTGCTATTGTGAGCCCCTTTAGGACTAGTGTTAGAAGTTATTCACCTCTGTGCTGTGCATTATTTTTGCACATGAATAATATGTGTTGTGAACTATGCTACAATTTGAATCTTGCTCTACAGGTATTGAAGCATCTCCTTTCTATTGGTGCATTGAGGTGTTCCCTCCATTCTTCTGACAGTATTTAGCCTCCCTCCATTTGTATTGGTTCAGCTGGTGTTACCGTGCTGTTGAATATAACCTTGCTCCTCTAGACACAGTTGGTAGGTGCAGGGGTATGCACCAATCCAAGTGAACTGAATAGAATCCTTCAAGATGCCTTCTCTGGGGTTTTTCCAGGTGTAGGTGAGGAAATAAACTTAGTTCTCTACTGATTGAGTCTGAGAAAGGGGAGGCCCAAGAGGTGTTGGTGGCCCTGGTTTCCAATTCGCAGTAGAAGGCAGTCTGCAGGGACAGTCAAGGAAACCAGAGATGGGACAAGTTATTGTTTTTTTTTTTTTTAATTAAAGACTTTTATTGGGGCTGGCGCTGTGACATAGTGATAAGGCCATTGCCTGCAGTGCCAGCATCCCATATGGGCACTGGTTCAAGTCCTGGCTGCTCCATTTCTGGTCTCGCTCTTAGCTGTGGCTTGGGAAGGCAGTAGAAGATGGCCCAAGTCTCTGGGTCCCTGCACCCCTGTGGGAGACCTGGAAGAGGCTCCTGGCTCCTGGCTCCTGGCTTTGGATCCGTGCAGCTCCAGCCACTGCGGCCAACTGGGGAGTGAATTGGTGGATGGAAGCCCTCTCTCTCTCTCTCTCTCTCTCTCTCTCTGCCTCTCCTTGTCTCTCTGTGTAACTCTGACTTTCAAATAAATAAATACATCCCTTTAAAAAGACTTTATTTATTTGAGATGTAGAGTTACAGACAGAGAGAGGGAGAGACAGAAATTCTCAAAGGCCTTCATCCTAATTTCATCATCTTGAGGGTTAAGATTTCAACCCCCAAATTTTGGGCAGACCCACTCACAGCGTAGCCAAGACTTCCACCTCCACGGAATACTCACATAGCTTCCAAGAAGTTCCACCTTGTTTGTCTAAAGGACTCAGAATGGACGCAGTCATGAGCTTTAACAGCACAGATTGGCCTGAGCTGGATTTTGCTTTCTGGAAAGGCTTTCCCACAGGGCCTGTTTCTCACTCTGCTGGGTTGTGCTGAACTCAGTCCCTGCCTTGCAGACTTCCCCAGTCCCAGTGGGGAAGGCCACAGTCCCTCCCATGTGATTGCCTGGGAGAAAACCGTGCATGAGGATTCTTAGAATAAATTCTCTGTGGTTGTACAGCAGACTTCCCCTCTCTCTTTCTGAATGACTGTGATTTGATGTGCATGAAAGGTCTTATCTGGAGCTAGGTGGGTGAAGGAGTGTCAGGCTCACTCATACCCATACCAGGTCATCTGTGAGGTCCCAACTCACTCTGAGCCATGGGCTTATTTTTGAGGGTGGAAAAGAAATTAATCCTTAAGTGCCTCCCTTATTACAGAAAGCTATTCCACCATTCATTTCTGTTTAACATTAAAAGGGACAAGTGACTACCACACAGAAGCATGTTAACCTAGTGATCATTCCTGTGTTTTCATTGGTAAAGTTTGTTATGAGTGAAGATTATATTACTTCAATGTATGCAACGCACTAGCAGAGAGGCTGGCATACTGGTGCATCCATTTAAGCCACAGCTTGCCACAATGGCTTCCCCATATGAGTGCCAGTTCCAATCTTTGCTGCTCGAATTCCAGTCCAGCTCCCTGCTAAGGTGCCTGGGAAAGCAGTGGAAGATGGTGCCCAAGTGCTTGTGCCACTGCAACGCTGGTGGAAGACCCAGATGGATTTCCAGGCTCCTTGTTTCAGCCTCACCTAGCCCTGGGCATTGTGGCCATTTGGGTGAACCAGTGCTGCATGATGTCTTTCTCCTTCTCTACCTCTCTCTCTCTAACTCTCGCTTTTAAATAAAGAAATAAATCCATCTCACTAGTCCAAGTGATCAATTTCAGTTCACAATTGATCACACTGATAGGTCTTAGAGTCAAAGGGATCACACAAACAAGAGTAGTGTCTGCTAATACTAACTGATAGAATCAAAAAGGGAGAGAACGATCCAACATGGGAAGTGGGATACACAGCAGACTCATAGAATGGCAGATGTTCTAAACAGCACTCTGGCCTCAGAATCAGCCCTTAAGGCATTCAGATCTGGCTGAAGAGCCCATGAGAGTATTTTAGGCATGGAAAGCCAAGACACTCTGGAAACAAAACAAAACAAAACAAAACAAACCTAAATGAAAGATCCCTGTGAGTGAGATCCCAGTGGAAAGAACGGGGACATCAAAGAAGGAGGTACCTTTCTCTGAAGGGAGGAGAGAACTTTCACTTTGGCTATGACCCTGTCTGAATAAGATCAAAATCGGCAAACTCAAAAGGCTTCCAGAGCCTTGGCAACTCATGACTAGAGCCATAAACAAGAGTGTCAAATTGTTAAATCAACAACAGGAGTCACTGTGTACTTACTCCTCCTGTGGGATCTGTCCTTAATATGTTGTCCAATGTGAAGTAATGCTATAACTAGTACTGAAACAGTCTGTTATACTTTGTGTTTCTGTGTGAGTGCAAACTGATGAAATATTTACTTAATATATACTAAATCGATCTTTTCTATATAAAGAGAATTGAAAATGAATCTTGATGTGAATGGAATGGGAGAGGGAGCGGGAGATGGGAGGGGTGCGGGTGGGAGGGAAGTTATGGTGGGGGAAGCCATTGTAATCCCTAAACTGTACTTTGTAAATTTATATTTACTAAATAAAAGTTAAAAAAAGAAAGAAATCTTAAAAAAAAAAGAACACACTTAGTAGAGTGGCCAGAATTTCCTGCTACTTTCTCCTTCCTATTACCTTGTTGCACTACTTACCTCCGCCTTAAGAAAGGAGGGGTTAGTGGCTTTGTCCAAATTCTCTCAGGAACCACCACCTCTTCCCCTAACCTCTTCCTGCTTGGCTCTCCTTTCTTTGTTCATCCACGGCACCTCCATTTCTTTGCTGCATTGCAGTTTCCTTGTCTGCCACAACCTCCTCTCCCATTCCCCTTGCCTCCCCCCTCTTCCTGCAAGTCCCAGCTGCTGGTGTGGCTGCCACTTCTCATGCTATTGATTTTGTTCCAAAAAACACTGCTCAATTCATTTTTTGCGCTGCAATCCAGTGCCAGAGCTCAGAGAATACCCCACAATGACCGAGTTGATTGTGCAGACCACTTCCCCTGAGGCACTGCAACCACGTCCTTCATTCCTGGGCAGGATAGTGAGGGTGAATGTGATTCATAAGCTCCCAGGAGGTAAACAGAGATCAGTGGACCCTGTCTTGCTCATCTCCATATTTGCAAGGCCTAGAACAGACCTGGCACTGGGTCAGTGCTCATAATGTTTGCAGAAATCAAGTTAATATCTTTTCTTAGCTTCACAGTATGCTGGGCACAGAGGAAAATCTCCATTGACTTCTGATTTTCTACAACAGTGGCTCATAAACCTGGGTGCACATTAGCATCACCTGGGGAGATTTAAGTTACTCATAGCTGGCCCTTTCTCCACTGCAGTTCGTCTCAGGCAGCATAGCCTGAGTATTGGTGCTCTGTAAGAACTTGATAGGTGCCCTGCAGTGTGGCTGCTTTGGCCTACAGAATCAGAGAAGGTCTCCATGTCTTGAATCCTGCCCTACTCCAACCTCACCTCCTTTTTCACTCTGCACACTCCAGCCACTGTGATATTCTTGCCTTCCCTTAAGCACTACTGTGCCTTTTCTCATGCTGTTTCCTCTGCTAGGAATACCCTTCCCTAACTTCTCTTCCTGACAAGGTCCTATTCCTCCTCATCTTGTGAGGTCCAGATTAAACACCTTCTCGTCTGAGAAGGCTTTTCTGCTGTTTGCAGGTCTCCATTGCTCCAGATTTCCACCTCTGCCTTCTTCGCCTTTCTGAATGGTTTTGCTTCCTGTCTCCAATTTCTGCTCTGCTTTCATGCATTTAGTTGCTTTAACTCTGATTGGCTCCTCCTGTCTCATAGTCCAGGTGGATTTTTGACCTGGTCTTCTGCAGCTTTGTCCTTGGTCACAGATGTTTGGGGACTTTTTGACTCTAAGCTCTGATGCCCACTAGCTGAGCTCATTCCCTCATCCTTTCCAGGCTTCCAAACCCCCTGCCTGGGTGCAGCAGCTGAGAATCGACATCTCTGGGGTACATATTTGGAAACAAAAAATGGCCCACGTAGAGTGCATGTTTCCTGTGGGCCATATTAAAATCGCTTCACTACATTGTCTCACAATCCTTTTCCGATAGGTCACTGGGCCTTAGGGGCCTTAAATAAATTGTCCAAAGTCAAACGAGATAGCAAGAGGCAAATCTGGGCTTTGCACTGATGCTAACACTTTCTAAAGTCCACGTTGCATGCCTGGGTGATGCTTGAATGCTCCTCTGCACATTTTGCTTTTAACTCTGCTATTACCTTCTTGGTATTGTATCATGATTTATTGGTGGGTGAGTCTTGTCTACCCCAGTAAATTGTAACCTTCTCAAGGACAGGGAATAAGTTATTCAAGCCTATATCCCTAGCACTTAGCAAATTGTCTGGCACATAACAGAGCCTCAGTAAATGCTTGTGGCCTGAATAAATAAAAGCCTTGAGAGAGATGGTCAGGGAAAAGCAGACAGAATAATCTAGATTGCAGTTTGAACAAAACACCTCCTCTCCTATGGCCCTGATTAGGGAGGTGTCTGCTGGGCATGGAAGGCAGATGGGTGAAGGAGTAGGGACAGCCATGCCTTTCCCTGGTTCTCTGGAAATCCGGCGTCTGTCCCGTCCTATTGCCCAGCAGCAAGAGAACATTTGTTCCCTGAAGGGCCGGAGCGGTGCCAGCAGCAGGTGGTGGGCTGTCTACTGGGAGGGAGGGAGGCAGCAGGCGGGAGCAGTGATGTGTGCCTGAGACAAGATGCTGCAAGTCTGCTTGTGGCACGATGGTGACAGCAGCTGTACCAGGGTTGCAAGTCACCATTCTGTAACCATTAAAGACCACTTGCTGTCCCTTTCATGATAATAAATTGAAACATCACTCCAAATTGTGCTGGTTTCAGATAGAAAAAAGAAAAACCCAAAAAGACAAAAGCAAAAACGAACTATCAAAATAAACCCTATAAAAAACTTTACCAGATAAATGGTGTTGGACCATATGTTTTCAGTTGGGTTGTCCATAAAATTGATAGGTTTCTTGGTAATTACCAAAAAATATCTATGACTGCTTTTCAAGATCCATTTTTTAAAAGTTTTCTTACAGAAGAGAAAGTAAAACATCAAACTGTAACCAAACAAAACATATACATTTGAGAACAAGAAGACAAGGAGGAGAGTAGAGGCAATGCATTTCTCTCTGCTTATTCAGTTGCTGGAGGAACTTACATCTTGTTACTAAGTCAGTTGTAAGGAGCTCCTCTTGACAACTGCTGGAAAATATATGTGGTTGATGTTCATGGGATCCGACTGGATATCTGTGAAGTTGACTTCAATGGCACACAAGCTTTGGGCTTCTACAGGCCATTTATTAATCCAGTGATTAGATGAAGTGAGTTGGAAACCCTCATCTGTCCAGTGTCTTACCAAAGATTGAAGGGGCTGTATGGGATAGCTGCATATGATCTCCCACAGACGACTGTTATGAACTTGGGTGTGTTGAGTGATCAGCTCACACTTTTGCTTCCTGTGGATGCCCTCTTGTCTCACCCCACCCTGTCCCATTCATTTGTGGGAGTTTTCTTCTTCTCCATTCTCCAAAGCGTCCCAGACAGAAGGCAGCTATTTTTATATAATGGATTTTCTCTAAAAGTTTGGCATTGTAGCACAGAACAGGAAGACATTTAAAATGAGAATTGGATTATTCCAGCCTCCCTTTCCATGGTGCCCTCCTCATGTGCTGTGTTTGTGTGCAGGTCCTGCTTCAGAGATTTTCTTAAACCACAACTCCAAAATCCTCTCCCACACCCTGTTTTTATTTTTTTGAATGTATAACTATTTTTTTTCATAAATACAACTTTAGGAATATAGTGATTCTTCCCACTGCACCTGCCCTCCCACCCATACTCCCACCCCTTATCTTCCCTCTCCTACTCCCACTCTTATTTTTTACTAAGATCTATTTTTTAAATTAACTTTATACACATACAATTAACTCTATGCTAAGTAAAGAGTTGCACAAAATGTATGAACAAAATTCCTCTACAGTTGAGACAAAGACTGTTCAAAGTCATTGCATCTCAAAGAGATAATTTCACTTATATATAGATTATCTATTAGGTGCTTTATAGTTATCACAAATCAGGGGGAATATATGGTATTTGTCCTTTTGTGATTGGCTTGTTTCACTAAACATGATGTTTTCCAGTTTAATCGATTTTGTTACAAATGACAGAATTTATTTATTTTTTTACCTCTGGGTAGTATTCCATGATATACATTCCCATAATTTCTTTATACATTCTTCAATTAATAGACATTTGTGTTGATTCCATATCTTAGCTATTGTTAATTGAGCTGCAATCAACACGGGGATACAGATAATTCTTTCATTGATTTCGTTTCCCTTTGGTAAATCCCCAGGAGTGGAATGGCTGGGTCATAAGGTAGGTCTATACTCAGATTTCAGAGGTATCACCATACTGTCTTCCACAGTAGTTGTACCAGTTTATGTTCCCACCAACAGTGGATTAGAGTACTGTTTTCCCTATATCCTCCCCAGTATTTGTTGTTTATTGATTTCTGTGTGAGAGCCATTCTAACTGGGGTGAGTTGAAACCTCATTGTTGCATTTCCCTGATGGCTAGTGATCGTGAGCACTTTTTCATGTGTCTGTTGGCCATTTGTTTTTCCTCTTTTGAAAAATGCACTGTTTAAGTAATTTTCCCATTTCTTAACTGAGTGTTCATTTTATATTTGTTGAGTTTCTTGATCTCATTATATATTCTGATTATTAATCCTTTATCAGTTGCCTAGTTTGAAAATAATTTCTCCCATTCTGTCTCAGTTGCCTCTCCACTTGGCTGAGTATTGTTTCTGCAGTGCAGAAGCTTCTCAAATTGATGTAATCCCATTTGTGTATTGTGGCTTTGATTGCCTGTGGCTCTGTGATCTTTTCCAAGAACTCTTTGCCCATGCCAATGTCTTGCAGGGTTTCCCTGATGTTCTCTAATAACTTCATGGTATCAGGTTATAGATTTAGGTCTTTAATCCATATTTAGTGGATTATTGTGTAAGGTGTAAGGTAGGTCTTGCTTCATACTTCTGCATGTGAAGATACAGCTTTCCCAGAACCATTTGTTGAACAGACTGTCCTCACTCCAGGGATTGTTTTTAGCTCATTTGTCAAAGATAAGTTGGTTGTAGATGTGTGGGTTGATTTCTGGCATTTCTATTCTTTTCCATTGGTCTATCCATCTGTTTTGGTTCTAGTACCAGTCTGTTTTGATTACAAAGGCCTTGTAGTATGTCTTGAAATCTGGTATTATGATGCCTCTGGCTGTGTTTTTGTTGTATAAGATTGCTTTAGCTATTCTGGGTCTTCTATGTTTTCATATGATTTTCAGCATCATTTCTGCTATATCTGAGAAGAATGTCCTTATATTTTGGTTGTTATCACATTGCATCTGTAAATTGCTTTTGGTAGTATGGACATTTTGATGATAATATTCTTCTAATCCATGAACATGGAAGATTGTTGCATTTTTGGTACTTTATTTTATTTTTTTTCTTTAATGTTTTGTGATTTTTATCAGAGATTTTTGACATCCTTGGTTAAATTTATTCCAAGATTTTTTATTTTTTAGTAGCTACTGTGAATGAGAATGATCTTATAAATTCTTTCTTAGCCATGGCATTTTTTTCATATACAAAGACTATTAAATTTGTGTGTTTATTTTATATCCTGCCACTTTACCAAACTCTTTTATGTATTCCAATAGTCTTTTGGTGCAGTCTTTTGGATACCTTGTATATAGAATTATGTCATTTGCAAATAGGGATAAGTTTACTTCTTCCTTCCCAATTTGTATCCCTTTGATTTCTTTTTCTTGCCTAATGGCTCTAGCTAAAACTCCCAGGATTATAATGAATACCAACCCTGAGAGTAGGCATCCTTGTCTGGTTTTGGATCTCAGTGGAAATGCTCTCAACTTTCATCCATTCGGTAGGATGATTGCCATGTGTTTGTCATAACTAGCCTTGATTGTATCCCCAATTTGCTTAAAGTTTTCATTATGAAGGTATGTTGTATTTTATCAAATGCGTTCTCTGCATCTATTGAGATAATATATGGCTTTAGTTTTTCAATTTGTTAATGTGATATATCACATTGATTTGTGAATGTTGAACCATCCCTGCATACCTGGCATGGATCCCACTTGGTTCAGGTGATTTCTGATGTGTTGCTGGTTTCAATTGGCTAGTATTTTTTTCTGAGGATTTTTGCATCTATGTTCATCAAGGAACTTGTTCTATAGTTCTCTTTCTCTGTTGTATCTTGTTTAGGTTTAGGAATTAATGTGATGATTGCTTCATAGAAAGAGTTTGGGAGGATTCCATCCATTTCAATTTTTTTTAATAGCTTGAGAAAAATGGGAGTTAATTCTTCTTTAAATGTCTGGTATAATTCACCAGTGAATCCATCTTGCCCTGGGCTTTTGTTGTTGGGAGAGTCTTTATTACTGATTAAATTTCCATCTTGGTGATTGGTCTGTTTAGGTTTTCTATGTCTTCATGACTCAATTTAGGTTGCTTGTATGTGTCCAGGAATACATTTATTCCAGGTTTCCTGATTTCTTAGTTTATAGCCCTTTGTAGTATTTTCTGTGATTATTCTTTTTATTTCAGTAGTGTCTGTTTTTACCTTTCCTTTTTCATCTCTAATTTATTGATTTGGGTCTTTCCCCTCTTTTTTTGGTTAGTTGGGCCAATGATGTGTCAATTTTCTTTCTTTTTTTTTTTAAACAGCATTTTGCTTTGCTGATTTTTGTACTTTTTTGGTTTCAATTTTGTTTATTTCTTCTTTTTTTTAACTTTTATTTAATGAATATAAATTTCCAAAGTACAGAATATTGATTACAATGGCTTCCCCCCCATAACGTCCCTCCAACCCGCAACCCTCCCCTAATCCACTCCCTCTCCCCTTCCAT
This sequence comes from Oryctolagus cuniculus, assembly GCF_051225735.1. NCBI lineage: Eukaryota > Metazoa > Chordata > Mammalia > Lagomorpha > Leporidae > Oryctolagus > Oryctolagus cuniculus. The sequence goes on from NC_142873.1 coordinate 112,915,399, forward strand.
TCACATCAAGATTCATTTTTGATTCTCTTTATATACAGAAGATCAGTTTAGCATACATTAAGTCAATATTTCAACAGTTTGCTCCCACACAGAAACATAAAGTGAAAAGTACTGTTTGAGTACTAGTTACAGCATTAAATCTCAAAGTTTAATTATTTCTTTTCTCCTACTAGTTTTGGGTTTGATTTGCTGTTGTTTTTTCCAGGTCCTGGAGATTCATTGATAGCTCACATTTAGTGACTTTCTATTTCTCTTGATGTAGGTACAATTGCTATAGATTTTCCTTTAACAATGCTTTTGCTGTATCCCCCTAAGTTTTGATATGTTGTGTTGTCATCTACATTCATTTCCATAAGTTTTTTTATTTCTCTTTTTGATATCTTCAATGACCCACTATTCATTTAGGAGCATGTTGTTCAGTCTCCATGTGTTCACATATGTGCTAAAGATTCTTGAGTTGTTGATTTCCAGCTTCATTCCATTGTGGTCAGAGAAGATGCATGGTATGGTTTTGATATTTTTTGAATTTACTGAAAATTGCTTTATCACCTAGCATGTGGTCTATCCCAGAGACAGTTCCATGCATTGGTGAGAAGAATGTATATTCTACAACTGTAGGAGAAAAAGTTCTGTAGATATTAGTTAGGTCCATTTAGTCCTTAGTGTCAATTAATTCTGCGGTTTCCTTGCTGATTTTCTGTCTGGTTGACATGTCCATTGCTGAAAGTGGAGTATTGAAGTCCTCCATTACTATTGTATTGGAGTCTATGTCTCTCTTTAGGTCCATTAACATTTTTTAAAAGCCAGGTGACCTGTAATTAGGTATATAGATGTTTGCAATAGTCACATCTTCCCATTGAATTGATCCCTTAATCACTACATAGTGCCTACCTTGTCTATTTTTTTTTTGACAGGCAGAGTTAGACAGAGAGAGAGAGAGAGACAGAGAGAAAGGTCATCCCTCCATTGGTTCACCCCCCAAATGGCCGCTATGGCCAGTGCATTGCGCCGATCTGAAGCCAGGAGCTGAGTGCCTCCTCCTGGTCTTCCCATGAGGGTGCAGGGCCCAAGTACCTGGGCCATCCTCCACTGCCCTCCCGGGCCACAGCAGAGAGCTGGACTAGAAGAGGAGCAACCAGGACTAGTACCCGGCACCCCAACCAGAACTAGAACTCGAAGTGCCAGCACCACAGGCAGTGTATTAGCCAAGTGAGCCATGGTGCCATCCGCCTTCTTTGTCTATTTTAATAGTTTTTGTGACAAAATATTTTTTCTGATATTAGGATGGCTACACCAGCTCGTTTTTGATTTCTGTTAGCATGAAATATCTTTCTCCATCCTTTCACTTTCAGTCTGCATGTATTTTTGTTGTTGGCTTCAAATAGTTGGGCTTTATTTTTTAATGCATTCAGCCAATCTGTATCTTTTAACTGGAGAGTTAGGCAATTTACCTTCAAGGTGACTATTCATAAGTAATGACTTGGTCCTGCCATTTTCCCCATAAATATTCCTATTGTTTCCTTTGATTTTCTTTGTATTTCTACTGGTAGGTTTTCTGCCTTCACTTTATTTCATAGTCATGACCATGTTTCTGGTTTTTGTGTATAGCACATCCTTAAGCATTTTTTGTAAGGCTGGACTGGTGGTGACAAATTCTTTCCATTTCTGTTTGTTATGGAAGGTCTTTTTTTCACCTTCATTCATAAATGAGAGCTTTGCAGGGTATAGTATTCTGGGTTGATAGTTTTTTTCCCCCTAAGTCTTGGACTATATCTTGCCATTCTCTCCTAGCCTGTAGGCTTTCTGATGCAAATTCTGCTGTTTTTCTAGGTGGAGATCCTCTGAAAGTAATCTGGTGTTTCTCTCCTGCACATTTTAGAATCTTTTCTTGATGTTTTGCTGTGGAGAGTTTGACTACAAGGTGTTGTTGTACAGATCCCTTCTGGTCATGTTTATTAGGAGTTCTATGTGCTTCCTGTACTTGGATATCCCTTTCTCTCTCTAAATTAGGGAAGTTTTCTGTAATTATTTCACTAAAAAGTTCTAATACATTCTCTCTTTCCATGCCTTCAGGAACTCTTATGACCCATATGTTGGGTCATTTGATACTAACAATTAGGAAACTAGATGTTTTTTAGTTTTCTGATTTCTTCTTCTCCTCCTCTTCCTTCTCCTCCTCCTCCTCCTCCTTCTTCTCCTCCTCCTTCCCCCCTCTTCCTCCTCTCTTCTTCTTCTGTCTGACTCTAAAATTTCCAGAGATTTGTCTTCTAACTTGAATATTCATTTTTCTGCCTCTTTGAGTCTGTTATTAAAGCTTTTTGCTCTATTTTAATTTGTTCTTTGAATTCTTCATTTCCAATATTTCATTTTGATTTCTCTTTAAAATCTCAATTTTATGGGAAAATTTTTATTCATGTGATGTACACAATTCTTTAGTTTACGAATTTGCTTCTGATTATTTCTAAGTAATCCTATGATCAATTTCTTGAATTCCATTTCTGGAATTTCATCAATCTCTTCATCTTCACAGTCCAACATTGAAATGTTCTTTTTTTGGGGGGGGGTGTCATATTATATTCTTTATTCTTTTTTAATTTTTTTTTAACTTTTATTTAGTGAATATAAATTTCCAAAGTACAGTTTATGGATTACAATGGCTTTCCCCCCACATAACTTCTCTCCCACTTGCACCCCTCCCATCCTACAGACTCTGTCTCTTAATTTGCCATCTTCAATCCATTCTCCATGATTTTACCAGAGTCATATTTTGAAATCTCATTTGCGATCATGTAAATCCCCCAATAGAGCCCCTCCATGGCTCTTAATCCCTACAAGATGAAGTTAAAACCCTTCTGTCACTCCAGACTCTGTGCTCCCACTGTCAGAGCTGTGCCACCATGTTTTCCCACTCCTACTTACTTACTTGTTTCTGCAGATGTAAAGCCAAAGCCTCAGGAAGGAGAAAGGGACTGCAGGGGACCAGGTTATGGGCTCACACCTTGGCCACCATGTAGAAAGCATGTGCTGTAAACCTGTTTTCTTATATTCAAGGAAAAATGGTGACCTACCTCCTCAGGAATGCATCTGAATTAAGCAGCAAGTTTTCACCATGCTGTTTTGACTTTCTAACTATTTTACATAACCACTCACATTTTGAACTGCTTTTCCTGTTAACTTTCACAAATGAATAAAAATATATTATTTTACATAAAATTCATATGATTTCTTTGGTGTTTTTTTTTTAACTTTTATTTAATGAATATAAATTTCCAAAGTACAGCTTATGGATTACAATGGCTTTCCCCCATAACATCCCTCCCACCCACAACCCTCCCCTTTCCCACTCCCTCTCCCCTTCCATTCACATCAAGATTCATTTTTGATTCTCTTTATATTCCCTAAGATCAGTTTAGCATACATTAAGTCAAGATTTCAACAGTTTGCTCCCACACAGGAACATAAAGTGAAAAATACTGTTTGAGTACTAGTTATAGCATTAAATCTCAATGTACAGCACACTAAGGACAGAGATCCTACATGAGGAATAAGTGCACAGTGACTCTTGTTGTTGACTTAACAAATTGACACTCTTGTTTATGGCCTCAGTAATCACCCTAGGCTCTTGTCATGAGCTGCCAAGGCTATGGAAGCCCCCTGAGTTCACCGACTCTGATCATATTTAGACAAGGCCATGGTCAAAGTGGAAGTTCTTTCTTCCCTTCAGAGAAAGGTACCTCCTTCTTTGATGACCCGTTCTTTCCACTAGGATCTCACTATCTCACTTGCAGAAATCTTTCATTTAGTGTTTGTTTGTTTGTTTGTTTGTTTTGCCAGAGTGTCTTGGCTTTCCATGCCTAAAATACTCTCACGGGCTCTTCAGCCAGATCTGAATGCCTTAAGGGCTGATTCTGAGGCCAGAGTGCTATTTAGGACATCTTTCAATCTATGAGTCAGCTGTGTATCCTGTTTCCCTGGCTACAGCACTTCTGATTCAATTCTCTGCTAATGCACCTGTGAAAGCAATGGAGGATGGCACAAGTGCTTGGACCCTTGCACCCATGTGGGAGACCTGGAAGAAGCTCCTGGCTCCTCGCTTCAGACCAGTCCAGCTCTGGTTATTGCAGCCATTTGGGGAATATACCAGTGGATGGAAAATCTCCCTCTGTCTCTATCTCTCCCTCTCTCTCTGTAACTCTGCCTTTCAAATAAATAAAAGAAATTTTTTAAAATTTTTTTAAATTTTTAAAAAAAATTTTAAAAAGAAATAAAGGTGGAAAAACTGTTACCTAATAGAGGATTGGTTAAAGAATTAAAAGACTTACCTATCCCATAGAAATCTTCCCCCACCTTTTGGGAAATCACTAATATTGGTGTAATTCTGGGGCATTGTTTACATTTAGAAACTGAGGTAAAACAATGCTAGGATCACCACATTGAAAAGAGCAATTTTGAAGTCTTCTGAGCCCAAGATGATGGCGGGGTTTTATCCATCCTTTCTCAGTAGCTTAGATTCTGAGAGGAAGCTGCAACCCAATATGCTCATATTTGAGATGGCATTCCTCATTCTGTCCTACCTGGAAGCACATAGAGAAGCGTGTGTCTTTCAAAGGACCTGTGTGTGTGCACCCAAATACTGCCAGACTGAGCTTCTTGGAGATTCCCAAGGAGTGCCAGCTCTCTCCCTGTCTTTTGATGCCCTCACAGATAATTCCTCCTATGTATTCCTAGCAACACAAATGGAACTGGCAATGTAAGGCCTTGCATCTCCACACCCTAGCCCCACAGACACTGCCTGCTGATTCTCTTTCTGCATCATTATCAGCATCTAAAAGCATTTCCTAGGATCTCTTCGTGAATGTTTCGCTGTGGCACGGGCCACAATGAAGGGAACAGATGTGATGGGCCAACCTCCAGGGGTTTACAGTCCCAGGCAGAAAGACAGACACAGCAAGCACAGATGAGCGCTCAGGCATAACCTGCAAGCCAGGACTCAGGTACGACAGTGGGGATTGATACAGCGTTCGAACCAAGGCAGACGTCCTCTTTTACATAAGGTTGCTTGTTTCTCTACAGGGTTCCCTCAGGGCTCCTTTAACAGCTGGCCCTCTTGGGGAATTTATAGAAGGTTCTGATTTGCAAAACTACTTTGAAAGCAATGTACACAGGGACCTACTGACTGTCTGCAGCTTTTGACAATGTTGTAGGAAGATGTGGCCAATATTGAACGGGCTCGTAGAAAAATGTGAACTTGTATTGACCTGATAAGCAATTAAAAGGCCTCCATTTATTGTACATAAGTATAAAATGGTTTATTTTGTGCTCAGAAAAACATGTGGCCTGTGATAGCCACATATAACAACTGCTTATAAAATGAATGAATTAAAACAAAATACCTGCCCCATTCATGACTAAGTAGATAAAACCCTCTCCATTTTCTTTTCTTCTCCATTTCCCTCTTCTTTCTTCTCATTCATCTCCATACCTTAAATATTATTTTTAAATTTGAACATATTTTAATATATACTATAAGGTGAGAGTACTAATAAATCCCTTAATACCATTTATCAAATAGCCTTTCCTTGCCCATTTAAATTTCTTCAGGACTGGGCCTGAGGTGTACTAATCTTTTTTTTTAAGATTTACTTATTTATTGAAAGGCAGAGTTACAGATAAGCAGAGGTAGAGAGAAGGCACGGGGCAGGGGGTGCGTCTTCCATCCGCTGGTTCACTCCCCAAATGGTCGTGGTGGCCAGAGCTGGACTGATCCAATGCCAGGAGCCAGGAGCTTCTTCCAGGTCTCCCACGTGGGTGAAGGACCCCAAGAACTTGGGTCATCTTCTACTGCTTTCTGAAGCCATGGCAGAGAGCTGGAATGGAAGTAGAGCAGCCAGGACTCGAACTGGTGCCCATATGAGAATGCTGGCACTGCAAGCGGTGGTTTTATCCACCATACCACAATGCTGGCCCCTGTAGTGTACTAATCTTTCTATCTTTAGAGTTTCTTGTGAGGCCTTCAGCTATTTTTGGGTATATGATAGTATTTGATGTATTTATGTTCTTTGTGAGTGTGATGTATTCCTGGTGTTGGTGAATGGGGTATTTGTGTTGCCACACTCAGCATCTGTTAAGGACTGAATCATGACCCCTCAAAATTGATCTGTTGATCTCCTAAACCTTAGTCCCTCAGAATGTGACTGGGTTTGGAAACAGGGTCTTTAAGCAGGTAACTAAGCTAAAATAATGACATGAGAGTGGGCCCTGGGACAATACAGCTACAGACACACCAGAGGGAAAGCCATGTGGAGACACAGGGAGAGGAATAGCCATTTACAAGCCAAGGAGAGGGGCCATGGCAGCATCCAACCCTGAGGATACCTTGATCCAGCACTTCCAGACTTGAGAAATGGAAGCAAAAGAATCTTGTTCTAGCCACCCATTCTGTGGTACCTGCTATGGCACCCCTGGCAAATTAATTCAGCATCTATAAACATCACATATTTTTGTGTTACTGTCCAATTGTGGTCTGTCTACTTTATTGCTTTGAACCATTTGAGTATGCTTTCCAAATTTTACCAAATTATTGTATCCTTTACCAAATTATTGTATCCCTTCAAATATGAGACATATGCATAAGAAAGAAATGAAAATATTAAGCACAGTTATCTCTGAGAGTGGGACTTTGGGACATTGTTCATCTTTTTCCTTAAATCTTTAAATATTTTCAAAATTTTCTAAAATGACAATGAGTTACCCCTACAAATAAGTAAGCGAATGACTTTAAAATTTTGCAAAGGTGTTAGTGTGTTTATGATATGGTGGCCCAAGAAGAAAAAGGTGAGGCTTGCATATAGATTATGTTTGCAGCCTCTGAGGCTCCTATACACATTTTGAAATTGTTGTAGCCTAGGCTCGTTCTATAAAAATGCTTGTTTCTGAGGATGGTGATTTGTTTGGATAAGCTTCTTCCCTTTTTTGGCTTTTTTCTGCATAGTCACTATGGGAGGCATTGTTCTCACTGATCAGCATAGTCACATACTTCTATTTCTATCACTGACAGCATTATTCGCAAGTGCGCTTTTTTTTTTTTTAAAGTCTCTTCTAATTTCCACACTACCACTTATTGTATTTCATTAAAACTGGTTTAGAAATGCAAGACATATAATTAGATTGAGAAATATGCTATCGATTTAGTTTTCCATTATGATGTTATCACATGCACCAAAAAAAGTCATTTGGTACAATTGTTATGATTAAAACCACAAAAGAGATCTATTACAGCAGACTGGGTTTGCAGTACAATGTAAAATGTGAGAGAGGGGTTAATCCATTTTTATTTGTGCTGCATATGTCATGTATCCATAAATGCCTATAGGCTAATAATTTCAACTGAGTCTTTAATAGATGAGAGGTTTTTCAGGAAGTCATATTAAATAAAATTACATCAATACTTATATATTCAATTGCTAACGTTGCTATGGGTAATAGTCCTTTGCCGGCTCTGCCCTATAAAAAATCTACACAAAATCTACACAAGGCAGTTTTCCACTGCACAGAGGCTAGATAGAATGGGATAAGAGTGTGGATTTTGGAATCACACAGAAATTGGGTCAAGTTGTAGTGCCATTACTGTCTAGGAGACAGTGGGCTCACTATTCAGTGAATATTTATGGTAAACGAGACTTTAATAGCCGTTATTTCACTTATTTCATGCAAAGTCATGAATTTGCCAGCTTAAGTTTTTACAGCTAGGAACTGATCAGATTTTAGTCCCTTCATCTCAAAGTCTATGCATTTTTGACAATAACATTCTCTTTTACTTTTGAGTGATTTTGGATAAATTGCCTAATGTTTTTGAGTCTTTGTTTTCTCAGCTGATATAACAAGCATAATGATATTCTTTCATAAGATCATTTTGATGATTAAATGAATTAATACCTGTAAAACTGAGCTCTGTTCTTGGTATGCAGAAGGTACCCAGTAAATGCACTTATACTTTTTGTACCATCAGTAGGTACTCCTATAATCTCTGGGGTAAACTAGGGGTTGTACAAAGGGCTGAAGGAATGATACTGATGCTCCACACCCTCTTTCTTTCTTTCTTTCTTTCTTTTTTTTTTTTTTTTTTTTGACAGACAGAGTTAATGAGAGAGCGAGACAGAGAGAAAGGTCTTCCTTCTGTTGGTTCACTCCCCAAATGGCTGCCATGGACAGCGCGCTGCGCTGATCTGAAGCCAGGAGCCGGGTGCTTCCTCCTGGTCTCCCATGTGGGTGCAGGGACCCAAGCACTTGGGCCATCCTCCACTGCCCTCCCGGGCCACAGCAGAGAGCTGGACGGGAAGAGGAGCAACTGGGACAGAATCCGGTGCCCCAACTGGGACTAGAACCTGGGGTGTCAGCGCCTCAGGCGGAGGATTAGCCAAGTGAGCCATGGCGCTGGACATTCCACACTCTCTTTATAAGCAAGGGAATGACATGTAAAAATAACTCAAGATTACTGATATAGAAAATCATTATTTGAAGAATCTTGGAGTTAGCTATAAAGATCATCTTAGAGCTATGATTTTAAGCTTTAGCTATAATAGCCTACAAAGTGACTTTAAGATATTTATTAAACACCTGGTATTTCACTGACCTTGTTCTAAACACATTCTCATATATTATACTTTTTAATATTTTTCAACCACTTATGGAGCATAGCTAAAGAAATAGAGCTGGAGAGGCTAAGATAATTTGAGCAATGACTTGAAGGATGAGTACATTTTCTATAAGCAAAAATGAAGATATGTGCAGAGACCCTACATAAAATGATATTGGACTGTTTTTTATCTGTCTGGTTGTTTTGAGTTAAGCAATCAAAGTGATATAGGAGAAAGAGAATGGACTTTGAACCAGATTGACCTGGACTTACAATTAATGCAATAACTTGCATGATAGGCAATTCTTAAATATATTGTCTGAGTCTCTGATCTATCAATGTAAAAGTGAGGCATATTAATACCTAATTCTTGACCATTGCTTTAAACATCCTGTGAAGAAAGATTTGTACAATGGTTGAATATTTTATTTGTGGTTTACCACATTAAAAATAATTTTATTTATTTGATAGGCAGTAACATATAGAGAGGTGGAGAGACAAAGAGAGAGAGGTCTAAAATCCACTGGTTCACTCTCCAAATAGCTGCAATAGCTAGACCTGGGTCAGGCCGAAGCTAGGAGCTCCAAGCTTCTACTGAGTCCCCAACATTGGTACAGGGTTCCAAGCACTTGGGCCACCGTCTGCTGGCTCATTTGCAAAGAGCTAGATCAGAAGTAGAGCAGCTGTGTCTTGAACCAGTGCTCATATGGGATGCTTGTGTTACTGGTGGCAGCTATACCTGTTATACCATGACACAGGTCCCTGGATTACTATATTTTAATAGAAAAAGTTAAATATTCTTATCAAAGTTTCATGGAATTTAGGAATGAAATATATTAAGATGGATGAACATTGAACAGGTTAGATGCAAGTGACTCACTATATATGTACAATGCTAGTATTGTATTTATGTGTGAATGAATCCAGAGACTTAAATAAGATTACCAGACTCTCACACCTATGACTTCTGTTTTCCCATTTTTTAGCTTTATTTTATTTATTTGAAAGATAGATTACAGAGAAAGGGAGTAGAGGAGGAGAGACAGAGAGATCTTCCATCTGCTGGTTCACTCCCCAGATGGCCACAGTGACCAGGACTGGGCTAGGTCCAAGCCTGGAGCCTGAAATTCCATCCAGGTCTCCCACATGGGTTGCAGGTGCCCAAATACTTGGGCCATCTTTTGCTGCTTTTTCCAGGCACATTAGCAGGGAGCTAGATCAGAATTGGAACAGCCAGGAATCAAATAGGAACTCACATGGGATGCCAGCATCCCAGGAAATAGCTTAACCCTGTTTGACAACACCAACCCCTTCTCTATTTTTCTTATTGCTCATTATCTTCCTGTTAAACAAGTTGATTTCTAGCCTTATTCCCTCAGCAACATCAACATGAAGATGGCACTGTTTTGTAGTTAATACAGAAAATCTCCTGCAACATTCTTTGATTATATGTAGTTGGGTCATTTGCTCCTCTGGATCTAATGCTAAAGCCAGGGGAATGGAGCACACAGATTTCTCAGGCTTCAGTCACATGTACACTCTGGCATTGGGAGACAAATTCACCTGATTAGAACTATGGATAGAGATTTGGGAGGAGTGGCATAGCAGATACCTCCAGTGTTATGCCCATATTTCTTATATCCAACATTTGCCTGTATTTTTTGTCAGAGAGCTGCCTTCACCACGCCAGCATCTGATTTGCTTGTACTCCTGGAGAAACATGGAATTTATGTTTCCTTGAAGGCAGTTGCTAAATAATGAATGGTGGGAATGGGAATGGGGTATTAATATCCCAGTTACCTTCCTTTGATGAGTACATCTCTCTGAGGTATTGCTGTACTCTGTCTCCAGAAATCTTCTGTGGAGCTGAACTAAAGTCATCGACCTGGGACTTTGATAATGTGTATTTCCCAGTCCCACTTAACCACACCTTCCAGGTTTGCCTAGGAGCACCTCTTAATAACTCACTTCTCTATGAGTCCTTATTACAGAGTCTGCCTCGGGGGAACTTAATCTAAAAGATTTCTCCAAGGAAGTTGAGTATCTTAATTAGCCATTTCTGCAACAGTGCTGAATAAATGACACCAAAATCCAAGGTGTTCACCATAACAAACAAACTTTTTTTTTGACAGGTAGAGTTATAGACAGTGAGAGAGAGACAGAGAGAAAGGTCTTCCTTCTGTTGGTTCACTCCCCTAACGGCCTCCACGGCCGGTGCTGCGCCAATCTGAATCCAGGAGCCAGGTGCTTCCTCCCGGTCTCCCATTCGGGTACAGGGACCCAAGCACTTGGGCCATCCTCCACTGCACTCCCTGGCCACAGCAGAGAGCTGGACTGGAAGAGGAGCTACTGGGACAGAATTTGGCGCCCCAACCAGGAATAGAACCTGGTGTGCTGGCGCCGCAGGCGGAGGATTAGCCTAGTGAGCTATGTCACCGGCCCACCATAACAAACTTTTATTTTCACTAGCAAGTTGGCTAGGAAATCTCTGTTTCAAAATATTGTTTAGGTATGAGTATTCTACCTGTCTTTTGTTCTGGGATCAGGCGTTATACAGGGCATCATTTTCTCAAGAAAAATGAGGCCAAGAAGCACAGTTAAAGCCTTTTTCACATCACATCAATTGGGCAAACATTGCATTGACCAAATCAAATCACATGGTCAAGTCGAATATCAGAATGCTAAAGAATAGCTTTCTTCTACTCCAGACACATGGAAAAAGGCTTCATTGTATAATATTATCAGTAGATGAAGAGTATTTGGGAACCATAACCCAATCCACTACATTTCTATGCTATGTAGGAAAAAGCAACAAGTATAATACTCTAATTTACAATTGACCATGTATCATGGGCTGAAAAATGATGCATAAAATTCATGTATTTGAATTCCTGGGATCTGTGAATATGTTACTTCATATTACAAAAGGGATTTTGAAAATATAATCAGGTTAAAGATTTTGAGGTGAGGAGCTTGTCCTGGATTACTCAGGTGGCTTTCTAAGAACAAGAGTCGGCCGGCGCCACGGCTCAATAGGCTAATCCTCCAGGCCGGCACACCAGGTTCTAGTCCCGGTTGGGGCGCCGGATTCTGTCCCGGTTGGCCCCCTTCCAGGCCAGCTCTCTGCTGTGGCCCGGGAGTGCAGAGGAGGATGGCCCAGGTGCTTGGGCCCTGCACCCCATGGGAGACCAGGAGAAGCACCTGGCTCCTGCCTTCGGACCAGCGCGGTGCACCCGCCGCAGTGCACCGGCCGTGGCGGCCATTGAGGGGTGAACCAATAGAAAAGGAAGACTTTTCTCTCTGTCTCTCTCTCTCACTGTCCACTCTGCCTGTCAAAAAAAAAAAAAAAAACAAGGGTCCTTGTGAAATGGAGGCAGAAGGTTAAAAAGAATGGAAGGTGGCTTTGAAGTTGCCAGAAGGGGCCATAAGGAATGTTGGCATCTTCCAGAAGATAGTTAAGGCAAGGAATAGGTTGTTTCTTGGGAGCTCCACAAGACACCAGTCCTGCCAACACCTTGATTTTAGTTCTGTAAGATTTGTTGTACACCTCTGACTTCCAGAAATGTAATAGAATTAATGTGTGCTGTTTCAAGCCTCTAAATTTATGGTAACAGTGGCAATAGGAAAAAAAAAAAACACGTCATGTGATTTGCATATATTTTCTTTAATATATAAACTAACCCTATAAATAGACTTTATTATTTCCTCTTTTAAAGATGAGTAAACTGAAGTTTCAGTGTATTAGGTAATTGGCTCAAGGTCATTTCACTGACGTACCAGAGTCAGTCTTGAAACTCAGGTCAAACTTCAAACCTGATGCTCTTACCACTGAAATTCTATTTGAGCTTCTGTTTTGTGCCAATGGCTAAATTAAGGAATAAACTCAGAGAAGATGAGGGGATGTATATTTTCTTCAACATCTGCTTTTTGTTTGTATGGTACAGCTATAGGTTTTATCTTAAGTTCTATGGCACATTCGTGATGAACTACTTGGGAATAAAGATATTGAACCTCTAAAGATGGTATTATAGACTGAATTGTGTGTGCCCCCATGCCCAAGTTCCTATGTTGGAGCCCTAACCCTAAATGTGATTGTATTTGAAGTTAGGGCCTTTAAAGAGGTAATTCAGTTTAAATGAGGTCATAAGGTTAGGACTCTAAGAGAACAGGATTGTCCTAATAAGAAGAGGAAGAGACATTATAGATGCCTGTGCCCAGAAGAAAGAACATGTGCAGATACAATGAGAAGGCAGCGAGCTGCAAGCTAAACAGAGAGGAGTCAAGAGTAACCAAAATTCATGTTACTTTGATTTGGACTTCAGCCTCCACAGCCATGAGAAATAAATTACTCTTGTTTAAGCCACCAGGCTGTGATAGTTTGCTATGATATCACTAGCAGACTAAATATAGATGGCCTCTGGCCTCATACCCCTATGAAGACTTGAAATTTTGATAGATTTATTTGCCGAATTTCAGTTCATTTATTACTTTTACAATAATAAACATTAATATTTCATTTAAAGAACTGGTGTAGGTGAAATTAAATTTCTAGAATTCAAGAGCAGAATATATTCTCATATCATGGAAAACAGCTGGGGAAAAAGAGGTCTGAGAAACGAGTAGACAAATGAGAAACTGTACTCTTGAGAGAATACAATGATTCTTTTTCTCCTGACACTAAATGCTTGTTCAATATGGTTGCCCCTTTTCACATCAAAATTGGCGGTAGCAGGGCCACAGGAATATCCTGAGGCCTTTGGAAGAAAAAAAATGTGTTGGTGATTATTTAATCAGCAAGAGGATCCCTTACTTCCCAAAACATTAGAGAAATTATAAGCATGTAATATTTATTGAACTCAAACTCTTTCATGCAAGATGCTGAGCCATTTATTTAATTCTTAATAGTGCCTTTATTATAGGAGAGTTATAATATTTTATTAAATTGGGATATTTTAGGTTCTATAACAAATAACTGCCATTATGTCAATAGGTAAACTTAATAGAAACATATTTTGTGGTCACGTTACATTCCAAGGCAAGCATTCCTGTCTAGTGGCAGCATTTCTTCCATGTACTGATCTAGTAATCAATGCTCATGTTTTTACATAATCATTCTTGGGGGCATTCCATCTGGAAAAATTGGAAAATTAAGTCCACTGGCTGCTGAACCACCTTGGTTCATAGTGACTTCCTGCACTTCTTGCATGTCCTAATACCATTTGAAATTCATGTGCTTTCTTCAAATGTCTGGAGTTGTCATTGAAGGTGACGATCCTGGAAGGTACTATTGATCCCCCTCCTGCATGAAGTTAGAGCTATTTTGTTAATTCTCATTACTTAAATATGAATGCAAGTAATGTATGTAACATCTGGGCCAAGGTGGTTGAAAGTGGGTATGTTTTTTCATCCTCCTGTATCCTTGCAGTTAGAAGATTCTGGGACATGGCTTAGCCTCCAGAGCAAAGGAACCTAAGCCTCTGGATGATGCCATAGAACGCTTCTCTCTTCACTTATTGCCAATACTTGCATTTTTTTTTTTTTGCAGGTTAACTGGAACAAAGTTTTATTGTGCTACATCAGTGAAATGTTGGAATCTCTGCTACGGTGGTTAAGGTCTCTCTAATATAATGGCTTCATCCACAAGCAAGAAAGGACAGAAAATATGATGACTGTTTGGGCAAACTCTTCTCAATGCAAGTTGTTTTAATACTTTGGAAAGAGTAATACAGTTTGAGGGTACTCAACTGTCTGTCTAAACACCTTCACAGAGCCTGACACTACTGGATGAATAAACAGCCCATAATGAAACTGCTACTTTCTTTTGGGAAGCTCTGTGCAAGTTGATGTAGCTCTTCAAGATGGACCATAGTATGTCTTATAAACACCTTATTTAGGGCCAATGCTGTGGCATAGCAGGTAAAGCTGCTGCCTGCAGTGCCAGCATCCCATATGGGTTCATAGACCAGTTCAAGACCCAGCTGCTCCACTTCTGATCCAGCTCCCTCCTGTGGCCTGGGAAAGCAGTGGAAGATGGCCCAAATGCTTGGGCCCCTGCACCATCATGGGAGACCCTGAGGAAACGCCTGGCTTCTGATTGGTTAGGCTGTTGAGGCCAATTGGGGAGTGAACCAGCGGATGGAAGATCTCTCTCTCTCTCTGCCTCTCCTTCTCTCTGTGTGACTCTGACTTTCAAACAAACAAATAAATCTTTAAAAAAAAACCACATTATTTATAACATTGTTTTATTTAACCTTTTGGAACTTCAATCAGGTTTCATTGCTACACTCATTACTTTAAAGTTTTGACCTTTCATCTTAAACTGTGAGCTTTTTGTCATTTGTATTAGTCTGATTTGTCCGTGTCCTCAGTGCCTGATGTGGTGCCTGGCACAGCAAGGATTTAGTGTCTGTTGAATGAGTACTTGTATGGACAGATGAATGGGTGGAGGCTTTTCTGTCAGAACTGACAAGCTAAGCAGAGTAGGAAACAAGAGGACTTGGGAAGCAGTTGGTGGGTGAGTGTTAGATGGTAATCTGACTATTAGGCATTGGAAAAAAAATTACTGTTAAAATCAAGCACAATTCAGAATTGTGAGGTTTAGGGCAATAGCCAAAGAAGTGGTGAGTAGATCTCCAGTGTTAAGGGATCTGGGTGTTGTCTTAAGGTATTTCAGACAGGCTGCATGTGTAGTCTGCAAAGTTGCAGATTTAGTAAGAAACAATGTTTGGTTATCCACGATTGAAGAGTAATCAGACTTCTGGCTACTGTCAGCATTTCCTTTTTTTTTTTTTTTAAATCAGATGTGTAAAATTAATCATACTCCCTACTCTGACTGGTTCTCAGCATCAGTCTTTGTAGATGCCCATTAGATTTTGCTATATTCTAGTACTTTTTTTGAATTTTCTCTCCCTACATCTACTATATTTGCCCCCTGCTCCACATGCCACCACAATGGTATATTTTATGTGTGCTTTTTTTTTTTTTTTTTGACAGGCAGAGTGGACAGTGAGAGAGAGAAACAGAGAGAAAGGTCTTCCTTTGCCGTTGGTTCACCCTCCAATGGCCGCTGCTGCCGGAGCGCTGCGGCCGGCGCACCGCGCTGATCCCAAGGCAGGAGCCAGGTACTTATCCTGTTCTCCCATGGGGTTCAGGGCCCAAGTACTTGGGCCATCCTCCACTGCACTCCCTGGCCACAGCAGAGGGCTGGCCTGGAAGAGGGGCAACCAGGACAGAATCCAGCACCCCGACCGGGACTAGAACGTGGTGTGCCGGCGCCGCAAGGTGGAGCATTAGCCTAGTGAGCCACGGGGCTGGCCTTATCTGTGCTTTTAAAGCACCTGCACAGAAGAAGCACATAGCACTCTATTTAATAATGCAAGTATTGGTGCCTGGGGTCAATTCCTTGCTCTGGTGGTATATATCATGCAACTTCAGGCAAGCTGTTTAGCCACTCTGTGCCTCAGTTTCTTAGTTTGTATGGCTATTACATGAATTAAATATTTTTAGCTTAATATGTACACAGTATAAATTGATTAGTATCTCACATAGAGTTCTTGAAAATGTAGGTTTCATTTGCGTTTTTAAAAGGATGCACTTATAAATATCATGTAGCTTATTTTTCTTTGTTGAACACTTTTAAATCTCTGACTTTCCTTCTGTATTACTCTGCATTTATTATTTTGAATTGTTCCATAATATTCCATTCTATGCAAGGCCACTTTATATCCATGCATTATCCTAATATAGGACACTAACATGGTCTTCAACTTCTTTTAATGACATCTAGTGATCTTATAAGAATCCGTGCATTAATATTTTTTACATTGTCAGTAAATCTGATGAAGCTATTAAATTTTTCTGAAAGGCCATTTTGCCTACAGTAATAGACCTATATAATCTTGGTGATCATTTCCTATAATTATTTCAGATTTTATTTCTCCATCTGTTTCGGATAAACTGTTTTTCCTAAAGATTTTATTTATTTATTTGAGTGGCAGAGTTACAGATAGAGAGAGGGAGAGACAGAGAGAAAGGTCTTCCATATGCTGGTTCACTCCCCATATGGCTGCAACAGACAGAGCTGAGCTGATCTGAAGCCAGGAGCCATGAGCTTCCTCCAGGTCTCCCACATAGTTGCAGGGGCCAAGCATTTGGGCCATCTTCCACTGCTTTCCCAGACCATATGCAGAGAGCTGGATCAGAAGAGGAGCAGTTGGGACATGAACTGGCACCCACATGGGATGCTGGCGCTGCAGGCGGAAGCTCAGCCCATCATGCCACAGTGCCAGCCCCTGAATTAACTGTTTTTAAAATAGTTTTATATTTACAGAAATATGACAAAAATAATACATGGAACATCTCTGTACATCATACCCAATCTCCCCCATTGTTAATGTCTTACATTAACATGTGGCATTTGTGATGACTAATGAAGCCATATTGATACATTGGTATTAACTAAACTCCATATTTTATTTACATCTCATTAATTTTTCCAATTATACTTTCAATGTTCCAAGATTCCATCCATGACAACAGATTATGTTTAGTTTTCACATCTCCATAATCATCTCCTGATTATGATATGACTTTACTTGTTTTGAGGACCATAATAGTTTTGAGGAATATTGTTTGAGTATTTTGTAGAAAGTTTCACCATTTGTCTAGTGTTTATCATGGTTAGATTGGGATTGTGGCTTTTTGAGAATAAAACGGCCAAGGCAGAGTGTCATTTGCATCAACTCATATCAAGGGCATAATTACATTTTGTCAATATTGATAAAGCTGTATCTTGTGCTGTGGCCTTGTGGGTTAAGACACTGCTTGTGACACTGGCATCCCATATTAGAATGCCATTTTGAGTTCTGTCTGCTCAATCCAGCTTTGTGAAATTGTGCGTTAGAAGGCAGCAGATGATAGCCTAAGTGCTTGGGTTCCCACCACCCACATGGGAGACCAGCATGGGGTTCCTTGCTCCTGGCTTCCACCTGCCTCAGCACTGGCCATTGCAGCCATTAGGGGAGTAAACCAGTTGATGGAAGAGTTCTCCCTCTCTCTGTTACTCTGCCTTCTAACTACATAAATAAATCATCTAAAATGCAGTATAATTGATGATATTCCTCACCTAGGTAAAGTAGTATTGGCTATTATTTTGCACTATGGTAATGACATTTGTACACTATAACTCATATTTATTAACTGGTACAACTTATTTACTTCTCCATTTTTCCTTCTTGCTGGTTACTCTTATTATAATATAATATAATATAATATAATATAATATAATATAATATATGTATAATATATAATAGTTATTATAATTATATTTACTAAAATTATAATTATATTTCCTAAGATTTACTGTTTCAAACATTGGGTAATGTTAGCCTTCATATGTAAATGATAAGTCATCTCAATATGCAATTTGTTTCAAGGTCTTTTCCTTCAAAATTTTTATACCATTTTATTCTTATACTCACTGTGATTATTGAAAAGCTTATTAATTTTCTAAGATTTATTTTATTTATTTGAAAGACAAAGTTACAGAGACAGGTAGAGAGAGAGAGAGAGATAGACAGACAGAGAGAAAGGTCTTCTATCTGCTGGTTCACCCCCAAAATGGTCACAATGACCAGAGCAGAGCCAATCTGAAACTGGGAGCCAGGAGCCTCTTCTGGATCTCCTGTGTGGGTGCAGGGGCCCAAGGACCTGGGCCATCTTCTGCTGCTTTCTTAAGCACATCAGCAGGGAGCTGGATTGAAAGTGGAGCAGTCGGTACTCAAACTGGTGCCCGTATGGGATGCCAGCACTGCAGGCTGGGACTTTAACACACTGTACCACAGCGCTGGCCCCCAAAAGTTTGTTGATTTGATACTTCTCCTATTTCAGGTGAATTGATTTGACTCCCTCAAATTATTATTTTAAAAGCATGCCTTTCTCTTTGAGAATGATATGTTTCAAAAATTCTTTGGCAATGTATTTGGACATGAAAACAAATACATCCTGTGCTGAGCCCCAAAATCCCCTTTAATCTGGACTGGAGCATGTCTTTTCTTCGTGGTCACTTACTGGCTGTCGTTTCTCAAATATATTTTCCCCTTCCTCTATTTATTGGCTTTTGGGACTAATATTAAAAATTGAAAGTTCTATAGCTCTATCTTTATTACTTTTCATATTCTTATTTGAACTTTTAAAATACCTTTTATGATGATTCTTTGGATCTTTGGCACACTAAATCACTTTTGCTCTATGTTCTGTTCTATTATTCACTGTATTCACTGGCTTCTTTGCTGTTGCAATAATTTTTATATCCAATATATCCCATAGTTTTATATCCCATACTGTTTCATACTTGCCTATTTTGATTTATTCTTTTATTATGATCTCTGTACCATTGCTTCATTTCTTTCTGTAAATATTTAATAATAGTTTAAAATTATTGTTCTATTTGTTTCATTTATTCTTCTGCCATTGCTATACATTGTTCAGGTTTCAGTATTTCTTTCCTTTTATTTATGTTTCTCAGTTGTCTCAGCACTTTCTCCTTTGAGATAATATTTCTTTGGGAATCTCTGTTACTTCGATCACCCATGTGTAGAAGAAGGTTGACATCTGCTTGTGATTTCCAAATAACTTATTTTGAGGGTGGTGTTTGAGAGAGAGTCTGGGGTAGCAATCCAGGCTTAATCATTCCCTGATTGCAGCTATCTCGTTCTTTGCCTAGGGTCTCCTTCCCTCTGAGGAATCTTTTAAGCACTGCTCTTTTCCAAAGGTTGTCACTCTGCTGTGTTGCCTAGCCCAAGGATGGGCGATGAAAAGTAGATAATGAAGTAATGAGAGGACCTTGGATGTGAGAGAGCAACACACGTACACAGAGAGGAAACGTTCATTGGTCAGACTGATCACAGTTCCAGCAGCAGTGGCAGGTGGACAAGACTAGACTTGTAGTTTGCCTTTGGCTATAGCCATTGCTCAGCTTGCTCCTCCAGTTTCTCACGAGATCTGAAAATTGTGCTGTCTGTCTGTCTGTCTATCTATCTATCTATCTACCTATCATCTATCCAAACATCAAACTACCAAGCTTGTTTAAGCATCTGAGAGTCCTTATCTTTCACTAGGTCCCATGAATCCTGATTAGAACATTGCTTTAACCATTTAAAAGGCTGTTGTTTTAGAAATTAATCAGAAAATTTACTTGGCTTGTTGGCTCCTAGAAACATTTTATAAATAATCAAAGATTAAAATGTAACACTTTTTTATGTTTTAATAGAAGAAAACCACCTGGGTTGATGACTCTATTGCTGGCAAATGGCTATTTTGAGAGAGGTTTGAAAAACAGATCAGGAATGAGTTTTTGGGAACAAATGATACTTTGGAAGCAGTTGTCATACACTGCTTCTGCTCCAGTGAGAAAAATTACTTGGTTTCCAGTGGAGCTTCTGTTTTCAAAGTGAAAAGAAAATGCAGAAAATATTTCAGAGAGTTTAGCTGTTTATTTTATTTATTTATTTTTTGGTTGCCTTTTCTAATCACAGAGAAAACCCTGCCTGATTAATGAACACTTTCTGGCTCTGTTTCAGAATCTGACTTCAGTACATTTGCTATTTGATATCTGAGATATGTACAACATGTTCACAGTGAATTCTCCAACAGAAAACAGTAGAGTTCAGATAAAGTCAATTAATTCACAGAGTGAATGGATTGAAGCCCAGAATCACATTCTTGTGGAGGCCTTTTTGATTCCCTTGCCAAAAGATATCTGTTTATAAATGCAGTAAACACAACTAGTCAGTACTTACTGCAGTTAAAACCTGATGTGAATTTTTCCCTCTGTGTTATGGCTGATCTCAATAATTGAGTTAATATTTTACACGCATCTCAAGCATTCTTTCTTGTAACCTTCCCCCCCAAAATTCAGTGATCTGATGGTTCTATGTAGATCTTGCCTTTCTCTCTCATTCTGTCTCCCCATTTCCCCCACTTCTGTTTCATTTCTTTGCCTCTCTTACTCTCCATCATTTCCATCTTTAGGTATCCTCTTTCCCTTTTCTTCCTTCTTTGGCTTTCTCCAGCTTTCCCCCACTAGGCTCCCAACACTGTTCCCCCACACAGGTTAGGGGCTTCATTCTCCTTGTCCCTCTGTTCCCCTGTTCTCTGCTACAGTGGGCTGGGTGGCAGCAGGGTGCCGGGGCTCTCAGGAATCATAATTTCTGAGTCTGGCCCTCATGTACCTCACCCTGTGCCTTGGCCCTGCGCCTATAGCTGGTGTGTGTGTGTGTGTGTGTGTGCGCGCGCCACTCTTTTGTTTTTATTTTTGTCTTTGATCATCAGCAGTGCAAGCTTCATTCGGTGGCCAAAGAACAATATTATTCTTCTTTTTCTCCTCCTCCTCCTCATCTTCCTCCTTCTTCTTCTTTTTATGTCAGCTTCCTTCTTTTTGCTGTAATTCCATACTGTGTGTGAACCCTGCCTTGGTTCTCAGCCTGGTAGGATAGTGGCTGGTTTTGAGCTTGGATGATTTTCCTGATACAAAAATTCATCCATCAATCAATATCACTCAATAATAAACAAGCTGGGATCATGTTGTGGGTACAGCAGGTCGTGTTGCCTCAAAACTCATGCAGCCATGTTTTGTTGCACCATGTGATATTGCTTCCATACCTACTGGTTCCAGCCTCTGCCAGACGTTGGACTATATGACCTTGAACTGTAATGTCCAAAACTGGTAACTGAACTGGATCTTTTCTTTTCCCCAAAGAAACCCCTCTTAGGTACTTTCACCAAAGTGATGAAAAACTATTATATTCTTAAAGTTCTGCTGACCAGGATTATGACTAACTCTTTATTCTGATTTCAATTATAGAGTAATTCACCCCCCTGCTTCCACCCCTGCCCACTGGGAATTCCTGCAGCTATGTCCTATCTGTGTTATTGCATGATGCTAATCCTTATACATCAGGGCCAGGCTCCACCTGATTTTGCTGCATACTCTTGTACTTTATAAGAATTATGAGATATTCTACTTAGACGGAACACAAACAAGAGTGTTGTTCAGCCCCCTTTTGTCCTTTACTTAAACATCTTAGTAAGTTCCTCCAATTCTGTATAATTCTTGTTTTCCTATAGTTGGAAAATCTGCAAGAATTTAAAGCAGGAGAATAATTGAACATTTATTTCTTGAAAATACAGTTTCTAGGCCAGTGCCGTGGCTCTCTAGGCTAATCCTCTGCCTGCAGCGCCGGCACCCCGGGTTCTAGTCCTGGTTGGGGCTCCGGATTCTGTCCCGGTTGCTCCTCTTCCAGTCCGGCTCTCTGTGGCCCGGGAGGGCAGTAGAGGATGGCCCAAGTGCTTAGGTCCCTGCACCCGCATAGGAGACCGGGAGGAAGCACCTGGCTCCTGGATTGGGATCGGCACAGCGCCAGCTGTAGCGGCCATTAGGGGAGTGAAACAACGGAAGAAGACCTTTCTCTCTGTCTCTCTCTCACTGTCTAACTCTGCCTGCCAAAAAATAAAAAAAAAGAAAGAAAATATATTTTCTTTTAGCTTTTTTGTTCAAACTCTAATTTCTTCTTCTTTGTTTTTTCTTTTAATGTTCTTTGTCAAAATTTCATCTCTACTGAACCTTTCAACATCAGAGTTAGTGAAGTCTTGGTAACTTGCTCTAACTCATACATTTGTCTCACCCATTTCTACTGTTTCACAGGTATGTTTATAGTAGTTTTACCTAATGATTTTCTCAGTACAAATTCTGTTCATTTTGTATGCTTCATGTTAATGGATCTGAGTCTCCTGATGAGTAAAATTAATATCTTCCTCAATACTGTTATTTCTCAATGACATGGTGTTTACAAAATTTACTTGTAAAGGACAAAACAACTAAATCAAAATGATTACTGAAATGAGTTATATTTCAGGTATTCCTTTAGAGTATGTTGTCTAACCTTCTCAGTTAATCATCACAGATTTCTACTGGAAGAAATTTCTGTTGTCTTACTTTATAGATGAGTTGAGTGATGCTAGGCAGCATTGTCTTATTCATAATACTAATCTTCAGCATAAAGACATTGGCTTTTCCTGAGTTAAGAAATAGGAATTTATTAAAATAATTGTCACATTGTGTGGGGAATCAGCTTCAAAGGCGAGTGAGGAAAGTACCCAAAATCAATTCCAGAAAACAGGGTCAGAGAAGGAAACTTTTCTGCTGCCATCACAGAACTAATGATTATAGTGGATGTTGGACACCCACATTGTAATTGGAATGTTATCTTGCAATGGTAACCTCTGTAAGAGATTCTGAGTTTTTAGCTCAAGTCTGTGGTTTATACTGTTGATTGGCAGATTCAAATGACCAAGCTATTTTTTTAACATCTATTTATTTATTAGAAAGAGTTGCACACAGAGAGGAGACACACACACACACACACACACAGAGAGAGAGAGAGAGAGAGAGACGTCTTCTATCCGCTGGTTCACTCCCCAGATGGCCGCAACGGCTGGAGCTGAGCTGATCCAAAGCCAGGAGCCGGGAGCTTCTTCCGGTTCTTGCACGTAGTTGCAGGGACCCAAGGACTTGGGCCATCTTTCACTGCTTTCCCAAGCCATAGCAGAGCTGGATCAGAAGTGGAGTGGCCTGGCCTTGAACTGGTGCTCATATGGGATGTTGGCGCTGCAGGCGGCGGCTTTAGCTGCTACAGCACAGCGCCCCCCAAGCTATTTCTGTATGAAACTTGAACAAGCAGCATCTGTCTTTAGCTTTTATGCTGAGAATTGGGTTCTTCTGTAATCAGTATTTGCAATATGGAGATCACTACAAATAAAAGAAGTGGGTCAAATCATAAGTAATTAATAGTGTCAAATATCTATTACAAGTAACTTGATCAAAGTCATAATGTTAAGATGAGTCCAGGGCAGGGTGATGAAGACCCAGGAATTAATTGTTGTACCAAGCTGTCTCCCAGGCTAGAAATGTGCTAGAAAAGAAGAACCTTTAAGCAAACCATGGAATTCTAAAAACATAAGTTACAAGGTAACATAAAAGTAATTTGATTGATATTTTCTTGTAAAGTCCTCTCTTTTGCTGTTCCACAGTCTTCATTAACCCCATATTTGACTATTTTGTTCCCATACA
Organism: Oryctolagus cuniculus; assembly: GCF_051225735.1. Lineage (NCBI taxonomy): Eukaryota > Metazoa > Chordata > Mammalia > Lagomorpha > Leporidae > Oryctolagus > Oryctolagus cuniculus. The sequence goes on from NC_142873.1 coordinate 112,939,161, forward strand.
CTGGTATGTTGCTACCTGACTTTTACCCCTGCTTCCTATTCTTGGCATCTGTGCTCCTGGTTCGGCAATTCTATCCCAGATTTACACGAGATTGGCTCTATGTTGCATTTGGCTTGTGTTACTGTTTCCTGGTAGATAAAATTCTCTTTTGTTAATATATGTGATTTTTAAACAAACTCACAGTAACCTCTTATCTTTCAGGCTCTTTTACATGTAATCCTTGAAATGAATTAGTAAAAGAGGCACTATTATTACCACATTGCAGAGAAAGACACTAGGGTTTAGGGAAATTAAACAATTTTTTCAAATAACCACATTTGATCATAGAAGATTTGGGTTTAAATGGTGTTTTTCTGACATCTGAATGTGTTCTTTGTTAACATAACCTCTCCCTATACCTCTCTGGTCCCTCCATTTCATTGAAATGTTTAGAGATAAGTGAGTTACTTCATGTTCAGAGGGCTTCTCAACCTTATCCCTCTTACCCCTTACTTGACATCATTCCGATTTTAATTATTTTACTCTAACACATTCTCATATCTGAATGGTGAAATCTTAACACTCTAACTCTGGATAATAATTGATGAAACTGATTCTTTTTCCAGCAGCTGAATTTCAAGTGTAAGGTATAAAATATAAATGTGTTAATAAAAGCATCAATGCATTCATTCTCATGCTATTATTAATTAGTAAGCTAATCAGAAAAGTATACATTAAATACTTGCTAATCATAGATATGTGTCTTCAAAGAATGTCTAATCCCTTTAGTTTAATTATGTTTACTTTCCCTAAAAAAAAAAAAAAAACACGTTTAGAGAAAAATGTCTTTGCTGAAGTTCACGCAACTGGAAAGTGATAGAACTACTTCACTCTTTTTTTTGGTATCATAAAATTAATGTCTTTATATTTAATCATATTCTATAGATAACAGCAATATTACCTTTTACTTTTTTTAACTTTTATTTAATGAATATAAATTTCCAAAGTACAGCTTATGGATTACAATGGCTTCCCCCCCATAACGTCCCTCTCACCCGCAACCCTCCCCTTTCCCGCTCCCTCTCCCCTTCCATTCACATCAAGATTCATTTTCATTTAGGATATATTAAGTAAAGATTTCAACAGTTTACACCCACATAGAAACACAAAGTGAAAAATACTGTTTGAGTACTAGTTATAGCATTAAATCACAATGGACAGCACATTAAGTACAGAGATCCTACATGAGGAGTAAGTGCACAGTGACTCCTGTTGTTGACTTAACAAATTGACACTCTTGTTTATGGCATCAGTAATCACCCTAGGCTCTTTGTCATGAGTTGCCAAGGCTATGGAAGCCTTTTTTTTTTTTTTTTTTGACAGGCAGAGTGGACAGTGAGGGAGAGAGAGAGACAGAGAGAAAGGTCATCCTTTTGCCATTGGTTCACCCTCCAATGGCTGCCGCGGCTGGCGCGCTGCGGCTGGTGCACCATGCTGATCCGAAGGCAGGAGCCAGGTGCTTTTCCTTGTCTCCCATGGGGTGCAGGGCCCAAGCACTTGGGCCATCCTCCACTGCACTCCCGGGTCATAGCAGAGAGCTGGCCTGGAAGGGGGGCAATCGGGACAGAATCCGGCGCCCTGACCGGGACTAGAACCCAGTATGCCGGCTCCGCTAGGTGGAGGATTAGCCTATTGAGCTGTGGCGCCGGCCCTGGAAGCCTTTTTAATTCACCACCTCTGATCATATTTAGACAAGGTCATAGTCAAAGTGGAAGTTCTCTCCTCCCTTCAGAGAAAGGTACCTCCTTCTTTGATGACCTGTTCTTTCCACTGGGATCTCACTTGCAGAGATCTTCATTTAGGTGGTGGTGGTGGTGGTGTTTTTTTTTTTTTTTTTTTTTTTTTTTTTTGCCAGAGTGTCTTGGCTTTCCTTGCCTGAAATACTCTCATGGGCTTTTCAGCTGGATCCGCATGCCTTAAGGGCTGATTCTGAGGCCAGAGTGCTGTTTAGGACATCTGCCATTCTATGAGTCTGCTGTGTATCTCACTTCCCATGTTGCATCATTCTCTCCCTTTTTTATTCTATCAGTTAGTATTTGCAGACACTAGTCTTGTTATATGATCCCTTTGACTCTTATTCCTATCATTATGATCAATTGTGAACAGAAATTGATCACTGGGACTAGTGAGATGGCATTGGTACATGCCACCTTGATGGGATTGAATTGAAATCCCCTGGTATGTTTAACTACTTCTCTCTTAGCAATGGATTAAACACCAAGAGTAGAGGAGCATGAATATGTGCAAAGCTTAACATTATTCAGAAAGCCACACCCAAGAATCCAATTCTTGCCTAACAATGAAGCTTAATCAGAATAGAAGGGAATGGCTACCACAGCATATGGCTAGACTAAAAAAGCACTTAGTAACAAGTGCTGTGCAAGAGACAGATCTTCTCTGAGTTGCAGTGTGAGAAGAAAATTAAAATAGAAGTGGAGTTGACATTAAACAATAAATCTGTCAGACCAACTCCAATTCTAAATCAAGCAAGGTAATCAAAACCAAACAATTCCCCATACTTCCCCCGCCCCCCCCCCCCAAATCTGGGATATTTTGCTAGAACTGCTAAAAACAAATGAAAATGAGACAATTTTGAGTTTAGTCTGAGAAAAAAAGTTGCATTATGCATAGAGGAACAAAAATAACAATTAGAACAGACTCTTCATAAACCATGTACACAGGAAGCTAATGGAACAAGATCTCTAAGTGCTGAGAGAAAACACAAAGAGGACTTCCACTGCCAGCCTTGATGGAGTAACTGAGAATAGATTTACCTTCTAGTGAAGCCAGTCATGGAGCAGAACAAAATATATGGAATCACATATAAAATATATATTAAATAATATATTTTACTTTTTAGAATTAATTTTAAACTTATACACAAAAATGGTGAGATGTTACTACAATGAGTTTCCATATATTCCTATCTCCATATACCCTATTAATATCTCATATTACTATACTTGTCACAATTAATGATTTTTAAATTGGATAACAGGTACTGGAGAACAGTGATACCTTAGATAAAGGGAAAGATAAGTCAAATCCTATGATTGTCCTGGATGAAATTTCTGGATTGCTACACAGAAAAGGGAATCTAAAAAACCCTGAGTAACAAGCATGACATTTTCACTGTGTTAGGGATGTAGGACTCAGAGTTTAGGAAGGTAACAGTAGCATTTGCTAGTGAAATTTTGGGATAAGAGAGATTCATGAACAGAAAGCCTTCAGAAATGTAGATAGAAGTAGCCTTGAGTCTTTAGCTGAATTCTAATCTACTTGGATATAAAATGATCTTCCACAAGATTGAGCAAAACAAATGAGTTTAAGTTGTATATTAAATAATTCTAAGCATTCACACTGGTTGGAAGATATTTTTAGTAATGAACAGCTAGAGTTTTGGTGATTACTGATGTCATAAATAAGAGTGTTAATTGTTAAATCAACAACAGGAGTCACTGTGCAGTTACTCTCCATGTAGGACCTCTGTCCTTAGTGAGTTGTATTATGAGAATTAATGGTAAAAGTAGTCTTCAAATTGTACTTTATACTTTGTGTGTCTATGTGGGTACAATCTGTTGAAATCTTTACTTAGTATATACTAAGTTTATCTTCTGTGTATAAAGATAAATAAAAATGAATCTTAATGAAGAATGGGATGAGAGAGGGAGTATGAGATGGGATGGTTGCGGGTAGGAGGGTGGTTATGGGGAATAAAAATCACTACAATCCAAAAGTTGTATTTTTGAAATTTATATTTGTGAAATACAAATTTTCATAAAAAAGTTCAGCTAGAGTGGAAATATGAGAGAAATTAGTAGAGATAAAGACCTCAGAAAATTAATAGAATGATAATAATAGTGGAAGAGACATTTATTCTAATAATATTTAAAAATAAGGCTTGAAAGGATAGAAGTGATCCTCAATAGCTTTGCTATTGGCCAAAACAAATTTCAAACCTATGCAAAGATAATGCTAATATCGATTATTTAGCAATCCAGGATTCAATATAAACATTCTTGACATGTGAAGAAATAGCAAGTTTTGAGTCATAATCGTGAAAAAATTAATCAATAGAAATATATTCAAGAACCTTAATATGGCTCTTATTATTAAATTAATGTATGTTAAAAATATTCCCAAGGACTTAAATGAGAACAAAAACACCATGAGAAATGGATGATGGACATAAAAAAAGAATAAAGTGAAACTTCAAGAGATGAAAAATTTCATATCTGAAATGAAAAATAAATTTACTGAATTGAATTAAAAGCAAATTAAGAAAATATATATGACAGCATCAGTAAATTAAAACATCCAAATAGAACTAGAGAAGAAAAAGTCTTAAAAAATAAATAGAGAGAGATGTCTGCTACTTATCTTGATGGAATAACAGGCACTAGGTTTATCTTCTCAGCTGAAACAACAGAAAGGAAAGAAGCAAATTAAAAATAAAAGACAACAAAAAACAGTGCTTTCAAGAAAAAATGGCAAACAAATTGGTAAGACCAATGAGTTTTCATATAACTGCCTGAGAGGAGTTTTCAAGTCATGGTATAGGGAGTGTGAACCCACAAGGAGCTCATTGGGCTGCTTGAGTTGGGGAAGTGGAGCTGAGAGTCAAAGAATATTAAAGCATCTAGATTTTGCTAGTCAAGAGAAGAGGAGAAGAGAGATGCACAGACAGTGAAATCCAGAGATTTGTAGATGTATTAAACAGGATTGTTTAATAGGGATTTTACCTGAGGATAGATAAAGAACTAACTGAAAGGATAGAGGGAACAGTAAGTTAGGCTCCCACAGGGTGGGGATATTGACTACACCTATCATTCAGACAAGGAAGATTTCATGACTTACTGACATTTGGGTGGAGCACCTAAAGAATTAGCCTCTTTAATGGAGAGCAGATGGGGCCACATGTATCATTAGTCTGATCCCAGATAACAAATCCTAAAAGCAAGATCTAAAAAGATTATTATTTCCCCAAATAACTGTATCAAAGAAGAAAATGTATAAATATTGATAATAATACCAAAATTACTCAGCATAAAACAAGGTAAAATTTACAATAGCTGGCAATACATTTAAAAATGTCAAGGATACAATTAAGAAGGAAAATGTAACTTATAATGAGACAAAGAAGAACAACCAACTGATACTCAGAGTAACAGAGATGCAGAATTAACAAATAATATATTAAAAATATAGAGAGACCTGGAAAATGTAAAAGCCAAATCAAGTTCTTAGCGTTGAAAACTGTAATGCATGAAACAAAAAATACATTTAAAGGTATTAATAGTAGGTTAGACATTGTAGAAAAAAATTGAGTGAACTTGAAGATCTAGTAATAGAAATTTTATCTGTGTATATGAAATACAAATTTTATTATATGTTACAAATTTTTATTATATAAGGTGAACATATTTCATGTATTTCATATATACAGATAGAGAAAAATAATTTTTAAAATTGAAGAAAACATCAATGAGCTGTGGGATAATCTCATGTTCCCAATATATATAATTGGAATCCATAAAGAATAAGAAAGAGGAGGGACAGAGAAATTATAATTAAATTTATTTATATTTGAAGATATTATCACCAAAAGTTTTCAAATTTTGAAGTACTATCAACATAGACTCAAGATTGATGTACATCAAGTACAAAAAACATGAAAAACTATACCAAGGGATGTTGTAATTGCTCAAAATCAGCAATCAAGAAAAAATTTACAGCCATCAGATAAAAAAGATGTGAGTAGAGAAACAAAAGTTAAATATGACAGCATGTTTCTCATCAGGAATACTATTACTGAGAAGAAAATGGACACCATCTTAAAGAATTAAAAGCCATTTTTCCCAAAAAACAATCTAGACATTCAACTCAACACTAACCAAAATATTAGCAGACTTTTTAAAATATAATTTGATAATAATGTTATAACATTTATGTGAAAATGCAAAAAGGCTTAGAATAGTTGAAACTATTAGAAAAAGAACAAACTGGGGGGGAGTGTCCAATCCTTATTTCATGACTTAGTATAAAGCTATAGTAGTTTAGACTGTATGATATTCTGATGAGAGCAAATGCATCAATGAAACAGATTAGAGGGTCTTGAAAAAGACATTTTACTTTTATTATTTTAACAAAAATTCTACTATTGGAGAAATGACAGTTAATCCTATAAAATATGCTAAAGGAATTAGATCTCATACTAGGGTGTGGGGGGGGGGTGCCCCAAAACCAATTGTTGCCTCACATGACACATAGCAATAAATTCAAAGTAGATCAGAGACCTTAATGTAATAGTTAAAATTTTAAAATTCTAGTAGAAAATATATGAGAAAATCTAAAAATTTGAGATAAAAAAGATTTCTTGACTAGGACTCAAAAATTCTGAAATCTATTGAGATCTTTTGTCCCTTTCTTAAATAGATTGGTTGTCTCTTTTGTCGTTTAATTTTTTGAGTTGCTGATTTATTCTGGGTATTAATCCTTTGTCAGATAGGCAGCTTGCAAATATGTTTCCCACTCTGTTGGATGTCTTTGTACTCTATTGATTGTTTCCTTTGCTATACAAAAGTAATCTCATTTGTCAAGTTTTGCTTTTGTTGCCTCTGCTTTGGAGGTTTTACCCAAGAAGTCATCACCTATAGCAATGTCTTAGAGTGTTTCTCCAATAATTTCTTCCAGCAACTTCATAGTCTCAGCTCCTAAATTTAGGACTTTGATCCATATTGAATTAATGTGGTGAGAGGTATTTATCTAATTTCATTCTTCTACATTTATAATCAGCACCGTTTTCTCCAATTAATGATCTGGGTACTTTTTTTTGTTGTTGTTTTGACAGGCAGAGTTAGACAATGAGAGAGAGAGAGACAGAGAAAGGTTTTCCTTCCGTTGGTTCACCCCCTGAAATGGCTGCTATAGCTGGCATGCTGCGCTGATCCGAATCCAGGAGCCAGGTGCTTCCTCCCGGTCTCCCATTCGGGTGCAGGGGCCCAAGCACTTGGGCCATCCTCCACTGCAGAGAGCTGGACTGGAAGAGGAGCAACTGGGACAGAATCCGGCACCCCAACCGGGACTAGAACCCCGTGTGCTGGCGCAGCAGGCGGAGGATTAGCCAGGCGAGCCGTGGCACCGCCTGTCTGGGTACTTTTGTCAAAAATCAGTTTGATGTATTCATGTGGATTAATGTCTAGGCTCTCTCTTCTGTTCACTGATCTATGTGTCAGTTTTTATGCTAATACCACAATGTTTTAATTACTATAACTTTATATATTGTTTCAAAGTCAGGTATTGTGATGCCTCAAGCTTGATTTTTTTTTTTTTTTTTTTTTTTTTTTAGGATCCCTTTGTCTATTCTGGGTCTTCTGTGATTCCATATGAATTTTAGGTTTTATTTTTTTCTCAATCTGTAAGGAATGTCATTGTTATTTTGATAGAGATTGCATTGAATCTGTAGATTGCTTTAGGTATTATGGGCATTTTAACTATATTAATTCTTCCAAATAATTATGCAAGAAATGTCTTTCCATTTTTGGGGACTCCTTTTGATTTATTTCATCAATTTTTATAATTTTCATTGTGGATATTTTTCATGTCTTTGGTTAAATTTATTCCTAAATATTTGATTTTATTTTGGTCCTTATTGTGAATGGAGTATTTTTCTTGATTTCTTTCAGTGAGTTCATTATTAGCATATAAAAAGCTGCTGCCTGGGCTGATGTTTAGGCAGCAATCACACTAGAGCCTGGATGTGAAGACTCTGCCCTGTGCACAGCCTCCCCTGGGGTAAAGTAGGGCATTCAGCCTTTCAGCAAGACTGTCACTCCAAGATAAAAGTTCCTCAAGGCTCAACTAGTCTCTTAGCTCAACATCTGAGAGTCTACCATGTGGTGTTCCCTTTCCGTACTGCACCATGGACATCCGGTGCCTCAAGAAGGCCCTGAATATTGGTCCTCTTCCAGCTCAAAGTCTTCCTTGAGGAGTCATGCAGATCTCACTACTCACAACATCCTCCCCCTAGTGCCAAGTGATTCGTCCAAGTTCTGTGCAGCTTAATTCCTGCCCAGCCAAGGTTAGTATCCTCAGTAGTGAAGAACTGCAGGTTTAGAAAGGTTAGGCAATTTGAAGTCTCAGAGTGCCAGAATTGTCACTGAGACCCAGCTTAAGCTGCTGACCCAGGCCATTGCTCTTAATGCCTATCTACTGTTGTCTCTCAACCCCAAACCTGCATGGCCAGATGTCATTCAAAGGCTGCTGTTGAATGAGAACCCCCATTCCTCTTCCTGTTCCAACGCTTTCCAGTGTAATTCAGAATCTTTTTTTCTTTTATTCCCCCACTCCATTCTTTAAAAGTATAATCTCCAAGAAATTCCCTTGAGGAGATACCTCATCCAATTCTTCATTATTTTTAGCCACATTACAATGTGCCCTCTAAATTCTGTGTGTGAGGTGGAGGTTCCCAAGTGCCCGTTTTAACACGGCTATAGTGCTTGCCAGCCAACATTCCCCTACAGTATCCTCTTATAATTCCTTCATGCTGCTTCCCAGATACATCAGAATGTAACAAAAATAATTACTTCATTACTAGTATCCACTTGATAAAAACCATGTCTGCCCTGCACCTTAGCAATCTGTCCTAACTTAGTTCAATATTATTGCCAGTCATAGTAATAATCATTTCTGATGGTATGAATGAACACATTTTTTATGTCCTTCTCTGTCAGAAACTTCTGCTATTAATCAGATTCCTCAGAGTATTTCACTTCCAGTTTTGATCCTCGTGCCATATCCTCAGAAAAAATCATGTACTTCTAATTTGATCATGAAGGTTACTGTTCTAATGGATTTTTTTAGACTTCAGGCACTCTGGTTATTTAAATGGACTTAGACAGTATAAACCAGACTCCCTGACATTCCAGAGGCTTCAAGAGTCAATGGCTTCTGGCAAGCAGCCACTCGGGCCTCCACTTGGCCTTAATTAAGTCAGCTCTAACACACCAGTTCTTTAGAATTATGTGTATGCTCAGAGGATTTCAATAAAGAATAGTCTATCATGAAGTCAGAATATTACAGTTGTAACCTGCTGGTGAAGACACTTTTCCCCTATCATTCTTTTCTGAAATACTGTAATCTTTATCTATATATCTATCTTTTTATCTATCAGCTATATCTATCTATCTATCATCTATCTATCTATCAATCTATTATCTATCTATCTATCATCACTCATCTATTGGTCTTTTGCAATTGTACAGGCTTCAATTTATTGAGTACCTTCTTTGTATTAGGTAACTTGAATATTATTTTATTCTCATAGCAAGCCTACAAGGCAACTCCATTTTATAGATAAGAAACGTGATTACAAACAACAGTAAGTGACTTATTCATTGACTGGTACTAAATGTTGTACCTATGGCTTACACTGCTATTTATTTTGTATACATAATAAAGATTTAACATTAATGTAAAATGTAATGCAAATTTGCAGTATTTTTTCTTTTACAGATTTATGTGTTTATTTGAAAGCCATGGAGAGAGAAAGAGAGAGAGAGAGAGAGATTGAGAGAATGAGAATCTTCCATCTGCTGGCTCATTCCCCAAATGGCCGCAATAGCCAGGACTGTGCCAGGCTGAAGCCAGGACTAGTAACCCCATCTGGATCTCCTTCATGTGTGGCAAAGGCTCAAGTACTTGGGTCATCTACCACTGCTTTCTCAGGTGTATTAGTAGGGAACTGGAACAGAAGTGGGGCAGCCAAGACTCAAACTGGCTTTCCAATTTGGGATGCCACTTTCATAAGTGGCAGTTTAACCTCTGTGCCACAACACCAGCCCCAAACACTTTCTATATTCTAATAATTGTTCTGTTATGTTGAACTGCAAGAAATCATTGGTCTTTTATCCAAATAATGACAATTTCAAATGGTTTAATCTAGTATTTGTCTTATTTGATTCTAATAAAAGCCGTATGATACAGCTGTTATTGATGTCATTTTGCAAAAGAGGAAATTGAAGTGCAGCCAGGTGAAATGATGTGCACAGTATTAAATCATCAATAGTGGCATTTCTCCTTTTCTCCCATCAGGCAATTCTTCATCACGAAATGGCAACTATGACGAGGTGATGTGACACTTTGATTGTCCCCCAGGGTGGCAATTCCAAGTTTGTTATTTCACTCACTTCATTCAGCATTTTAAGTACAGGCTATGTATGTCAGTCATATGAATTCTACTTTTCAAGGAATAGTTAGGTGAAAAATCCAGTTAGTTACTCCAGATTTGTATTAAAAAAAAACAAACCCGTTTGAAATAGATTTTTTCAGTGCTATTTAGGACGTTTCTAAAGTATTCAGACATCCATTATTATTGGAACAATGGGTAGTCTTTCAAAGTTTTGATTTCTAAAGTAATTACACCCTTGGATTGTGTTGATTCTGGTGCACTTGTTTAATTGTCCCGTTTGCTGTACTCTCTGCTCGGAGTGTCCTATTCCTTATCCTAAAACTTTAAATTCTTAACCTCAATGGTCACTTTCTTCATAAGAATCCTTCATTTCTTACTCACAACTCTAAATGAACCATTTCTTATTTGACTGTTGCTGCAGTTGGTTTTTTTTTTTTTTATCTTTTATTTAATGAATATAAATTTCCAAAGTACGACTCATGGGTTACAATGGCTTCCCCCCCCCATACCGTCCTTCCCACCCACAACCCTCCCCTTTCCCACTCCCTCTCCCCTTCCATTCACATCAAGATTCATTTTCGATTATCTTAATATACAGAAGATCATGTTGCTGCAGTTTGTTTTCACTTTTCATATACCACCAGTTACTTTCTCTCCTAAATTTTTCTTATCCATCCATCCGTTCATTATTTACTATCCACCAATAAAGGTCTAGTCAGTGTAAGGGTCACTGAGGATACAGTGCTAAACAGGCATGATTGCCACCCTCAAAGGCTTAGTTGGGGAGGCAGATAAGTACACAGAACTGGTTTATAAAACTATTGTTCTCTTTATGCCGGCTCAACACATCTGAGAATTGCAATCCTATCAGTCATAGCTGCTCATGAGGGATGCGATTCTGGAAGATGGTGAGAACTGATGGGGAGGGAAAGAAGAGTTCTGTTCTCCCCACCCCAGAACAGGGATGGGAAATAAATGATGCATGATATTGCAGTCCAGTCTACTCTACTGAGCATCAGCACAACAGGTTTTAGAGAGTTAGTGACATAGAGAGGAAGTGTGCTCCTCCCACAAATAGGGCATCCAGGGGCTGGGAAGAAAGGAGGATCTCTGGGAGATGACCTTTGTAGTAAATCATAGATATGAGTGGAAGTTCACTGCATGAATAGGAGAGGCAAGGGGAGCCAGCTAGAGGATACTAGACAGAACTTGTCAAAGCTTGGAGGTAAGAGGCAGAATGCTGAGTGTGTGAGTGCATGTGTGCATGCGTGTTTGGGTATGAAGAAGTCTTGTTTGGCTATGTTAGAGGGAAATGAGTAGACAAGAACAGAGATATATAGGTATTTTAGAAAAAGTCATACTTAGTGGTTTGGGACCTGGCAAACTCATATTTTTATCCATCTGTGTAGACTGTCATCCGCCTGAGGGCAGAGTTTGTAATCCTGCGCGCATCCCTGTGAGCCAGGCTCCAAGAACATCACTGTAGGTGCACAGCAATTACACTTCACTGTGGAGACAGCTTGGGTGTCCCCCCTACTCTTCCATTCCGAGTAGGCTGATTGCGGGGCGAAGAATTTCAGGAGAATATGGCTAATTCTTGGTGTACTCATAGGGGAGAGACAGGCACTGGGTTATTAGCATGAGGGTCTGTTTGGAAGAAACAAAGAAGACTCAAATCCATTTTCACAATGACACTAAAAACCAGCATTCCTTCTCTGAATGCTATTTGTGCCTGTTTACTTTCTTTCTGTGGCACCAGGCTGGGCTGCATTTGCCATTTAGACATAATTACTATTTTATTATTATTTTTTTTTCACAGTTAAGTGGAGCATTTGAGCACAGCTGAATCGCTGGGAGCCTCGGTGGAAGAAATCTATTAGCAGTATGGCTTGAAACAATACACAAAAGGCCGCTGCGTGTGGTCTGCCTTCCACGCTTTCAACTTCCTTATGTGGAACAATAAATCTCCAAGTCAGCTAGAACGCAGAGACTCCCATCCAACGAGAGATCCGCATTTTTATCTTTTATTCATTGGCAGGAACATTAGCTGTAGGAGGTATTCAAATCACACTTTTATTTAAACAAACACAGCTGGATCACAGCCTCTTAATATAGCAATTCTCTAATGAAAAATAACAACATAGTATTTATCTCTTTTCTTTTGTGTGACTCTCAATTTGCTAAAATTAGGCAGACTTCAATCCCATACAAAATTGGCATGTTTTCATGACCAGAGCTCATCGCAACTAACTGCAAAATTATAATGGGGATGTAATTACGGGAGGGCATGTGAAATACACATCCTTTTGCTGCTGTAAGCTATATGGGGTTATACAATTATGTTGTAATAACATCATTTATCTTAAAGGAGTCACGCAGCTGACTTCATTTATTTAACTTGAGCACTCCAATTATGTGCTGTGTCACTTTAACATACATGTCTTGCCCAAAGAACACGGTGTAATAATAACGGTAAAAGCAATAATGATAATAGTACACATTTGTGCAGGGCGCCAAGGAACACAAAGCGGTTTTACAATCATGATCTTTCTGGAGCCTCATAATGGCTCTGTATGGCAAGCACCTAAGCCTGTATTTCTGTGTGCCCCATTTTACTGATGAGAAAGCTGCTGTCCAGAGAAGTGAAGTGATGTCTACTCCCACACTCAGTAAGTGGTCAGATGAGAACTTAACACTGACTTGATGTTCAGCGGGGTCATGCAACTGCCCCCACCATCGGAACCAGAGTTTGGACAGGTTCACTTCTTTAGTTCATCTCACAAATATCTTTTAAGGCAGACAAAATAGTCTGGGGTGATGGATAGTACATGTAGTAATTCTATGACCCTGAGCAAATTAAGTTAACTTATGAGACCCCAGATTCCTTGATAGAAAAGTTGAAATGATTATACATAATAAACAGGCTTGTGCTAAATATTAACTGCAATAAAACTTGTGAGGTGCCTGGGAACAGGGGAACAGGTGCCAGAAATGAGTTCATTCTCTTTCCCTGCAGCACAGGGAAAAAAATTCTTCCATTTCATACAGGAATAAATTTCTATGCATTTTGTTTAGGTAACTTGCCAAGCTCACAAAGTTAAGAAGTGTCAGGGCAGATCTGAAATTCACAACTTCCCTTTACATATACACTTATTTCTGCTCACCTTATGACTTCAAATGTTCTCTATCATTCTCAGTTCTTTACTTTTTTTGCTTAAATATACAAAAGTAAAATAAAATACTTGTCTTTTTCAAAAACTAACGTCTTAGTGTTATTTGCCACAGTTGGAAAGACTTTATCTCAGTTCTAATGAAAAGAGCAGAACTTGGGGGCAGGAAACCTGTCATGGGCTTCTGATGACAAAGTTACTAAGGTATGTGGATTTAGGCCAATTCTCTGTGTCTTCCCAGTGTGGGATAGATCATTCATAAATGTTGTTTGAAGGGACCGGAGCCATGGCTCACTTGGTTAATCATCCACCTGCGTGCCAGCATCCCACATGAGCGCCAGTTCTAGTTCCGGTTGCTCCTCTTCCAGTCCAGCTCTCTACTGTGGCCCAGGAAGGCAGTGGAGGATGGCCCAAGTGCTTGGGCCCTGCACCCACATGGGAGACCACGAGGAAGCACCTGGCTCCTGGCTTCGGATCAGCGCAGTGCCGGCCGTAGCAGACATTAGGGGGGTGAACCAACAGAAGGAAGACCTTTCCCTCTGTCTCTCTCACTAACTTTATCTGTCAAATAAATAAAAAAAAAGTATTAAAAATGTTGTTTGAATCCTCACTTTCTAAGAATAAGCCTGTAGTATATACTAATTTTTGGAGAGACGAGAAAGCTTGTCCAAAAACAGATTTGGTTTGCCTCTTGCCAGACACCATCAGTATTTGCTCATTAGTACACTGCTCAAAATACTCTCATTTCATCTTTACAAAACCAAGTACAATGATATTTTATAGATGAGGAAATGGAAATTAAAGGATTTGTCAGAGTTGTGAAATTTCTATTAGCATAACTACAAGCTAATGGTTTGAGGAACTTAACTTTCATGTTTCCTGAACAATTAAGTAGTTAAATGGGCAAGATGGATGGCATATCTTTGGATGCCTCCAATTATAAAATAAAGTTTTATAGATTTTATAATGATCACAGTTCCTAGAGGAACCAGCAAAGATGTAGCTTCCATACATCAGCATTTTAACTGAGACAGTCGGGACAAAGTTTCCTAACTTAAAAAAGCTTTACCTAGCGAAGTCATTTCTTTCTCTCTCTCTCTCTCTCTTTTTTTTTTTTTTTTTGGACAGGCAGAGTTAGACAATGAGAGAGAGAGACAGAGAGAAAGGTCTTCCTTTTTCTCCGTTGGTCACCCCCTAAGTTGCCACTATGGCTGGTGCGCTGTGCTGATCCGAAGCCAAGAGCCAGGTGCTTCCTCCTGGTCTCCCTTGAGGGTGCAGGGCCCAAGCACTTGGGCCATCCTCCACTGCCTTCCCAGGCCACAACAGAGAGCTGGACTGGAAGAGGAGCAACGAGGACAGAATCCGGCACCCCAACTGGGACTAGAACCTGAAGTGCCTGCACCACAGGCGGAGGATTAGCCTAGTGAGCCGTGTTGCCGGCCTGAAGTAATTTCAAGTGTGTTCCCTAATTCCACCACAGTCTAGGGGCCAAGGTACTTTGTGAGCAGGTTGATGGAGGTTCAAAAATATGGAAATGTTTAGAAAAGAAATAATAGAATAAGATTCTTTGTCTGTATTAGTGTGCTATTTTTTTTTCTTCTCTAGATTTTTTTCTTACTTATCCATTTATACATTAAATTAGTTGATATTTGGGTTTAAAAAATAAACTAAAACCTGAAATATCCTTTACTTTCACTGCTTTTCAGGAGATTAAATTGTTGGAGGAACATCCAAGTAAGAAGCCTTTACAGTACAGTAAGTTTACATAGATACAGATGAGAGAGTGAGTGCCGGCTTTGAGTTGGCACAAAGGTAGGGGTTACCAATTCTGATTAGAGAATAGAGTTAGGGAGCTTTCACAGACAAGGAGTCCCTTGAGCACAATTTTTCCCCAATATGCTTTTAATTATAAGTGCCAAAAAGTCTATATAAATGATTTACTTTCATATTGCCTTTTATTGAGTTTTATATCTTAAAGCTTCAGACAGAAAAGAGACTGCTGCAATCAACTGCCCACATCTGAGAGTTTTGATGTTAAAAGTTCTGGAGGGAGATTTTGCTAGCTTACTCCCAAACTGATCAGTGGTATCTATAGGCAGCATTACCTAGAAATAGGCAGATTCCACACAAGCCTCCTCAGTGGTACTGAACAGTGGCCGTTTCCCAAAGGGGAGATTCAGGATCAGACAGTTCTGCAGGGGGGTGTTTCTCAAATTATGGCATACAGGCACCGGGGGATCTCACTGGCTTTTATGGGGTTCATGAAATCAAAACATGTTTTTTCTTTCTTAATAACCGAAAGCAATTGTTTGCTTTTTTAAAAAATTATGTTTGTGGGACTGGTGCTGTGGCGCGGCGGGTTAAAGCCCTGGCCTGACACACTAGCATCCCATATGAATGCCGATTCTAGTCCCGGCTGCTCTTCTTCCAATTCAGCTCTCTGCTATGGACTGGGAAAGCAGTAGAAGATGGCCCAAGTCCTTGGGCCCCTGCACCCTCGTGGAAGAACCAGAAGAAGCTCCTGGCTCCTGGCTTTGGACCAGCGCAGCTCCGGCCGTTGCGGCCATCTGGGGAGTGAACCAATTGATGTAAGACCTCTCTCTCTGTCTCTACCTTTCTCTAACTCTGTCTTTCAAATAAATAAAA
This sequence comes from Oryctolagus cuniculus, assembly GCF_051225735.1. Lineage (NCBI taxonomy): Eukaryota > Metazoa > Chordata > Mammalia > Lagomorpha > Leporidae > Oryctolagus > Oryctolagus cuniculus. The sequence goes on from NC_142873.1 coordinate 112,955,205, forward strand.
TAATTTTTTGTGTCTACACTGATACTGCAAAGGTAAGTGGTAGGTAAAATTGCTGGAGCATTAACATGAGTCAAAGTAATGGCACAAAATTTACAGGTTTTCATATTCTCAGCATTTTGCATTTGCACCTAAAAATGCCAGTTTCCTTCAAGAATGTCCTTGATTAAATAGTAAAAATATTATAATACTATTCATTAAATATTAACCTCGTGTATCACAATTTTAATATCTGCATATGAAAATGGTTATGTCAGAAAACTATTTTGTTCTTACTGAAGTTTCTACCTTGAAGAAAAGTAGTTACGCAAATATTTGAATCTCAAACTGAAATAGCTGCCTTTTTCATGGAACAAAATTTTATTTGGAAGAATAACTTGTAGAAAAACTGTGTTTATTCATATTTGGTTTTTAAGCAGGCAAATACATAAACAAAGTAAGCCAAATATCCATTCAAAGTTGATTGATGAGTGTTAAAATAACAGAATATGGAAAGTTAACTTATATCATTTCAGGTTCCATATTTCCACCTGTCTTCAAGAAATTACATTTTGTAGCCAACATTGTGGTATAATGGGCTAAGCTGCTACCTGTGATGCTGGCATCTCATATGGGAGCTGGTTCCAGTTCCAGCTGTACCACTTCTGATCCAGCTCCCTGCTAATGTGCCTGGTAAAGCAGCGGAAGAAGGCCCATAGTCCTTGGGCCCCTGTTCCCATGTGGAAGACCAGGAAGAAACTCTTGGTTCCTGGCTTTTGCCTAGCCCAGTTCTTGCCATTGTGGCCATTGTGGGTATGAACCAGCAGATGGAAGATCTCTCTCTCTCTCTCTCCCTCTTTCTCTCTCTGTAACTCTGACTTTCAAATAAATAAAATAAAAATCTTTTTAAAAAAGGAAATTACCTTTTTTCTAGGTTTCATGAAAATTCAAAGAATAATATCTGCAAAATCCTCCAAATCCTTTTCATATGAACCAGCAAAGCCAGCATATTAAATAGATTGAATGTAGATATATACAAGGAAATTTGTCTTCTATTAAACTAAACATTAATTTTCCAAACTGTATAGCTCACAATAGTGCCAGCTTTCTCTTTAATTTTTTGAAAACACATGTTTCAAGAAATGTTGCCCATATTTTAGCATATATTGCTATTTACTGTGAATTAATATATATAGATATATTCAAAATTATCCTAGTTTAACATTTCTAAATGATGATAACTGGTAGATATAATATAATCAACAAAACCGAAAGGCTCTGTAGTCTACAGTAGTTTTCAAAAGCAGACTCTGATTCTGAGAACAAAATGCTTGAAACCTGCTACCCTAGGTAATGACTGGAATCTTCAACTATGGATAATGGCAATCCAGTGGGAAGAGATGGCAGAGTGTCCAAGTGCAGAGACAAGGACGTATGAAGCTGTGTGGCACATCCTGGAACTTCAGTGGGTACAGCTGAGATATGGAATATAAAAATAGATTGTGGAGAGATGAAGCTGAAGAAGGAACATTTTCTATCAGGTAATCTTGTGCCTGAGCAAAGTTTTATGCAAGAAAATGATAGAATGTTGTGGCACTTTGTTGACTGTGTGGAAAATGGGTAGATAATAGTGTTGGGATGAGAAGTGGATATCAATAGAAACAAGGAAATGAGTTAGAAAGCTAGGACAATAGCTAAGCCCAGAAAACATGAGGAATTGAATTAAGGGAATGTTGGTTGGAATGGAAAAAAAGGGGTAAACAGATCTTGTAAAGAACTTTAGGAAACAGAATTGAAAACAAAGACATCCTGATGGACATTACTGGGCGTAGATTTCATAGTTTAAGGTATGTAGGAGATGAGAAGTTAAGCCAAATAATATCCACAGGATTTGGTGCTATTTCCTGTTTGGCCATTGTCAGTGTATAGCTTTCCTTCTCAAGGTTACCTCACTGTCCAAGATAGCTGATGCTCACAGCATCACATCAGCATTCCAGGTTGGCTTCAGAAGGAAGCAGGACAGGACAAATGGGCCAGGTTTCCAACTGATTTAGCATCTCTTAGCAGTTTTTCTGTTATTTCTGCTACTCTCATTGTTCATATCTTGAACTTTACAACATTCAGGTGAAAGAAGTATAGGAAATACAGGAAATTAGTTGGGTTCATTGATATTTAAAAAAACCAGCAGGGTCATTTTACAACAAAGGAGGGAGAAGTGTTCATCAGATGGCATCCAGCAAGAACTGCCATAGATACCTACAGTCCTACTTTTCTTCCCCCAGAAATACTGCTATCCAGAATTTTTGAACATTTCTTTTTACCATGAAATTTTCTGGGATCAAGAAGGACAGCTACTTTTTTGTTTGTTTGTTTGTTTGTTTTTATTTTTTATTTTATTTTTTATTTTTTTAAACTTTTATTTAATGAATATAAATTTCCAAAGTACAGCTTATGGATTACAATGGCTTCCCCCCCATACCGTCCCTCCCACCCACAACCCTCCCCTTTCCCACTCCCTCTCCCCTTCCATTCACATCAAGATTCATTTTCAATTATCTTAATATACAGAAGATCAGCTTAGTATACATCAAATATGGATTTCAACAGTTTGCTCCCACACAGAAACATAAAGTGAAAAATAATAGATGATTTTTTTTTAAATGATGATGAAATCAGAGCAGACCTATTGTCATGTTTAATCCCAGTGAGAGTCAAGTTGGGAATTGATAATTTCTTTTTTTTTTTTTTTTTACAGAGGATCAGTTTAGTATGCATTAAGTAAGGATTTCAACAGTTTGCACCCCCATAGAAACACAAAGTGAAATATATTGTTTGAGTACTCGTTATAGCATTAAATCTCAATGTACAGCACATTAAGGATAGAGATCCTACACGAGGAGTAAGTGCACAGTGACTCCTGTTGTTGACTTTACCAATTGACATTCCTGTTTATGGCATCAGTAATCTCCCTATGCTCCAGTCATGAGTTTCCAAGGCTATGGAAGCCCTCTGAGTTCTCCGACTCTTATCTTGTTTAGACAAGGTCATAGTCAAAGTGGAGGTTCTCTCCTCCCTTCAGAGAAAGGTACCTCCTTCTTTGATGACCTGTTCTTTCCATTGGGATCTCACTCGCAGAGATCTTTTGCCAGAGTGTCTTGGCTTTCCATGCCTGAAATACTCTCATGAGCTTTTCAGCCAGCTCCGAATGCCTTTAGGGCTGATTCTGAGGCCAGAGTGCTATTTAGGACATCTGTCATTCTATGAGTCTGCTGAGTATCTCACTTCCCATGTTGAATCACTCTCCCCTTTATTTACTCCATTGGTTAGCGTTAGCAGGTACTAGACTTGTCTATGTGCTCCCTTTGACTCCCAGTCCCTCCACCATGACCAACTGTGAACTGAAACTGATCACCTGGAACAGTGAGATGGCATTGGTACATGCCACCTTGATGGGATTAAATTGGAATCCCCTGGTATGCTTCCAACTCCACCACTTGGGGCAAGTCAGCCTGAGCATGTCCCAAATTGTACATCTCTTCCCTCTCCCATTCCCACTCCCATGTTCAACAGGGATCACATTTCAGTTAATTTTCAACACTTAAGAATAACTGTGCATCAATTACAGAACTAAACCAGTCATATTAAGTAGAACAGATAAAAAAACTACTAAGAGGGATAATGTATTAAGTTGTTCATTAACAGTCAGGGCTATGCTGATCAAGCCACCGTTTCCCATAGTGTCCACTTCACTCCAACAGGTTTCCCTCTTGGTGTTCAGTCAGTCGTCACCGATCAGGGAGAACATATGGTATTTGTCCCTTTGGGATTGGCTTATTTCACTCAGCATGATGTGTTCCAGATTCCTCCATTTTGTTGCAAATGACTGGATTTCATTGTTTCTTACTGCGGTATAGTATTCTAAAGAGTACATATCCCATAATTTCTTTATCCAGTCTATCGTTGATGGGCATTTAGGTTGGTTCCAGGTCTTAGCTATTGTGAATTGAGCTGCAATAAACATTAGGGTGCAGACCTCTTTTTTGTTTGCCAATTTAAATTCCTTTGGGTAAATTCCAAGGAGTGGGATGGCTGGGTCGAACGGTAGGGTTATCTTCAGGTTTCTGAGGAATCTCCAGACTGACTTCCATAGTGGCTTGACCAGTTTGCATTCCCACCAACAGTGGGTTAGTGTCCCTTTTTCCCCACATCCTCGCCAGCATCTGTTGTTGGTAGATTTCTGCATGTGAGCCATTCTAACCGGGTTGAGGTGAAACGTCATTGTGGTTTTGATTTGCATTTCCCTGATTACTAATGACCTTGAACATTTTTTCATGTGCCTGTTGGCCATTTGGATTTCCTCTTTTGAAAAATGTCTATTGAGGTCCTTGGCCCATCTCTTAAGTGGGTTGTTGGTTTTGTTTTTGTGGAGTTTCTTGATCTCTTTGTAGATTCTGGTTATTAACCCTTTATCTGTTGCATAGTTTGCAAATATTTTTTCCCATTCTGTCGGTTGTCTCTTCACTCTCCTGACTGTTTCTTTTGCAGTACAGAAACTTCTCAATTTGATGCAATCCCAATAGTTGATTTTGGCTTTGACTGCCTGTGCCTCCCGGGTCTTTTCCAGAAATTTTTTGCCTGTGCCAATATCTTGAAGGGTTTCTCCAATGTTCTCTAGTAACTTGATGGTGTCAGGTCGTAGATTTAGGTCTTTAATCCATGTTGAGTGGATTTTTGTGTAAGGTGTAAGGTAGGGGTCTTGCTTCATGATTCTGCACGTGGAGATCCAATTTTCCCAGCACCATTTATTGAATAGACTGTCCTTGCTCCAGGAATTAGTTTTAGATCCTTGATCAAATATAAGTTGGCTGTAGATGTTTGGGTTGATTTCTGGTGTTTCAATTCTGTTCCATTGGTCTATCCATCTACTTTTTAACTTGGGTATCTCAACTGGTGACTGGAATTTTTCATAACACTATATAAGAACTTAGAATACAAAGAAACTCTAGAAAGCCCAACTTCCTATTTTTCTGAATGACTATCATAATTGCCTAGCTGCTTGATCCATTTATTTGAATTTCTCATTCTAATTCCCCCTACACAGTGGCAAGATTAATCTGTTTAAAATGTATTTTAAGTCACACTATTTTTCAAGAATCTTAATTAATTCCTCAAAGGCTACAGAACATTCCCAAGTATTCATAAGGCACTTACCTTTGCACCACCCCCATTCTGCACAATTAGAAATTCTCCATATGTCACATTCTCTTCTGCCTCTTTGATCTCAGTGATTTCCCCCCCCCTTCTTCTGCTTAAAGAAATTTCACTTCCCCACCCTGAATTAAGTTACACACTGTATCATTTAATATTAACGTGGTATGAGCTATGTCATTAAAAAAGAAGAGTTCAAAGTCATCTTGCAATTTTACCAAAAGCAACATTTGCAGGCATAACTTTCATACAATAAGCTTCAGCTAAATGGAACTTCATGCTATGGGCAATTCAACTTGTATGGTTTTGCTCAAGATACTTTAGCTTTTTTGATTTCTAGCTGTGTAACTGCATGGGGCAATGATACTTACAGTGTATTTAGGACTTCTTGAATTTTAGTCCACTCAAAACAACATTCAGTAATGAAACATCACAAGACCCTACTTAGTAATCACAGATACTCATACATTCCACCTGTTATGCTTAAAGAACATCTTCCTCCCCAGCCAACTAGGAACAATTAGGAATGAAAAAGAAATAAAAGACACCCAAATAAGAAAGCAAGAAGTTAAGTCATCTGTTTGCTGACACTGTGATAGTTTGTACAGAAAACCCCAATTCTTCAAAAAAGACATTTAGAACTAATAAATGAACTCTGTAGAGGATGCAAACCAACAGAAAATTCTGTTGCATTTCTACATGTTAACTGTGAACTATTTAAAAATAAAGCAAGAAAATAATTTTACTTACAAAAGCATCCAAAAAATCCTTATAAATAAATTTAATCAAGGTTAATCATAGGTCTATACACTGAAAACTGTAAAACATGGATGAAAGATATTGAAAAATTGAATGGAAAGATATCCTGTGTTCATGAATTGAAACAATTATCATTGTTAAAATGGTTAGATTTTCCACAACAATCTTACCAATTCCATGTTATTCTCATTGAAATACCAATGAAATTCCTTATGAAAATAGAGAAAGAAAATCATAAACTTTGTATGGAACCATAAAAACCTCAAATAGTCAAAACTTTCTTGAACAAAAACAATTAAGTTGGAAGCAACACACTACTTGATTTCTTTTTTTTTTAAGATTTATTTGAATATTTGAAAGTCAGAGTTACACAGAGAGAGGAGAGGCAGAGAGAGAAAGAGAGAAAGAGAGAGAGAGAGAGAGAGAGAGAGAGAGAGGTCTTCTACCCGATGGTTCACTCTCTAATTGGCTGCAATGGCTGGAGCCGCGATGATCCGAAGCCAGGAGCCAGGAGCTTCTTCCCAGTCTCCCATGCGGGTGCGGGGGCCATCTTCTACTGCTTTCCAGGCCATAGCATAGAGCTGGATTGGAAGAGGAGCAACCAGGTCTCAAACTGGCATCCATATGGGATGCCAGCACTTCAGGTCAGGGTGTTAACCCACTGCACCACAGCACCGGCTCCTCTTGATTTCAAAATATATTACAAAACTATATTAGTCAAAATAGCATGACACTGGAATAAAAATGAACACATTAACCAATGAAATAGAATAGAGATCCTAGCAATAGTCCCACACATTTACAGCTCTTTTATTTTTTCAAAATGAATAAAAAGACAGTCTCTTCAGTAAGTTATATTTTGGAGTTCTTTCAAAAATAACAATATAACTACCATATTATCCAGCAAACTCGTTTTTGGGTTTATGTCCAGAGAAAATAAAATCGATATCTTGAAGAGATATCTGCACACCTAACATACATTGCAGCATTATTCACAATAGCCAGGATATAGAATCAAACTAAAGATACACCAATGAGTAAATGTGGCATATATGCACAGCAGAGTACAACTCAGTCTTTTAAAAGGATGAAATTATGTTATTTACAATAACTTGGAGAAAATTATCCTAAGTGAAATAAGCCAGGCACAAAAATATAAATACTTTATGATCTTACTTATATGTGGAAACCAGAAAAAAGTTGAATTTATAGAAGCAGATTAGAATGATGGTTACCAGGGTTTGGTGATAGTGCAGAAAGGGGAAATGTTTGACAAAGAATGCAAAGTTTCAGTTAAACCAGAGAATAAGTTTTGGAGACCTATTGCACTGCATGGTGACTAGTTAATAATAATAATGTATATATTCAAGTTGCTCAGAGTAGGTTTTTTTTTTACATTTTTTCATTTGACATTGACAAACACACACACAGTGAGAGAGACAGAGAGATAAAGAATCAAGAGTTTGGAGTTCAGTCTGAGTTCCCACATGATGACAGTGACCCAAGTACTTGAGCTTTCACCTGCAGCCTCCCAGGGTGTGCATTAGCAGGCACCTAGGTTAGAAATGGAGCCAGCATTCAAATCCAGGGACTCCAGTATGGGGTGCAGGCATTTGAAGCAGCAACATAACTAATGACAAATATCTTCCCTAAGAGTTGATTTTAAATGTTCTTATTACAAAAGTGTGTGAAGTGCTTGCCATATTAACTAGCTTAATTTAAATCATTGCATAATATATATAAATCAAAACATCATACTGTATCCCATGAATGAGTACCATTATTATTTTTAAAAAGCATCTTCCTTTAACTCATGCCCAAACATAGTCTTAGTGATGAGCAGGTTGCTTAGAATTATAAGTCTGGCCCTGTGCATAAGTGTTGGCCTCATGCTTTTTCCACAGAATTCTACCTTATTTTGCTAATATGAGCCCTATAGATATTAAGTGGCCAGTTTTCGCTGTTGTTCGGTGTTAACATTGGATCCTTTTTTGACCTTATTCTTAACAACTCAGATATATTGTGATTTGAAAATCCACATCTCTGCATCATCTGCCCACACACCTTTTTCTTCTTATTTAGCATACATTATTAACCTTACAAACTAATTATCAACAGATATAAAAGGTCTATGAGGATAATACTTCATTTTCACTTTGGCAAACTTGATCCTCTGATTTGCTCTAGGGTCCTTTGAGAAGTGTCAGGATATACACTCTCTTTAATACATATTTTTCAGGATTTACTTTTACCTACAGGACTGGAGCTGTGCTGTGGCTTGGCAACATAGTGCACTAGAATGAGGTCACTTAAAATCTCTTCCCCGCTTTTTCCTAAGATCCACAGATTACACAGTAAGGTGTAAAATAACCTGTGCAGATAGTTGATTCAGATACTGAATCAACTTGTGTGCTACATAACAGTATGATATTGAGCATGGTTTTTAATGTTTTGAACTTGAAGTTCATTGTCAATGTATGGGAAATAACACCTCTAGAAGAGTTTACTTTACACCCTGGCAGTAGTCATTTGAGAAAGCTAGGATATTCCCTCTTAATTATCAACATTTATAAGGTTCTGACTTGTTAACTAATTTACTTGATACTATTTTCTAACTTTGGGTAAGTAGATGTATATTCTCAGATTCTATCCACCTATCTTGGTTTCAGTTTTAGCATTGTATAATAAATGTTTAATAATGATATTATATCACTGGACAGTTAGGAGCACTAAGTCCCATGACAGAAATGAAAAACGTGGCGCATAGTAAGTGCTCTTGAGGGACTACATTTGAGATATACAGCTAGATGAAGATGGAATTCTGTAAATGACTACCTTAGGCACACATTCAAAGAGATATCTATTATTTCTCAAATATTTGCTGAGGCTACTGTCTGCTGTGCTGTGTACTGTAGTTACAAAGAAGAATATGCCATGACTCCCATTACCAAAGGACCATATGAGTTAATATATGCAACAGTGCTTGGCACAAAGTAGGGCTCAATAAATATGAATTTGCTATTACAATGACAAGTTTATTACGATCATTTTTGTTATATCTGCCTTATCCTTAGTTGCCAAGAAAACAGCATTTGAGCCAAGATTAAATGTCCATGCTTTGTCTGGAAAGTGTAAAGACAGGGCTGTATAGATGTGAGGAGGGGGCAGGAATCAAGGCATCATTCCAGACTTTTCTTGCCGTTAGCAAGTAGTTCATCTGGTGCAGTCAGTTGCCAGGTAGGGTAACATAGCTTTTCATTCCTGAAGAGGATATGCCCTTAATTGCCCAATTCTGTTTGGGTTGTGATTGGTATCATTGTCCATTGATATTTATTACTTGTTCTAAACAAATGAACAGACTTTGCATATTTAGTCTTCCCTACTGCCCTTATCACAGAGTAAATCCTTCTTTGCTCCAGGGTCCACTGGACGCATAAGAATCACAGTATCTACAAGTCACTGGAATTGTTGTTGTGCTGGTAGATATGTTCCCCATTTCCAAGAGCATAGTTGCAGCGTCAGGAAGCACAATTTTGCAAGTGGCTCCCTGGATGTGACAGAGGGCATACCCACTTCTTGCTCATAATAACTGCTCTGTGTACTGTAGCTGTTACAGACACAGTTCCATGTATTGTTTTTGATTCAATATATATTATAAATTATGGAGATTGAGAAGCAAGACAAGGTGATGTGTCATGCATCATCCATTTCTTCACAAATGTCACAGAATGGGATTCAAATCCCTTTGTAGTTGGGTTCACTAAACCTTGTGAAACATTTCTAGGCAGGCTATGCAAAGAACTCAGGCTTCAGGGCTGTCCAAGAGAGATGAGGCACAGAGAGATTGTATTTTCCTGTCTCTCTCCAATTTCCTTTAATTGCAATGGTTAAAGTTTGTTTCCCTGGGGGTTAACTCATGCACATTTATTTCTAGGTTGTGTCATCCAGTTCCTTAGACTTATATATCATTATTAACAATGTAATATGAGTACTGTTATCATCATCATCATCATTAATACTCTATGTATTTTGGGAGGGGAATACATCTACCTTCTCTCTCTCTCTCTCGCTCTCACTCTCTCATCTACCTACCTACCTACCTATCTATATATACCTACCTATTATGGAGGATACAATGGCAAATATATTAAATGGATATGTTGGAACAGTGAGCAGGAAGAATTAAACTTTTGGGATTATAGAAGTAGTCCACAAAAAGAGAAAAGGGCTTGCCTGGAAAGTGAATTATACTCACAGAAAATCAAGAACAAAGATTCTGAAACAAGATATAGTATGCAGAAAAGAAGTTTTTTTTAAACTTTTTTTTAGTAAATATAATTTTCCAAAGTACAGTTTATGGATTATAATGGCTTTTTGCCCCCCATAACTTTCCTCCCACCCACACCCCTCGCATCTCCCGCTCCCTCTCCCATTCCTTCACATCAAGATTCATTTTCAATTATCTTCATATACAGAGGATCGATGTAGTATATATTAAGTAAAGATTTCATCAGTTTGCACCCACACAGAACATAAAGTGTAAAATACGGTTTGAGTACTAGTTATAGCATTACTTCTTCACATTGGATGACACATTAAGGACAGAGGAGTTTTGCACTGTTGAACATGACATGTAAGGCATGGCTTTTAACTTAAGCAGGGATAAGTATTATAGAATCATACTTCCACTGAGAATCTTGAAATCAAATAGTGGCAGCTTCCTAGTTGCTATCCTTTCTGTGTTTCAAATACCTCATTTGCTTAATAGGAATAATAACACTACCCATCTCTCATTTTCTCTTTTGCTAGGCAGTTAGCAAGTACTCAGCAACTATTAATCAATATGAAGCAGCAGGAAGTCATGAAGCATTTTGAAAAGCAGAATGACATGGCCAGATCTGTGGCTTTTGTGTAGAGAATGTATTATGTTGAAGGGGTTGGGACCAGACGCTGAGAGAACAGTTATTTTCTGATCTGATATTGTAACAGCAAAGGGAGAGATATTTACGTAAACTAGGCTGGAGTCAGTAGGAAAAGTTAGGAATTATTTAGAAGGCAAAGTATCTAGAACTTGGTAGGTAATTGACTGGAAATGAAGCATAGAGGGGAGGGCTAACTAAAGGCTCACACTCGGGTTTTTGCCTTGGGTGATTGTAAGGAAGTACAGAGAAATGCACCAGGAGAAGAGAACACAGATTGCTTTAAGAAGGCAGGAAGGCAGCATCAAGAGTGCTCAACTTGGAAAACGGTGGTATGTAAGGAGTGGCATGCATCCACTGTGCTTGGATTAGTGATCAGGTGGTAGCACTTTGGAGAAGAAACTATTATCTCTTTTTGATAGAAGAGAAACTTGAGGCTCAGAGTTGTTACCTAAATGGCTTAAGGTCACATATCTGGTTAGGTCTAGCATCCAGTGTGAGCTTTGGTTCATTAAAAACAACAGTAGTGACAACAATAACAGCATTCTTTTCTGAGTGCCTTCTATGTGACAGGCAGTGGAGGAAGTGCAGGAAACCTAAGAAAGGTAAAGTACAGCTCCTACCTTTCAAGAGCTCACAGTTTTAGAAGCTCTGTGAAGAATCAATGGTAAATTTATATCAGAGCTGTACAAGAATGGGCTGTGGGCTTGCACCAGGGTTTTGAAAAAAAATTTCAAAGTGGTAAAGTAGCTTAACTGACTCTCAGAATGGAAGTAAGAATTTTCCAGGTCAACGTCTGGGGTCATTAGGGCAAAGGAGAAAACAAGTAGGAATTTCTGGTTTGGGTTTGGAGCAGCAGGTGCAGAGATATGGAAGGTAGGAAGAGCCTTGCATTCTCAGGAAATCTTTGGCACTTTGTTGCAGTTAGAGGGAGGCTGGAGCTGCCTATTGAGGGCTTGGAAAGCCACGTTAAGAATCTGACCTTATCTTTCAGGCAAAGTGTCTTTAACTGTAGACTTCAGAAGGACTTCAAAGTCCCTAAAATCTGACTCATAATTTCTATACATATGTGCTGTCTCAAAAACTGAAGGAGAGCTCCAGGAAGGTAGTGATTGCCAATGTTGGATTCTAAAGTGCAAAAGCATGCTATTTTTCCTTAGGATGTAATCATATTTTATATAATAAAAGCTTGTGCCATCTTCAGATTACTGTATACTTTCTACTATGCCAGACAGTCAGTATAGCTCTCTGATAATTTAGGCAATAAGATATACAAGATATTTATTGGGGGGAGGGATGCTAATGAAAGGTAGAAGAGGAAGGAGCAGGAATAGGCAGGAGGAACTTTAAGACAGTGATTCAAGTTTGGTGCCCGTGAAGGGAGAGAAGGAAGGAAGGAGGATTGGGAGGGAAGAGGCTCAGATCATGGCACAGCTTTGATAAAGATCTAGATAGGTTGTTGGAGAGCTGTTAAGCAAAGGTTTGTGCATTAGAGATGTCCTACCTGGGGCATTAGTGACCTGGGTCCCTTACCTCTCCTACCATACACAGTCACTGGAAATTGGAAGAACTGTCATGTTGATGTAAATACCACATCAAATCCACAGGGGTTGCAAAAGGAGGCTGCTGGTCAATTCCATCTCTCAAAGAGAGGTCTGGCTGCTACATAATCAAGTTTGTCCTTTGGCCTTTTGTATCCATAAGTTCTATGTCCAAAGGTTTAGCCAACCATGGATAAAAAATATTTTGGAAAAAATTGTGACTACATTAAATAAGTATAGACATTTTTGTCTTGTTACTATTCCATAAAAATGTCACTATTCTATAAAAATGCTTACATAGTATTTATATTATATTTGGCATAAAAATCTAGATATGATATAAATTATGAAGTTTTAAAAAGTTCATGGAAATAAGTATTATGAAAAATCTACAGATAGATTTCAAAATTGTTTACATGAAAATAAAGTTATCTTTTAATTCCCTTTTCCATGAAATTTTCAAGGTCTCTAAGTATACTGAAGGAAGTACAGATGTTATATGAAAATACTTCACCATTTTATATAAGGGACTTGATCATCTGCAGATGTTGGTATCTTCCGGGTTTCTTGGAACAAGTCATCTGTGGATTGTGAGAAAATATCTCTGTTTTTGACTTAGGAAAAAACTACTATAAAATAATTTTGACTGGTTATTTTTGCTGCCAGGACTATTGAATGGGGTCTGAGTTAAGGACAAAGATCAAAGTTCCTCACATTTTGATGATAACTGTGATGAATTAGGGAATGAGTGACCTTCCTTCCAACACTTACTAAGAGTGGTTGAAGGGACCAGTTGTTTGTGGCATGGCAGTTAAAGCTGTTTCCTGCATCACCAACATCTCATATGCACATCAGTTTGTGTACTTGCTATTTCACTGCTTATCCAGCTCCCTACTAATGGCTTGGAGAAAGAGGTGGAAGATGGCTCAAATGTTTGGGCTGTTGAAACCCATGTGAGAGAACCAAATAATGCCCCTGGCTTTGGGGCCGTTGCTTTGGCATATGGCTGAGCCTTTGCCTGCCATGCCAGAATCCCATATGGGCACCAATTCATGTCCCAGGTTCTCCTATTCTGAACTAGCTCTCTTCTGTAGCTTGGGAAAGCAGCAGAAGATGGCCCAAATGCTTGGGCCCCTGCACCTTCTTGGGAGACTTGGAAGAAGTTCCTGGCTCCTGGCTTCGGATTGGTTCAGCTCTGGCCGTTGCAGACATTTGGGGAGTGAAGAACTGATAAAGACATATATCTATGTCTCTCCATCTCTCTGTCTGTAACTCTACTTCTCAAGTAATAAGTAAAATCTTTGATGAAAAAAAAAGCTCCTGGGGCCATTGCTGTGGTATAGTGGGTAAAGCCACCACCTGCAGTGCTGGCATCCCATATGGGCATTAGTTTGAGTCCTGGCTGCTCCACTTCTGATCCAGCTCTCTGCTATGGTCTGGGAAAGCAGTAGAAGTGGCCCAAGTCCTTGGTCCCCTGCCCCCTCATGAGAGATCCGGAGGAAGCTCCTGGCTCCTGGCTTCGGATTGGCGTACTTCCAGCCATTGCAGCCATTTGGGGAGTGAACCAGTGGATGGAAGACTTCTCTTTCTTTCTCTCTCTGCCTCTGCCTCCCTGTAACTCTGCCTTTTAAATAAATAAATAAATCTTTTAAAAAACGCTCCTGGTTTTGGCTTGGCCTAGCCCTGGCAGTTGCTGCCATCTTCAGAGTCTCCCCTCATCCCCCACTCACTCCTTTCTCTCTTCCTCTCTCTCTTTCTGTAATAAATAAATAAATCCTTTTTTTTTTTTTTTAAAAAAAAGGGTGGTTGGAACTGGCATGACACAATCTGACTACTTCCCTCCTTAACCCCAAGTAAAAGAAGCATAATGTTTTGAATCTCATGAAAAATTCATTATTTTTGCACAGGAAGTATCCTTTCTCTGAAAACTTGGGATAGGGTTGAGAATAACAGGTACGATATATTTCAAATAGTTCATGGAAAATGAAATGAAAAGATAAGTTTATTTTGCTGCAATAATATTTTGAAATCCATGCATAACTTTTTCATAATACCCATATTCATGAACTTTTTAAAGAGAACTTTTATATATGGATTTCAATTAATTTTTTTTGTGAAAAATACATGGACTAGGGAAGGTAAGATATTTGCTGAATAAGAAGGCCCAGTGATTGTCTCCCCAGAGACAGCAATTTGAATAGCATTTCACATGCCAAGCCACCTCCACAAGATTAAGTGAGGGAACAACACAGAAACTCCATAATCCAAGAAAGAGAGAGAGAAATAGAGAGAGAGAGAAAGGATAGACACACTGCCATGGTAGTTGGTGCTGGCAGCTGCAGCTCCTACCTTACCTGCTCATAGTTGGGAACATCATCTTGGCAACAAATAAAAATGGTAAGAAGATGCCATGAACCCACAACCAATGATATGGATCAGCAGCCCTGGCTGTGGAAGGATTGCACAATCCTTGCTGATTTTCAGTTCAGTCTAGAAAGACATTTTTGCATTCCAGCAAGGAAGCCCTAACCCAACAATGCAGCTAGGCCCAATAGAGCAGTGGCAGCCCCAGAGCCCAGGCCCACACAGCATTCTTCACTGTGTAGTGGACAGCAATTGCAGAGCAGCTGAGTTAGGCATTTCCTATGACTCTGGAAATAAGCAGTTTTACCCCACCATCAGAATTGGGGACTATATTATTATCCACTACATCCCCTCCTGTGATCACTTAAAAAATAGCAGGTTGTGGATGGGTTTCCAAGTATCCACCCAGTCTTACTTCAGAGGCTCAGAGCTCCCTACACAATGTGGATAGATCCCACAGTAGGATCAAAGGTTACACATGGAGTGAATTGGTGCTCTGGACAGTGCAAACATCTGGGTGGGTAAAGGGACTATGAACACACCAGTTGGCTCCTATTTCCTTTTTCCCTATCTGACAGTAGCCAGAGGTGCTCCACCACACTCATCTCAGGAACTATGGTTGGCTCTTGCTCCACCTACAAACCATGGCTGAGGTCCCCCTGGCTCTACACAATGCAAATCCTTGTAACTCAGGCTAAGTCTTAGGTCCCTCACTAAGCCCAGCAACACTTCGCTCACTGGAACTTTTTGCTGACTGAGCTTAACACAGTACAACACCACAGCTTTTTGGGATCTCTGGTCCACAGGAACTGCACACATTACAGGCCAAGCATGGAGCTCAGGGCTCTGGGCTCCAGTGCTTTCGTGGAAGTTGCCAGAGTTTGGGTACTACTCTTCACTCAACGCTCAAGCTTGAGGTGGTTGCACACAACATAAACAAGTAGACAACACACAGATAGTAACTCAGGAAAGGTTGTCCTGCTGTTACAGATCCAAAGTCACTCTCACATATACATGCTGTCTCAGGAAACATCTGTGTGAACTGCCTTCACCCAGCATTAGTGTAACTTGGAGATCTGGATCTAGGCATTAGCTAGGAGTCTCTATGTCCATCTGAATCCTAGAGCCAGCATTAAAATCACAATTCCAGTGACTGATATGAATGCTGGCTGGGAATCTATGTGCCAGGCACACTCAACAACACTTGTAACACCTGCTCTTAACACCCAAGAGGCTCATCTCTCCACTTCCTCCATCAAGAGATGGCTGAAGACTTATGTATCAGGACTCTCAGTGACTACATTGAGTCACAGAGCCCATATTCCTACTACAGCTATCATTTACTATAGCAAATAAAGGCATGGAGAGACTATACTATAAAATCTAAGTGTAACTAAAGATAAAACACTCCACCAAACCAACACCCAGAAGCACATCTCCAGAAATAAAGCCTTAAATCAATAAAAAACAACATCCAGAAATAATAGAATCAAGAAATTCCCCAGATGCGCAAAAATCAATTTAGACACACAAAAAAATAAATAAATAAAAAAAGAAATATGAACAAAGAGGGCAATATAACTCTCAAAAAGAAACATAATAATAATACATGAATATTGGACTATGAGGGATGGGACATTGACTAAATGCCTGAAAAAAAAGAAATCAAAAGAAAGAATTTTAAGGTTGCTGAAAATATTGAGAAACAGTTGATGAAATTAGGAAATCAGTATATGACATGAATGAAAAATTTAGCTAACAGGAAAAAACTCCAAACAAATGAAAGATTCAATAAGTCAAATAAAACATGTAGTGGAAATACTTAACAACAGACTAGATAAAGCAAAAGAAAGAATATCTGATATAGAAGACAGATCTTTTGAAATGTCTCAGATAAAAAAAGAAAATATCAAAAAAAGAAAACATTGTATGGAATTCATGGGATACCATAAATACATGCAATTCTGAAGGTATGGAAAAAAAGAATTTCTTAGAAAACCTATTCAATGAAATAATAGGGAATTTCCCCAATTTGCAGAAAGATATAGATATACAAATACAGGAAGTGCAGTGCATAGAACTTCATATAGGCACAATCAGGAGAGATCCTCACCATGACACAAGATAGTCAGAGTTTAAAAAGCAAAACATAGAGAATATCCTAAAATTTACAATAGAAAAACTAGGTCACTTTTAAAGGAACTCCCATCACATTGATAGCAGATTTCTCAATAGGAAATTTACAGGCCAGGAGAGAATGGAAAGATGTAGTCCAAGTTCATAAACAAAGAAACTACTAATCCAGAGTACTTTAGTCAGCAAAGCACTCATTCATAAGTAAAAGCAAAATAAGGACCTAAGACAAACAAAAATTTAAAAAATTTGTCATCACAAAGCAAGCCTTACAAATTATACTTAGGTATGTACTATACTCAGAAACAAAAAAAAAAAAAAGAAAATACAGCATCGTGAATGAATGTGAAGGCAAAATACCTCCCAAAAAAAGAACAAAAGAGATTCAACAATAGAAATCTTTATGAAAAATGTCAAGACAAAGTCATTGTTTATTAATAATTTCCTTGAATGTAAATGGACTAAATTCCAAAATGAAAATATACAGACTGAATGTATGACTATATGCTGGAATACAGAATCTATGCTGCCCACAAGAAAAACACTTCACCAATAAAGATACACACAGACTAAAATTGAAAGGATAGAAAAATATTTCCTGCAAATGGGAATCATAAAGAAGCAGGAATAATCATACTCATATCAGAATAGAAAAATTTAAGACAAAAACTACTAAAATAAACAAAAAAGGTCATTAAGTATTCATTAAGGGATCAATTCAACAGGAAGATGTGACTATTACAAGTGTATATGCACCCAGCACTAGAGTACCTAGTTTATAAATTGAATATTAATAGATTTAAAGGGAGACAAAAATTCCAATAAAATAATACTGGAGGACTTCAACATTCCACTTTCATCAATGCACAGACCACAGGCAAAAAATCAACAAAGAAACAACATAGGTAATCTACACCATAGATCAAATGGACCTAAGAGTTATCTACATAACATTCCATCCCACAGAAACAGAATACACATTCTTTTTATCAGTGCATGAAACATTCTCTGGGGTAGACAATATCTAGACCATAACATGACTCAATACATTTAAAAAATGAAATCATATCATGAACCTTTTATGGCCAATATGGAATGAATCCGGAAATTAATAACTCAAGAAACTCTAGAAAACATGCAGACGAACAGAGACTGAACATGTTCCTGAATGAATAGTCATAGAACAAAGCTAAAAGAAATTTAAAAATTCCTTGAGAAGCTATAAATAAAGGAGTACAGATAACTCATATGCTGATCTCATTTCCTTTGTATAAATTCCCATGAGGGGGATGGCTGGGTAGATCTATTTCATATTTCTGAGAAATCTCCATTCTGTCTTCAATAATGCTTGTACTAGTTTACATTTCTATCACCAATGTGTTGGGTAAACCTTTTCTTCATATCCTTTCTAGAATTTGTTACTTTTGGATGTTAGAAATTCTTACAGCTCAATTCACAATAGTAAGAAATGAAATCAACCCTATGTCCATCAACTTGTGACTGGATGAAGATACGGTATATATACATGATGGAATACTGCTCAGACTAAAAAAGAATGAAATATGAAATTCTGTCTTTCACAACAAAATGGATGCAATTGGAGACCACTATGCTTAGTTAAATAAGTCAATTCCCAAAAGAGAAATGTAATGTATTTTCTCTGATTTGTGGTGCAAATACATACAGAACAAAAATGTGATTTATACAAGTGAAATTGACATCTTGAGATTTGATTATTGTTTATAGCTCTTGTTTATGCTCCTGAGAAACTGTGCTTTTTTTCTTTTACTTACTACTTGTTGAATTCTTTATTTTCTAAAGGGTTAAACTTGTGATTATAAAGTAAATTGAAGATATGCCATTGCAAACGTTAAAAGCAAAATAAGAAACATGCCAGGGGATTGCAATACAATCCCATCAAGGTGACATGTACCAAAGCCATCTCACTAGTCCAAGTGATCAGTTTCAGTTCAACTGATCATAATGATAAAATTAAGAGTCAAAGGGATCACATAAACAGGACTAGTGTCTGCTAATACTAACTGATAGAATTAAAAAGGAGAGAACGATCCAACATGGGAAGTGGGATACAAAGCAGACTCATAGAATGGCAGATGTTCTAAACAGCACTCAGGCCTCAGAATCAGCCCTTAAGGCATGCAGATATGGCTGAAGAGCCCATGAGAGTATTTTAGGTATGGAAAGCCAAGACACTCTACAAAAATAAATAAATAAATAAATAAATAAATAAATAAAATAACAAACACCTATATGAAAGATCTCTGCGAATGAGATCCCAGTGGAAAGAACGAGCCATCAAAGAAAGAGGTACACTTCTCTGAAGGGAAGAGAGAACTTCCACTTTGACTATGACCTTGTGGAGTTGGTGAACTCAAAATGCTTCCATAGCCTTGGCAGCTCATGACAAGAGCCTAGGATGATTACTGAGGCCATAAACAAGAGTGAAACAAGAGTGTCAAATTGTTAAGTCAACAACAGGAGTCACTGTGCACTTACTCCTCATGTAGGATCTCTGTCCTTAGTGTGCTGTACATTGTGATTTAATTCTATAACTAGTACTGAAACAGTATTTTACACTTTATGCTCTGTGTGGGTGCAAACTGATGAAATCTTTACTTAATATATACTAAATCGATCTTCTACATATAAAGAGAATTGAAAATGAATCTTGATGTGAATAGAATGGGAAAGGGATTGGGAGATTGGAGGGGTGCAGGTGTGAGGGAAGTTATGGGAGGGAAAAAGCCACTGTAATCCAAAAGCTGCACCTTGGAAATTTATATTTATTAAATAAAAGTTAAAAAAAAAAGAAAACGAAGAAAAGAAGAAAGCAGGGTGGCAGGGGGAGAGGAAAGAGAGGAAAGGAAAGAAGAAGTATCATTATTTTCTTAAAATTGTATATATAAAATACACAAAATCTGTTCTTTGTACAAAAATACATAAAGAATTCAAAAAGAGAAAAAAATTAAATAATATAAATTTTTTCAAACAATGAGAAATAGCACATTTCTAAATTATACATGTGTCAAAGAGGAAGTGTTAAGTGAAATAAAAATATATGTCTAACTGCATAAATTACTTTAAACTACTGAAAATGAAAACAACATATAAAAACTTATGAGATAAAGCAAAAGCAGTGTTAAGAGGAAAGTTTATAGCAGTAAGTACCTACATGAACAAAAAATTCTTAAGTTGTCAAATAAATAATTTAACAACTCATCTGAAGGACCTAGAAAAACAAGAACAAACAAATCTCAAAATTCATAAAAGGAAAGAAATAATAATTCTTAGGGAACAAATAAACAAAATAAAAAAATACAAAATGTCAGTAAAATGAAGAAATAATACTTTGAAAAACTAAACAAAACCAATAAGCCATTGGTCCAACCAACCAAGCAAAAATGGGAGAACACTGAAACTTTAAAAAATCAGAGATGAAAAAGGAGATGTTAAAACTGATACTGCAGAAAACCGATGAATCATTAGGTATTCTTATGCATAACTTTGCAATAAATTGGAAAATCTAGAAGAATTAGATTCCTGGACACACATAATTTGCCAAAATTGAGGCACAAACGCATAGAAACTCTGAGCAGACCAATACCCTAGGCTGAGATTAAATCAGTAATAAAGAGCTGCCCAACAAAGAAAAGCCCAGGGTTGGAAGCTTCACTGCTGAGTGCTGCTGGCTTACAAAAACTCATTAATATAAAGAAAAGAAATTTCATGTATTAAGTAGATACAATTCTTTTTAAAAAATTTTTTTTTGACAGGCGGAGTTAGTGAGAGAAAGAGAGACAGAGAGAAAGGTCTTCTTTTTTCCATTGGTTCACCCCCCAAGTGGCCGCTATGGCCCGCGCTTTGCGGCAGGCATGCTGCTTTGATCCGAATCCAGGAGCCAGGTGCTTCCTCCTGGTCTCCCATGTGGGTGCAGGGCCCAAGGACTTGGGCCATCCTCCACTGCACTCCCGGCCACAGCAGAGAGCTGGACTGGAAGAGGAGCAACCGGGACAGAATCCAGCGCCCCGACCGGGACTAGAACCCAGGGTGCCAGCGCTGCGGGTGGAGGATTAGCCAAGTGAGCCATGGCGCCGGCCACACAGATACAATTCTACGAAGATAAGCACTCTTTTTCTCTCCCTCCCTCTCTCAATTCCACCTCCTTCCTTCCTTTTTATCCTTTGATTTTTACAATAGCACAATTTCAATTTACTTTATAATTACAGGTTTAATTCACCAACGACCATATTGTTCAATAAGTAAAAGTAAGTAGTAAGACCACAGTAAGTAGAAAGACCACTGTTCCACAGGAGAGTAGACAAAGGTAAAACAATAATCAAATCATAAGTTGTCAGTATCATTTTTACACAGAGAAAACATACAATATTTGTTTTTAGGGACTGGCTTATTTTGTTAAGTGTCATGTTCTCCAATTACAGCCATTTTGTTGTGAAAGACAGTATTTCAATCTTTTTTTGTGGCTGAGTAGTATTCCACTGTGTAGATTTGCCACATTTTGTGTTATCTAATCATATGTTATTGGACATGTGGGTTGATTCCACCTCTTAGCAATTGTGATTTGAGCTGCTATAAACATGGCAGGAAGCACAAATGACTCTACTATGCTGATTTAATTTACTTTGGGTAAATTTTAAGGAGTATAATGGCTGGACCACACGATAGATCTAATTTAGGATTTCTGAGGATTCCTCATCCTGTCTTCCATTATGATTGTACTAGTTTTCATTCCCACCAACAATGTCTAGGACACCTTTCCCCCCCACATCCTCACCAGCATTTATTGTTCTTTGATTTTTGAGTGATAACTGTTCTAACTGGAGTGAGGTGAAACCCCATTGTTTTTTTTTTTTTATTTGCATTTCCCTGATAGCTTATTATCCTGAGCACTTTCCTCTTGTATCTGTTGGCCATTTGTATTTCATCTTTTGAAAAATGCCTTTCATGTCCTTTGTTCATTCCTTAACTAAATTGTTTGCTTTGTTGTTGTTAAGTGATTGAGCACATAGTTTGCAAATATATTCTCTCAGTTTTTTTGTTGCCTCTAAACACTTTGTTGAGTGTTTCTTTTTTTGTGTAACAGCTTCTTTGCTTGATGTTATGCCATTTGTCTATTTTTGCTTTTATTGCCTTGCTTCTGGGGTCTTATACAAGAAGTCTTTGCCTAGGCCAATGTCTTGCAGAGTTTCCCCAATGTTCTCCTCTTGTAATCTGATGGTATCAAGGTGTAGATTTAGATCCTTGAAAATTTTGGGTAGATTTTTGTATAAGATATAAGGTATAAGGTATAAGGTATAAGGTATAAGGTATAAGGTATAAGGTATAAAGTAGGGGTCTCATTTCATACTTCTGCATGCAGAGATCCAATTTTCCCAACACAATTTGTTGAAGCCACTATCCTTTCTCTAGGGGTTGATTCTAGCTCATTTGTCAAAGATAAGCTTGTTGTAAAAGTGTGAATTAATTTCTGGGGCTTCTATTCTGTTCCAATTGGTCTACATTTCTATTTTTGTGCCAGGAATAGGTGTATTGATTTAAACTGCCCTTTGGTATATGTTTAAATCTGGTAGTGTTATGCCCCCAGCTTTGTTTTTGTTGTTTAAAACTGCTTTAGTTATTTAGGTTTCTCTAGTGTTTCCATACAAACTTTAGGTTTTTTTTATATTTTTTAATTTATTTTTTATTTAGTAAACATAAATTTTCAAAGTACAGTTAATGGATTACAATGGCTTCCCCCCACCCACAATTTCCCTATCACTCACATCCCTCCCATCTCTTGCTCCCTCTCCCATTCCATTCACATCAAGATTCATTTTCAATTACCTTTATATACAGAAGATCAATTCAGTATATATTAAGTAAAGATTTCATCAGTTTGCACCCACACAGAAACACAAAGTGTAAAAGTACTGTTTCCGTACTAGTTATAGCATTATTTAACATTCGACAACACATTAAGGACAGATCCCACATGAGAAGTAAGTACACAATGACTCCTGTTGTTGATTTAACAATTGACACTCTTGTTTATGGCATCAGTAATCTCCCTAGGCTCTTGTCATGAGTTGCCAAGGCTATGGAAGCCCCCTGAGTTCACTGACTCTGATATTATTTAGACAAGGCCATGGTCAAAGTGGCAGTTCTCTCCTCCCTTCAGAGAAAGGTACCTCCTTCTTTGATAGCCCCATTCTTTCCACATTCTATGAGTCTACTGTGTAACATGATGGAATGTTCTCTCCCTTTTTGATTCTATCAGCTAGTATTAGCAAACACCAGTCTTGTTTGTGTGATTTATTTGACCCTTAATTATATCATTATGATCAATTGTGAATTGAAATTGATCACTGGGACTAGTGAGATGGCATTGGTACATGCCACCCTTATGGGATTGTATTGGGATCCCCTGGCATGATTCTAACTCCACCATTTGGGGCAAGACTGATTGAGCATGTCCCAAATTGTACATTTCCTCCCTCACTTATTCCCACTCTTATATTTAACAGGGATCACTTTTCAGTTAAAATTTAAACACCTAAGAATAATTGTGTGTTAATTACAGAGTTCAACCCATAGTACTAGAACAAAACAAAGAGAAACTACTAAAATGGATAAAGTATTACATTGCACATCAACAGTCAGGACAAGAGCTGATCAAGTCACTGTTTCTCATAGTGTCCTTTTCACTTCAACAGGTTTCCCCTTTGGTGCTCAGTTAGTTGTCACCGATCAGGGAGAACATATATTTGTCCCTTTGGGAATGGCTTAATTCAATCAGCATAATGTTTTCCAGATTCCTCCATCTTGTTGCAAATGACTGGATTTCATTGTTTTTGACTGCTGTATGGTATTCTATAGAGTACATGTCCCATAATTTCTTTATCCAGTCTACTGTTGATGGGCATTTGGGTTGGTTCAGAAATCTACCAAGAACAGATGCTGGAGAGGATGTGGGGAAAAAGGGATACTAACCCACTGTTGGTGGGAATGCAAATTGGTTAAGCCAATATGGAAGTCAGTCTGGAGATTCCTCAGAAACCTGAATATAACCCTACCGTTCAACCCAGCCATCCCACTCCTTGGAATTTACCCAAAGGAAATGAAATTGGCAAACAAACAAGCTGTCTGCACATTAATTTTTTTTTTTTTTTAGATCTGACAATGTCCTTGGTATTTTAATTGGGATCATGTTGAATCTCTAAATTGTTTTGGGTAGTATAAACATTTTGATACTAATTCTTCCAATCCAAAAACATGTACGTTTTTTCCATTTTGGGGCTATGCTACTTTTTTTCATTTTGTAATTTTCATTGTAAGATCTGGCACATCCTTGGTTAAATTTATTTCAAGCTACTTACTTTTTCTTCAATTTGAATGGTACTGATCTTACAAGTTCTGGCTCAGCCATTTCATTGTTTTTGTGTAAAAATACTATTTTTGTATGTTTATTTTATAAACTGCAAAGTTGCCAAACTCTCTTATGAGTCCCTACAGTGCTTAGTGTATTCTTTTGGTTTCCATATAAATAGGATCTTGTCATCCGTGAACAAGGATAATTTGACTTCCTCCTTTCCCATGTGTATTCCATTGATTTCTTTTTCTTGCCTAAAGGCTCTGGCTAAAACTTCCAGAACTATATTGAATAGCAATTGTGAAAGTGGTCAAATATGTGTGATTCCAGATCTTAGTGGAAATGCTTTCAGCTTTTCCACATTCGTTATAATGCTGGTGTGGGTTTTGTCATATATTGCCTTGAGTATTGAGATATGTTCATTCAATACCCAGTTTTCTTAATTTTTTTATCATGAAACTATGCTGTATTTTATCAGATGCTTTCTCTGCATCTATTAAGATTATCATGTGGTTTTTATTCATCAGTTTGTTAACATGATGTATCATGTTTATTGATTTGTGTATGTTGAACCATCCCTGCATCCCTAGAATAAATCCCACTTGTTCCAGGTGAATTATATTTTTGATGTGATGTTGGAATCTGTTTGCTGGTATCTTGTTTAGCATTGTTGCATCAGTGACTATCAGGATATTTGTTAATAGCTTTCTTTCTTTGTTGTATCGCTGACCTTGGGATTAAGGCAATGCTGGCCTCATAGAAGGAGTTGGTGTAGATTCCTTCCCTTTCAGTTGTTTTGAATAGTTTGAGAATAATTGGGGCTAGTTTTTAACTAACAGAGATCCTTTCCAAACTCATTGTATGAGGCCAGTCTTAGCTAAAATCCTAAATCAAACCAACATACAAAAATAAAGAGAATTGTGGACTAATATACCTGATGAACATAGATGCAAAAATCCTCAACAAAATACTAGAAAATTGAATCCAACAGTGCATCAAAAAGATCATTCATCCTGACCAAGTGAAAATTATCACAGAGATGCAGGACGGTTCAATATACATAAATCAATGAATGCTATACATTGATATAATGAAGAATAAAAACCACATTATCTCAGTAGATGCAGAGAAAGCATTTAATAAAGCATAATATCCTTTTATGACAAAAAACCTAAAGAAATTGGGTGTAGAAGGAAAATATCCCGACACAATAAAGGCTGTATATGACCAACCCACAGTCAGCATCATAATGAATGTAGAAAAGAGAGATACATTTCCACTAAGAATTAAGATCAGACAAGGACGTCACTGTCACTATATAGCTATGACTGTTTTAACTAGAACCTTTAGGAAAGAAAAAAATAATCAAAGGGATACAAGTTGGAAAGGAAGAGCCTCCTTATCAAGTTTATTCATCAGTAAAATGAAATAATAGTCATAGCTGACCTCAGAGTACTGCTGTGAAGATTGAGCAAGTGCTGTGAAATGCTTAGAACAGTATTTTGGACATGCTGTATTTCATCATTTCTAAGATACTGATGATTGTTAGGCTACTATTTTTCTATTAATAACTGTTATTCTCTGTTTTTGTGTACCATGAAGAAAGGGAAATGCTTATAATTAAACTTTGATATACTACTAATTATAAATAAATGTTGGGTTTTGAAAGAATGTGTATTAATTTATGAACTTTGATTACATTGATAATTTCTATTTTTTGCCATAATTATTTATAGAAATCACCAGGAGAAGATGAACAAAGAAAATCAGGGAACCTTAGATTTTAGGGCAGCTATTATATGCTATCCTAGACTGAGTGGCTCATGAACAGCAGAAAATGCTTCTCCCAGTTCTGGAGGCTAGGAAGTCCCAAATCAAAGCACCATCAGATCTGTTGTCTAATGAAGCCCTGCTTCCTAGTTTGTAGACTGCTGTATTCTTTCTGTGTCCTCCACATGGTGGGATAGGTGAGGCTTCTATCTGGAAGCCTTTTTATAGGGGCAATAATCCCATTTATGAGGGTGATGTCCACCTAAATCTTCTGCTTGAGTACTGCCTCTTGGGAATAAGTTTTATATATATATATATATATATATATATATATATAGCACAGGATAAGATAAAAAATGAGTTTTCTTTTTTTTTTTTTAACTTTTATTTAATGAATATACGTTTCCAAAGTACGAATAATGGATTACTATGGCTTCCCCCCCATACCATCCCTCCCACCCACAACCCTCCCCTTTCCCACTCCCTCTCCCCTTCCATTTACATCAAGATTCATTTTCGATTATCTTAATATACAGAAGATCAGCTTAGTATACATTAAGTAAGGATTTCAACAGTTTGCTCCCACACAGAAACATAAAGTGAAAAATAATAGATGATTTTTTTAATGATGATGAAATCAGATCAGACCTATTGTCATGTTTAATCCCAGTGAGAGTCAAGTTGGGAGTTGATAGTTTCTTTTCTTTTCTTTTCTTTTCTTTTCTTTTCTTTTCTTTTCTTTTTTTTTTTTTTTACAGAGGATCAGTTTAGTATGCATTAAGTAAAGATTTCAACAGTTTGCACCCCCATAGAAACACAAAGTGAAATATATTATTTGAGTACTCGTTATAGCATTAAATCTCAATGCACAGCACATTAAGGACAGAGATCCTACATGAGGAGTAAGTGCACAGTGACTCCTGTTGTTGACTTTACCAATTGACACTCCTGTCTATGGCATCAGTAATCTCCCTATGCTCCAGTCATGAGTTTCCAAGGCTATGGAAGCCCCTTGAGTTCTCCGACTCTTATCTTGTTTAGACAAGGTCATAGTCAAAGTGGAGGTTCTCTCCTCCCTTCAGAGAAAGGTACCTCCTTCTTTGAAGACCTGTTCTTTCCACTGAGATCTCACTCACAGAGATCTTTTGCCAGAGTGTCTTGGCTTTCCATGCCTGAAATACTCTCATGGGCTTTTCAGCCAGATCCGAGTGCCTTTAGGGCTGATTCTGAGGCCAGAGTGCTATTTAGGGCATCTGCCATTCTATGAGTCTGCTGAGTATCTCACTTCCCATGTTGGATCACTCTCCCCTTTATTTATTCTATCGGTTAGTGTTAGCAGGTACTAGACTTGCTTATGTGCTCCCTTTGGCTCTTAGTCCTTTCATTATGATCAATTGCGAACTGAAATTGATCACTTGGACTAGTGAGATGGCATTGGTACATGCCACCTTGATGGGATTAAATTGGAGTCCCCTGGTATGTTTCTAACTCTACCATTTGGGGCAAGTCAGCTTGAGCATGTCCCAAATTATATATCTCTTCCCTCTCTTATTCCTACTCTTATGTTTAACAGGGATCACATTTCAGTTAAATTTCAACACTTAAGAATAACTGTGTATTAATTACAGAATTAAATCAGTCATATTATATGATCAGTTATAAAAGATGATTCCTATTTCTTCTACTCTTCTCTGGGTCCTTATCAAACTCTGCAATAATTGTAGATAGAATAGGGAACAGAAGACTACATATTCAAGGGTATGCATTCTTTTTATGGTTGTGCAGATTGGGTATTGGTCAATTCTAGAGTGAGTTTTTCATATGGTATGTCACAGGTATCTCACTCCCTGTAGTTGAGAATTGTATATTCTGCCAGAATTTCTGTGGTTGTCTTGCATGGATCTCTTAGCCAACTCTATCCAGCCTCATCCCTGATCTTCTACACTGAAAGCCAAGGTCACAGCCCAAGACTTGGCTAAGAAAAGGGAGAAATGATTAGTTTTAAGTCAATTTTGATATTGAAGATTTAAATTGGATCATTAGTAATGAAAAATGACTAGAAATGATAAAAATCAGCAAAAGATATTGCAAATACATTGGAAGATATGATTTGTAAGAATGTTGTTAAAGTAGTTAAAGGTGATAAAGATAAAATATATTCACTTGCTAACCATACAATATTAAGAATCCTCAATTATACAGCTATATAAAATTAAAATGAAGATATGCCTTCTGACCCAGAGAAATCTGCATTCTTGGCAGGAGAGGCAGACAAGAAATAATGAGACAAGTGTTATTGGAGAAGGATTCTAACAGGTGCAAGGAGGAGGTAGGGATTAGTTCTGTAAGGCCAATAGATAAGATGTCTTTGAAAAATTTACATTTTGAACCAGTCTAAAGCATAACAGGAACCCCAGGTCATGCCTGATTTCTGTAAATGGAAAAGTAGACACTTTTTAAGAAGAGTCTTTTTGTTAACCCATGTGTTATGAGCTAAATGTTTACACCTGCCCTTTCCCTGTTCCCCCCACCGCCAAATTTATATGGGAGGTGCTCAACCTTAATGTGACTAATTTTGGAAAAAGGGTTTCTGAGGAGGTGATAAAGTTTAAATGAAGTCATAAGGGTGGAGCCAGAATCTAGTAGGGTTGATGGACTTAGAAGAGGAAGAGGCAGCATAGCTCTTCTGCATCACAGAAAATGCACCAACGTGACAACAAGGCTATCCTCCAGCCAGAAAAAAGCCTTCACCAGAAACCGCATACTGCTGGACCTGGGTCTAGGACTTGTAGCCTTCAAAACATCAAAAAAAATAAATTTCTGTTATTTAAGCCAGATAGTCTAGCAATTTGTTAGAGTAGACCACGCAGACTAATACATTGTATCTACTGCTTTCTGACTTCATTCACTAATTCAACCCCA
The DNA here is from genome assembly GCF_051225735.1 of Oryctolagus cuniculus. Classification (NCBI taxonomy): domain Eukaryota; kingdom Metazoa; phylum Chordata; class Mammalia; order Lagomorpha; family Leporidae; genus Oryctolagus; species Oryctolagus cuniculus. The sequence goes on from NC_142873.1 coordinate 112,984,184, forward strand.
TAATAATAATATCAACCTCTAAGTTCCCCCCAATACAAGATAGTTTAGCTTTTGTTTTCCTCTGCATCCATCAAATTCCATTAGATTCTCAGACAGAATGAGTGATTTTCACTGGACTATCTACAAATAAAAATATTGAGGCTCAAAGAGTTTCAGCTAATTACTTGTTTTAACTCACTGCTATTTTGCTCAATTACATGCTTCTTTCAGTTCCTTTTTATTTCTACTCAAATCTAAACATAGTTTGAAATCAGGGCAAGGTTCAGAAGTTTGGCCACCCTAAGTTATAGTAGCTACATCTCCTTTCTTCAACAATATGCTGCAGTGACTTTACAAGAACAGAAAGGAAATTTTTTTCAGAAGAACAAAGCTTCTTTGAAGCTCTAATACCACCAAGTCGTTTAGTTTTTTGGAGGGTGAGGAGGAAAGATATTTAGAAACACTTATGGTGATTTCAAAGAATAACCCTAGAACATATTTGATATATCTTCTATTCAAACTATTCTTCCCAAGGATGTGTTTTCCAAGTAATTATACTAAAACATCAATTAACAACCTTATTAGGTATGGTAATGCCTCAGATGCAATTTGGAAAGTGCAATTATTAGGCTGTAAAAATGGCTTCAAAACCATCAGGCAATCATACTTCATCAGCCGTGGTATTGAAGTTAAAAAAGCAGCAATTGGCATTTGGAACTATTACCAGGAAGCTCTTGTTCAGGTTGATTCTGCGGTCCAATTTCTACTGTGCAAAGGATAACTGTATTTTTGGAGGGCCCTCCCATCCTTCAGACAGCAACTCATAGTCCATCTTCATCCTCACGCCTCTTGTCTCCATTGAACACAGCAGGGTGCCTGGAATTCTGTTAGACCATGGTTCTGGAGAGCCTCTGTGCTAATCCTCTCCTGCTAGCTTTTCTAACCATCCTTCAAACTGCATTTAACATTAATTTGTCATCTGGATTGGATATTGATCCTGCTGGAGCATGTGGCGGGGCTGGCTAAGAGGCTCCACTCTTTTAAATGTTCACATGCTTGCATTTGCAGATGATATCAGTTGGGCAGCACTGCTAGAGCCTTGCTCTGAGAATAGCATGCCTTGCATATTAGCATGTTCCAGGTGTAAATGAATCAGGCTCCTGATTCTTATGAGGCCATTTACAAAATACATTCTTACACATGATCCTGGGTTTGTCCTTCCTCCCTCCCTCCTTATCCCTCTTTTCTTAATGCTTTCTCTTCTTTCTCTCCCTCTGTCATTTTCATTCTACCTCCCTCTTTTTTTCCCTTTCCTCTTTCTTTCCTTTCTTATTTCCCTCCCTACCCTTCCCTTCTCTTTCCTTTCTTTTGCAAACATTTAATGACTTCTGGGCACTGTGCCAGGAACAATGAGCATCCAGAGCCAAGCAATCATTAGTTTCAAAGAGGTCAATGTTTGTGGGGTTGACAGCAAGTGAATAGGAGATTCTAATAGAGTTTGATAAGGGCTATGGGAGAAGCATTAAAGGCTTCCTAAACACGCAGTCCCTAACCTCAGGTGAGTTGGGTGGCAGGGTGAGGGTGAGGTTAGAAAAGGCATTTTGCAAAAGGGATCACTTGAGTTACATCGAAAAGAAGGAATTCAATTTAGATCAGTGGCAAAGAAAAGGAAGAACTTTCTAGGAAAGCAGACCAAAATGCAAATTATTGAAGATTAATAGGCTTTCTTTTGGAAAATTAAAAGCAGTTTGATATAACTGGGGCTAAGGGTGAAAGAAATGCAAAAAAAAAAAAAAAAGTCAAGTTGGAGGCAGGTAATGGTCCAATCAGAAAGCTCTTGGGTGCCATATGAAGGAATCTGGATTTAATCCTAAAGATAATGGGATCTTCTAAGAAGGGAAGTGTTGCAATTTGTTTAGACTCTAATTACATTTTAAGCCCCTTTTCTGCCTTCAGGATTCAACAAATGTTCAGAGTGTCGCATTCTCAGACTTCACCTGACCTAGATGCTGTCATTGTACTGCAGAAAGTAGGAGAGCAGTTGCTGAGTTAGCACTACAGGGAGGAGAGTGTGTAAGGGACATGGATTATTCATGGTGCCTGTGCACTGTTCCAGGTGCAGCCATGATTGCCGAGGACTGGGACCATTTGTAATGCAAAGGCATGGCAAGAAAATCCATTTTCTCATTTTGAGAGTCGATTTTATCTTCACGCTCCTGCCCATGTTACAAATTTAGGCTGATAAAGTGAAACAGGAGGCAGAAGAGCAAAGTGAAATTTCTGACGACTGTTTGCAAAAAGGAATTTTTAGATGCCAATTTGTGAACTCCTTAATTTAGAAGGAAATGATTCAGAGAAAATATATCTTGAAGCTTTGTGGTATAATACAATGGAGAATAGTTTTTTAATTCAGACAAATCCGAATTTGAGTTCTGTGATCTTCTGCAAGTCAGCTAGCTTACCTGTATCACAGTTTTTTTATGGGCAAAATGTGAGTAGAAACACTGAGGAAGATGGAATTATTGGCCCCAATTCATCACCTCCCTCTGTTTTCTTGACTTTCACTTTGTAAATCTGAAGTTATTTCCACTAGAGGCAGAATATACCTGCTTGCCCCATTGAGTCCAAACACCTGATCTGCTTTGGCGCAAAGGTAAGGGGACTGGAGGGAGAACAAGTATCAGTGCTCAATCCTGGCCTAAGAAGTTATCCCATGGCTCTTTTCATTCTTGCGTTTCTATTATTGCCCTAAGAACTTCCTTAAGATTTTGAAGCCTCAGCAGTCTGGGACCCCATGAAGCAAACTTGACTCATTCCATAGCGATGGTCCAAGCCCAGAGGAACTTGTTGCTAGAACCAAAGATGTTTAGCTGTGTTCCTGGAGACCCACAGACATTTTTACAAGGAATAATTTTCATTTCATGCCACTGTATTTTTTGTGACCTATCATGCTGTCATAGGTAAGTGACATGAATACTCTGGTAGGCTACATTTAACGTGGTTCCCAATGGTATTTCCTTCATGGTATTCACTCCCTCATGTATTTTCGTTTTGAATTTGAGCTGCTCTTGCTAATAAAGTAACTTGCTTTTTTTGTTCTTTCAAAGTTTAATTTATTTTTTTTCTAGAAGCTTTTTATTTAAGGTATATAAACTTTATACATTTCAAAAATACAACTTGAGGTACACAGTGATCCTTTCATCCACCTTCCACGAACACTCTCAACATTTTTCCTCCTCCTTCTCCTATTCCCATTCTTATTTTTTACTAAGATCTATTTTCAAACAACTTTTAAACAAGATTAACATTATAAAAGTATCAATTTCACTTCTATGGATTACCTTTTAGGAGCTCTAATACTTACCATAGATCAGGGAAAACATGTGGTATTTGTCCTTTTGGGACTGGCTTATTTCTCTAAATGCTATGTTTTCCCAGTTTCATCCATTTTCTTGCAAATGACAAGATTTCATTTTTTTTTTTTTTTGGCTATGTAGTATTTCATGGTATACATACCCTGTAATTTCTTTATCCAGTCTTCAGGCGACAGGCATTTGGGTTGATTCCATATCACAGCTATTGTGAATTGAACTGCAATAAACATGGTGACACAGATAACTCTTTCATATGGTAATTTCATTTGCCTTGGGTAAATTCCCAGGAGTGTGATGGCTAGGTCATATAGTAGGTCTATATGAGATAGCGCCATACTGTCTTTCCCACTGGCTGTACCAGTTCACATTCCCACCAACAGTGGATTAGGGTACCATTTTCGCCACATCCTTGCCAGCATTTGTCAGTTGTTTATTTCTTTAAGAAAGCTATTTAAGCTTATTGTGGTTTTGATTTGTATTTCACAAATGGCTTGTGATCCTGAGCATTTTTTCATGTCTCTGCTAGCCATTTGGATTCCCTCTTTTGAAAAATGCCTGTTTAAGTCCTTTGTCCAGTTTTTAACTGTTTTTTTGTTTTTGTTTTTGTGTTTTTTTCTTTTCTTTTTTTTATGGACAGGCAGAGTGGACAGTGAGAGAGCGAGACAGAGAGAAAGGTCTTCCTTTTGCCGTTGGTTCACCCTCCAATGGTCGCCGTGGCCGGTGCACCACGCCTATCCGAAGGCAGGAGCCAGGTGCTTATCCTGATCTCCCATGGGGTGCAGGGCCCAAGCACTTTGGCCAACCTCCACTGCGCTCCCTGGCCACAGCAGAGAGCTGGCCTGGAAGAGGGGCAACCGGGACAGAATCCAGTGCCCCAACCGGGACTAGAACCAGGTGTGCCGGCGCTGCAAGGCAGAGGATTAGCCTACTGAGCCGCAGCACCAACCTTAACTGGGTTGTTTTGTATTTGTGGAGTTTCTTGATCTCTATATATTCTGGTTATTAAGCTTTTATCAGTTGCATAGTTTGCAAATAATTTCTCCCATTCTGTCTCAGTTGTCTCTTCACTTTGCTGAATGTTTCTTTTGCAATGCAAAAGATGTATCAATTTGATATAATCCCATTTGTCAATTTTGGCTTTGATTGCTTGTGCCTCTGGGGTCTTTTCCAAGAACACTTTGCCAATGCCAACCTCTTGCAGGGTTTCCCCAATGTTCTCTAATAATTTCATGGTATTGGGTTGTAGATTTAATTCTTTGATCCATTTGAGTGGATTTTTGTGTAAGATGTAAGGTAGTGGTCTTGCTTCATATTTCTGCATGTGGAGATCCAGTTTTCCCAGCACCATTTTTTTAAAGAGATTGTCCTTGCTCCAGGGTTTTATTTCAGTTCCTTTTATCAAAGATAAGTTTGTTGTTGATGTGTGGATTAATTAATGGCATTTCTACTTTGTTCCATTGGTCTATCCATCTGTTTTTGTAACAGTACTAAGCTGTTTTTATTATAACTGCCCTGTAGTATGTCTTGAAATCTGGTATTGAAATGCCTCTGGCTGTGCTTTTGTTGTATAATGTTGCTTAAACTATTCAAGGTCTCCTGCATTTCCATATTAATTTCAAAATTATTTTTTATATAGTTTGGTATCACATTGAATCTGTGTATTTGTTTTGGTAGTATGGACATTTTGATGATATTCATTCTTCCAATCCATGAACATGGAAGATTCTTCCATTTTTGGTCTCTTCTTCTATTCTTTTCTTTAATATTTTTTAATACGCATCATAGAGGTCTTGGACATCATCAATTAAATTTATTCCAAGGTATTTGATTTTTTGTAGCTATTGTAAATGGGATTGATCTTATAAGTTCTTTTTAGCCTTGCAATTTTCTGTGTATACAAAGTATATTGATTTTTGTGTGTTGATTTTATATCCTGCCACTTTAGTGAACTCTTTTTTAAAATTTATTTGACAGCTAGAGTTACAGACAGAGAGAGAGAAAGAGACTGGAAGAAAGGTCTTCCTTCCATTGGTTCATCCCCCAAATGGCCACTATGGCCGGCGCTGTGCCGATCCAAAGCCAGGAGCCAGGTGCTTCCTCCTGGTCTCCCACATGGGTGCAGGGGCCCAAGCACTTGGGCCATCCTCCACTCCCCTCCCAGGCCACAGCAGAGAGCTGGACTGGAAGAGGAGCAACCAGGACTAGAACCCGGTGCCCATATGGGATGCCGGTGCCGCAGGCAGAGGATTAGCCAAGTGAGCCACAGCACCAGGCCCTTAGTAAACTCTTATACCAATAGTCTTTTGGATCCCCTGTATATAGAATCATATCATCTGCAAATAGAGATTGTTCAACTTCCTCCTTCCCAATTTGTATCCCTTTGATTTCTTTTTCTTGCCTAATAACTCAGGCTAAAAGGTCCAGGAATATTTTGAACAGCGGCAGTAAGAGTGGGCATCCTTGTCTGGTTCCCAATCTCAGTGGAGTGCTTTCAACTTTTCCCTGTTCAATAGGACACTGGCCATGGGTTTATCATAAATAGCCTTGATTGTGTTGAGGAATGCACCTTGTATACCCAATTTGCTGAAGGTTTTCATGATGAAAGGGTGCTGCATTTTATCAAATGCTTTCTCTGCATCTATTGAAATAATAGTATGCTCTTTGCTCTTCAGTTTGTTAATGTGATGTATCACATTGATTTATTTGCAATTGTTGAACCATCCCCAAACTGGGGACAGATCCCTTTTGGTCCATGTGAGTGATATTTCTGATGTGTTGCTGGATTTGATTGGCTCATGTTTTGTTGAGCATTTTTGCATCTATGTTCATTAGGGCAATTGGTCTGCAGTTCTCTTTCTCTGTTGCATCTTTTTCAGGTAAAAGGAATTAAGGTGATGCTGGCTTCATAGAAGCAGCTTGGGAGGATTTCCTCTGTTTCAGTTGTTTTGAATAGTTTGAGAAGAATTGGAGTTAGTTCTTCTTTAAATGTCTAGTAGAATTCAGCAGTGAAGCCATCTGGTCCTGGGTTTTCCTTTGTTGGGAGAGTCTTTATTACTGAATCGATTTCTGTATTGGTATTGGTCTGTTTAGGTTTTGTGTATCGTCATTGCTCAATTTAGGTAGGTTGTATGTGATCTATTTATTTCTTCTAGGTTTCCTGATTGTTAGCATACAGCTCTTTGTAGTAATTTCTGGTGATTCTTTTAAATTATGTAGTGTCTTTTGTTACATTTCCTTTTTCATCTCTAATTTTATTGATTTGTTTCTTCTCCCTCTTTTTTTCGGTTAGTTGGGCCAATGGTGTGTCAGTTTAGTTTATTTTTTTTCCCCAAAAATACAGCTCTTTGTTTTGTTGATCCTTTTGTTTCTTGGTTTCAATTTTGTTTATTTCTTCTCTAATTTTCATTATTTCTTATTTTCTACCAGTTTTGGATTTGATTTGCTGTTGTTTTTTTAGGTTCTTGAGATGTATTGACAGTTCATTTATTGGTGCCTTTACAATTTCTTTATGTAGGCACCAATTTCTATAAACTTTCCTCTTAGCACTGCTGTTCCTATATCCCATAAGTTTTGATATGTTGTATGTCACTTAATTCATTTTAAGAAATTGCTTGATTTTTCTTTTGTCTTCTATGACCCACTCTTCATTCATGAGCACGTTGTTCAATCTCCATGTGTTTGCATATGCTCTAGAGATTCTTGAATTATTGATTTCCAGCTTCATTCTATTGTGGTCAGAGAAAATTCTTGATACAATTTTGATATTTTTGAATTTGCTGAGACTTGCTTTATGGCCTAGCAAGTGATCTATCTTAGAGACAGTTCCATGCACTGGTAAGAAAAATGTGTATTCTGTACAATAGGATAAAAAGTTCTGTAGATATCTGTTAAGTCCATTTGACCTGTAGTGTCAATTAACTCTATTGTTTCCTTGCTGATTTTTTGTCTGCTTTTTTTTTTTGTCTGTCCATTGCTGAAGTTCTGGTATTGAAATCCCTCATTACTATTGTATTGGAGTCTATGTCTCCCTTTAAATCCATTAACATTTCATTTAAATAGCAGGTAACCTGTAATTAGGTGCATATACATTTATAATAGTCACATCTTCCTATTGAATTAATCCCTCAATCATTATGTAGTGTCTTTGTCTTTTAAAAAAAAGTCTCTTTTTTAAAAGTTTTTGTGTTAAAGTCTATTTTGTCTGATGTTAGGGTGACTATACCAGCCCTTTTTGGTTTCTGTTAATATGGAATATCTTTTTCCATCCTTTCACTTTTGGTCCACGTGTATCTTTGTTGGTGAGATGTGTTTCTTACAGGCAGCAAATAGATGGGTTTTAGTTTTTATTCCATTCAACAAGTCTATATCTTTTAACTACAGAGTTGAAGCCAGTTGCAGTCAAGGTGACTACTGATGACTAATAACTTGGTCCTGCCAATTTGTCCATAATTTGTCCAATTTGTCTGATTGCAAAATTTCCAGGGATTTGTCATCTAACTCAGGTATTCCTTTATCTGCTTCACTGAGGCTGCTGTTATGGCTTTCCACCATATTTTTTTGTTTGATTGAATTATTCATTTCCAATATTTCATTTTGATTTCTCTTTAAAATCTCAATTTCATGGGAAAATTTTTCATTCATGTGATGTATGGATTTCTTTGATTTATAGATTTGCTTCTGATTACTGATAAGTAATCCTATGATCAAGTTTTTGAATTCTGCTTCCTGCATTTTTCAATCTCTTCTCTCTTCATCCTCACATACTTTTTTTTTTTTTTTTTTTTTTTTGACAGCCAGAGTGGACGGTGAGAGAGAGAGACAGAGAGAAAAGTCTTCCTTTGCCGTTGGTTCACCCTCCAATGGCCGCCGTGGCCGGCGCGCTGCAGCCGGCGCACCACGCTGATCCGATGGCAGGAGCCAGGTACTTCTCCTGGTCTCCCATGGGGTGCAGGGCCCAAGCACTTGGGCCATCCTCCACTGCACTCCTGGCCACAGCAGAGAGCTGGCCTGGAAGAGGGGCAACTGGGACAGAATCCGGTGCCCCGACCGGTACTAGAACCCGGTGTGCTGGCGCTGCAAGGCGGAGGATTAGCCTAGTGAGCCGCGGCGCCGGCCATCCTCATATTCTAATATTGAAGTGTTGCTGTGGTCCTTTAGGAGCATCAGGTTGTCTTCCTTATTCTTGTTTCTTGATTTACTGCATTTATTTTTAGGCATTTGTGAAGATACTTGTTGTTTCTTTTTCCCTGTTGATTGCTTTTATCTTTGAACTGTGCCTATGTGGCTCTGTGGAGTGTCTCTGTCAGTGAATGCCCAGAGGCATTTGCTGGGTGTGGCAAGGGGGCCCTGCTCAATGCTCTAGGGTGAGAGGTGAGACCAAGGTGACACCCAAGTTACCTGTGGTAAATCTCTTTTTTTCAATCACTGTTGGTGTAGACTCAACTCCTCTCCTCATAGGAGAAAAATGCCCAGGAGCTAGCCCTAGTGGATGCAATATTCATCCATGATGCTACAAGGACCACACTAAGGATTCATGCACTCCTTGTTATGCACACGGATCCTGCAGCAACGACCCTCACCAGGAATCAGGGAGCCACGGGTATGTGGAGCTGCCCACAGTGACTGCCTGAAGACTCAGCTACATCCTGCACCTTCTCACACAGTCAGTGTTTTCACAGTCCCAGCACACAGAGTGCCCATGCCCATTGATTCTCCCAGCCAGACTCAGGTGTCTTCTCTCAACTGGTTGCTGGGCATGAAGACATAAACTGGCGCAACAGTTCCATATGTGCAAGATGGTACCTGCCTTTTCTCAGCTAGTTACAGAATGCCAGTGCTGGGTAGTCTGAGAGAGAGAAAAGTGCCCCCCCCACCCCACTTTTCCTCAAGATTGCCAAGTACACTGTCACCAAGAGCTTCAAGCTTGGCTCATGCCAGTTTCTTCCCACAGCTTTATCGCCAGAAAGGAAGAAGAACTGGCCTCTGGCTAGTAGCTAGAAGGAAGTTAATGTTGGGGTAACTTGTGACTCAATAGTAGATAACTAGCATTATTACCTTGGAGATTTTCTCGAAAGAATAAATGAAAAAACACATATGTTGTGTGCAGAATAATGGTACTCCATAGACGTTCACCGCCCCCCCCCCCAATTTAGCTTTGTGTTAATGTTTTCTTATTTGGGAGAAAGGACCTTACAGATATAATTAATATAAAGGCATATCAAGATTTTTCTGGGTTATCTAATTTAATCACATGAACCATTAAAGGGGAGAATATTTTGCAACCCTGAATAGAAAGATATGACCCTGGAAGGCATGCCAGGGAGATGCAATGTGAGGGGCACTATACCTGCTGTTGCTGAAAAGGTGGAGAACAGAATCCTGAGCTGAGGTCTACAGAAGGACTGTAGGAGCTGGGAAAGACAAGGAAACAGACTGTCCCCTAGAGTCTCCAGAATGGGCTGGCTCTCTGCTGAACACCTTATTTTAGGTCCAGTGAGAACAGGATGGCCTCCTGACCTCAGGATCTGTAAGGTAAGAAATTTGTGTAGTTTTGGGCACTGAGTTAATGGTAAGGACAGACATAGAAAGTGAGTTCATAGGGGAGCTTACTAGAGCTTAGTCAGTATAGGTTTTCTTCACTTCTTTCTTTTGTTTTTCATTTTTGAGATGAGTGGCTTTATCTTTGTGTAAGACCAGTATATACACACACACACTGCTTACATTACTTGAGAATTACTGAGAGAATATCTGCCAGACACCCAACAAATAGTCAAATGGTAGCATTGATCACCTTGATGGTGCTTATCATTATTGTGGTTATTGCACAGAAGAGCTGGTTTAAGTTCTCTATGCCATTAGGGCACAGAGTGATCTTCATTCCAAGTGGGAACTATGATACAGCCAGCAGTGAAAAGAGTTGGTCACAAGACTTTTTTTTTTCTTTTCTGGGAAGTCCAATGCTCAAACTTACAACTGCTATAGAAAGTTGAGGGTCATTTGTTATCAGCCTGGTGTGTTCCTGAAAAATGGCCAAGTCTGAGGCATTTCTTCTTACTGCTATAAAGTTTCAGGACATGATGACTCTCCTTAAATATTTCATGGGCTTTCCAAAGGGATAGGAGCAGAGTTTTTATTGTTTCCTTCTGTGTAGTCTTATTGGATGGAAGGATTAATAGTGGAAGTTTTAGGGAAGCAAGGACACATCATTGGAGCCACATGGAATCCTGTAACTCCTGTAAGGAGAAAATATATAAAATGTGAAAGTAGCAAAGACAAAATTAGAGTACAGAATGCTATCAAAAGTGTCATGGAATGTGCTTCACCAATCCCAAAGGAGATACGTTCATTCTACACTCTAGCCCAAAGAAATGACTGGAGATATACGTTTGGATATATGCAGGTGCCAGTGCTGTAGAACAGGCGGTTAAGCTGCATTTTGTGATGCCAACATCCCATATTAGATGGCTGATTCAAGTCCTGGTGCTCAACTTCTGACCCAGCCTCCTCCTATTGTGCCTGGGAAGATGGTGGATGATGGCCCAAATACTTGGACCCCTACCACCCAAATGGGAGATCACAATAGAGTTACTGGCTCCTGGCTTCTGCCTGGCCCAGACATGGCTGTTGCAGCCTTTCTGGGAGTGAAACAGAAGACTGAAGACCTCTCTGTCTCTCTCTTTTACTCTTGAAATTGCTTTAGTTTTTAAAAAATGATACATTTTTAAAATAACAATACATGCAGTGATTCCTTAATGCTTTAATTTGACAAAAGTATGTTTATTTATCATGTACAAGAATATGTTAAAATATTTACATGTTGTACAATGGATAATTTGAGCTAATTAATGTATGTGTTACCTCAGAGAGTTGTCATTTTCATGATGATTTTTAAGAATACAATATATTGTTATTAATTACAGTCACTGTGTTATACAATAGGCTTCTCAAACTTATTTTGCCTTTTTTTTTTTTTGACAGGCTGAGTGGACAGTGAGAGAGAGAGACAGAGAGAAAGGTCTTCCTTTGCCGTTGGTTCACCCCTCAGTGGCCGCTGTGGCCGACACACCGTGCTTATCCGATGCCAGGAGCCAGGTGCTTCTCCTGGTCTCCCAGTGCGTGCAGGGCCCAAGCACTTGGGCCATTTTCCACTGCCTTCCCAGGCCACAGCAGAGAGCTGGCCTGGAAGAGGAGCAACCGGGACAGAATCCAGCGCCCCGACCGGGACTAGAACCCAGTGTGCCGCTTCTGCAGGCAGAGGACTAGGCTATTGAGCCGAGGCGCAGGCCTATTCTGCCTTTGATGTTATGTCCTTTGAGTAAAATCTGCCCAACTTTCCCCACCCTATGCAAACTCTCTGCTTCTGTGAGTTCACATTTTTAAAGATTCTGTTTTGAAGTGAATTCTGTACTTAGCTGATTTCACATAACATAATATCCTCCAGGTTCTTCCATGTTGTTGCAAATGACAGAATTTCCCTTTTGGGGACTGAATCAGCATTCCTGGAAGCATGTTTTTAATTGCAATGTTAGTTATAATAAACAAAACAGCATAAAAGAAAAAAAAACACTAATTTATTGGCTACAGAAAAGGATAGTACATATCAACTTTCTGAGCTATTACAAGGGCATCAAATATGACTCTATATCAAACTTATATGGCATGGGAAATGTGGTATAATTGTAAAGGCACATAATCAGCATAAATAATATAGTCAGGAGCCAATGTTCTGGCACAGTGGGTTAATGTGATGCTGGCTTCCCATATCAGACTTAAGTTTGAGTTTCTGCTGCTCTGTTTCCAATACAGCTCACTGCTAATGTGCCTGGAAAAGCAGCTGATGATGGCCCAGTACTTGGGCTCCTGCCACTCATTAGGGAGATCCAGATGAGTTCCGGCATCCAGGCTTTGGCTTGAGCCAGCCTTGGCTGTGGTGGGATTGAAGTATGGAATGGAAATGCTTTCTTATTCTCTCTCTCTCTAACTGCCTTTAATATAAGTAAAAAAGAGAACTGTATATACAGTACGATAACTATGTAAAATAAAAGGAAAGGATAGCCCAATTTTAACTGAGGTTTTCTTCTGCAGGAGGAACTCTTGATTTTTCTTCACTCTTTACTCATTTTTTCTGTTGTGTTTTATAATATTTTTCCAATATTTTCATAACCTCTTAATAATATATTTGTGTTAAGAATATAATATTCCTTGTTTTAAAAGGAAGTGGACCAATGGTGCTTTTGAAATTCCTTTTGTACTCCCATGCAATTTTATTCCCCAAGTGACTCCAGAGACTCCACTCTGTTCAGACATACACCCACACCAAAAACCCTTTGTGCAAGATATTCACAAGATATATACAAATAAATACAAATATCAAAAGGGTTTCATTGTTACCTGTTAAAAAATGTAGTCTCTTATATCCATGGGGATTCTTTCAGAAGTCCCAATGGATACCTATGGATAGTACTGAATACCATATGTACCATGTTTTTCCTTTACATACATGCCAATGATAAAGTTTACTTTATAAGTTAGACACATTAAGGGATTAACTGTATTAGTTAATAATGAAATGAAGTAATCATGATAATATAATACAAGCTAAATGACTGTGGTCTCTTTTGTAAACTATTATATTGTACTCATCCTTATTTTGTGGTGATGTTAGATGGTACAATCCCTAGGTGATGAGATGAAGTGAAGTGAATGATGTAAGTATTGTGATTTAGCATTAAGTTGCTATGTATTGCTTACTTCCACACAGCATTATGATTCCACAGTTGACCTGATAATCTAGATACCTACTAAGTGATTAATGTGCATGTAGCATTTATAGCATGTAAACACTGGTCGAAGGGGTGATTCCCTTCCTGATGGGACAGAGCTGGATAGTGTGAGATTTCATCATGCTATTCAGAATTGTATGACATGTAAGCTTAAGCATTGTTTATTTCTAGAATTTTCTGATTAATATCCTTGGACTATGATTGATGGCAGATAATTGACACCATGGAAATAATAGATACCACATACTTAGCAATTATGAAATATAATCATGTTAACAATGAAAGTATTGATTCATTTTTGAGTGGTGGAAGCAATTAAGTACCATTTCTATTTTTTTTTTTCATGATTTGTTTTATTTATTTGAAAGGGAGAATGACAGAGAAGTAGAGACAGGGCAAGAGAAAGAGTTTTTCCATCTACTGATTCACTGCCTAAATGGCCACAATGGCCAGGACTGGACCTGGAAAACCATGAGCCTAGGACTCCATCCAGGTCTCATATATGGGTGACAGGGGTGTAAGTACTTGGACCATCTTCTCCTCCTTTCCCAGGAACATTAGTAGGGAGCTGGATAGGAAGTAGAAATTCCAGGACTTGAACTGGTGCTCTTATATATGGGATGTCAGCATGGCAGATGGCAATCTAACCTGCTGACCATGATGATGTCCCCAGTTCCATTTCTTGAGTGTCTACTATATTCTGGATACTTTGTATATATTCTCCCATTTTAGTCCTTATCACTGCCATTAAAGTTAAATATTCTGTTAATGCATAGGTTGGCCATAGATGCCCAAATAGGAATCTTCTCAAGTAAGAGTATAAATCATATGTATCTTTTGGCAAAATTTTTGGGTCTCATTATCCTGTGCCACTTACACAGAGAATGTGTACTTCACTATGGTATATATTCTGATGCAAGACATTTGCGTTGTCTATTTTGAAAGTGGTTATACTTCCTCATTTCTCTTATGTTTCCTTATGACTCCGATGGCAGTTCCACAATGGGTCAGACAAAAAAAACTTGAAGTTGGATATTGTGTTCCCCTAAATATTAGAATTTTCCCACTATTTTATTTTCCTGGCCTATTTTCTTCTGGGCTCCACTTAAATGTATTATTCATTAGCCACATTTTCTCTACTCATTTTGCAATTTTATTGCAGAGGAATTCTTGAAGTGCTGCTTTCTCATAAGAGAGTTGCTCAGGGGGCTCTAGCAGGTTGGGGCAGCTGACCGAGCCAGGGTTGTATATCTGACTCAACAGCAGATGAGGGCCTAGTATGAATCAATCTGTCCAGTAGGGATATTAATCACTAAACTAACCATTAGACCTAACTCCTGAATGGAGTGCAACACTTAGAAACATGGTGATTAGTAGCAAGGGCAGAAGCCATGGTGCACAGAGAAGATGAAAGAAAATAAGCATCTGATGTGAAAAGACACATGAATAAAAAACTGTGAGTAAGCAAGGAAGGAGAGAAGACAAGAGTTTGTGTGCAGTAGCAGGCGAGGCATGGTAATGGTGGCTATTAGAGAGGGATATTGACATTGACTCTTGATTTAATAACAGCCAGGACAAGTCACAAGAGTGGCTTCTAGTTCCTGAGCTATGCCCAGATCCACAGCAACAGAAAAGTCTTTATTTCCCTGTGTATCCCTTAAAAACAAAGGCAAAACTTAGTAACATAAGGTTTGTGTGTGTATGCTTATGATTGGTCATTTGAAATAGCGTAGCCATCCAATGACATCTGGTTGAACGGTATAAGTTCTATTGTAGAGCCCGCAGGCTGACCACATTAAAGGATAAGTAATTGATAATGCATATCCAGGAAAATGCCCTTCAAAACCCAGATTCTGGAATCAGTCTTGCTGGGGGCGGGGGAGGGAGTGGCGAAAGAAGGAGAACCTTAAAGGATATCACCTGTTTCCAATTTTTCTAAACCTAAGGCTTTTTATTTGATGTTTTTCATTAATACAGTGAACAACTGATATAGGTAACAGAGTGAATTCCATTCCTCAGGATATGGGCCCATCTGTCTCCCAGACAGGCTTGGTGTTTGGGTGGGGAGGAGTATAGGGCTGGCGACCCGAATACTGAAAGTCATGCCCTATGTGTGTCCATATTAGCTTTGTGAATCCTGATAAGTTACTAAGTTCTCTGTATCCCAACCTTTTCATGCAGTTAAATGAGGAGAATAACAATCTCTATCGTTCTGATCTTATTTTTTATTCAAGAGGCATTGTCATGATGGGGGGTGGTGGGAGTGGTGAGGGAGAGAGAGAGATTTCACTCTGTTCATTCACTTACCAAGTGTCTTAATTGTTGGGGTTGGACCAGGACTAGAATCAGAGTCCATGTACTCAATCCAGATCTCCCATGTGTATGGAAGGGACTAAACTATAGGGGAAAACCTTGCTGCTTTCCAGGGTCCGCACTGGCAGGAACCTGGATTCATAAGCAGAGCTGGCACTTGAGCCCAGGTACTCTGATGTGGGACGTGGGCATCTTAACCAACATCTTAACCAATCGATTAAAAGTCGACCCCTGACTTCTTAATCTTCAGGATCATTCTTCAAGTTAAGAAATGAGAAATGGGCATTGTGGCTCTGTGTCTTAAGCCACAGCTTAGGATGCCTGCATCCTATACTGGAATGCTGGTTCAAGTCTTGGCTGTATCATTTCGGAGCCAGCTCATTGCTAATATGCCCAGGAAACAGCAGATGATGACTGAACCATTGAATCCCTGACAGTCAGATGGGAAACCCGTATGGAATTGCTGGCACCTGACTTTGGCCTGGCCCAAATAATGGCTGGCTATTGTGGCCATTCAGAGAGTGAACCAGCAGATAGAAGATTTCCCTCTTTTTCTTTCCCCCTCTCTGTCACTCTGCATTTCAAGTAAATCAAGAAATAAATCTTAATAAAGAAAGATAATGAATTTAAAGGAAAATAATGAAAAATACAATTGAAGAGTCTATTTCAATATCAATAAATACTTATGGTTAATGACATCTTCTGAACTGAAAAAAAAAATTCCATCTACTTGAAAAGCAGAGAGAGAGAGAGGTAGAGAGAGAGGGATATCTCATTCACAAATATATGCAACAGCCAGGGCTAGACCAAGTTAAAACCAGGAGGATGGGACTCCATCAAGTTCTCCTATATGGGTGGCAATGGCCCAATCATTTCAGCCATGATCTGGTACTGTGAAGCCAGAGAACTCAAGTCCAAATGCTCTCCACCCATAGTTACAATGTCTTAATCTGTAACCTGGATAATATTAGTTCCTGCTTCAAAGGGTTCCTCTAAGGATTAAACACACATGCAGTGTGATTGGAACAATGCTTGGCATATATGCAGGTGGTTAAAAATGTTAGGTTTTGAACTTCCAAAGTGACCAAATAGAGGTGTACAATGTTCACATCCCACACACAGATGAATAATAGCAAGAATTACATAGTTGCATTTTGAGATGAGTGTCTCAGGAAAAACACCCAAATTTAGTAATGGATAACTGAAACCTGGTAGGATAGAGACCTGGCATGGTAGCATAGAGAGAGGAATAAAGCCATCCAGCAACTGAGACCCCAGACCAGTGGCTGAGGTGAATCCTTGTTTAGGGGTAGAGTAAGCAGGAGAGCCTCAGCACAACTCATCTGCATGATTGCTTTGCTGGGTCTCCCTCACTACAGGATGGGCTCACAATCACCACACACTAGGATCCCAGTAATGAGAACTGCTGGGAGATCTCACTGTCAGTCATCGTGATTCACTTTATGTTCCCCACATGCAACAAAGTGCAGGCTGTGGCAGTGTGGCACCATCTTGAGAAAGGAGTCACTGCTGGAATCCATACTGTTCTAGGAGACAGCAGTTCCTGCATTTTTATATCCCTGGGGCCTCACAGACATTCTACCACACTAACAATAAAAGAACGGCACCAAAAAAATCCAATTATACCTATCAAAGTAATGGTGAATCTAGGACCCTAGCCCTTGCAGTACTCTGCATTACAAGGGACTGAATACAGAACAGCAGGGATACTCTACCCTAAAAGTAAAGCTGACTGTCCCTTGATATGTGTACCCCCACTCTCCCCCTTCTCCCTCCTACTCAGGGCATTGTTCACTGCTGCTTGGATCCCATGTAGGTAGTCCAATCCAGTGTCCCTGTGATTCCAGGCCAGTTTCCCCACTGCTTCTCAGAACCATGTACATGCTCAGGGTTTTGCTTAGGAATATGTGTGCCTGGTGTCTGGCCATCTACAGCATCAGAGCCACTCCCAAGGCTTTGGGCCTTTGCACAGACAGTTGTAGGGGTGGCTATGCCTGTCACTGTGTCTTGCCCATCCTGGCACCAATACCAGTTCAACAAATTTAGCCTTGCACCCAAATAGCAGATACAGGACTGAGTGAAAGGGATCTGAGCAACCGCACAGGACCCCAGGAATCCTCTAGATCACTGCTACTGCTACCACCCACTACAGCTAAATTAGATATGGGGAGGCTACAATGGTGTTTACAACTACAGCAAAAGTCAAATTAGCCTACCAAACCAACTCTCAAAGACTTCTTCAGAAAATAGCCTTCAATTCATGAAAACCATCCTCTGAAAGCAATAGAAACAACTGATCTATCAGATGTTCAAATATAAATATAAGGACAAAAGAAGTATGAAAAAACAAGTCAATGATCATATTGAACACAATGAACGCAATTAAGAACTTAATATCAGGTAATAAAGAAAACAGAGTGACAAAATATTTAAAATAATGCTTATAAAATACTTAGAGAAATGTAAGAGGGTACAGAAAGTTAAGACAAATTAGGAAACCAATGCATGATATGAATGTCAAAATCCAGCAAAGAGATAGAAATCTTGAATAAGAGGCAAACAGAAATCTTGGAGATGAAGAAGTGAATGTGTCAAATAAAAATAGAGTTGAAAGACTTGATCAAGCAAAAGAAAGAATATCTGAACTTGAATTCAGGTCTTTTTAATATCAGACCAAGAAGAAAAAAGATTTTAAAAAAATGAAGACAGTCACGAGATCTTGGGGACACCATTAAATGAACTAGTATTCATATACCAGGAATTCCCAAGGGAGAGAAGAGTAAAGACAATAAAAATCAATTCAATGAAATAATAGTCGAAAACATTCATAATCTGGAGAAAGTTATGGACATCTAAGTATAGGAGTCCTGTAGTGTCACTCCAGTTCTAATGGTTATTATCAAGAGGGAAAAGAAAATAACAAATGCTGGAGGGATGTGAAGAAAAGGGAATGCTTATATACTGCTGTTGGGAATGCAAATTAGTACAGTCATTATGGAAAATAGTGTGTAGCATCCTCAAAAAACTACAAATAGAACTGACTGTAATATCCAGTTATCCCTTTTCTAGGTATATATATTAGACCTGAGCAGGGTGATATATATTAGATATGGGAAGGAAATGAAATTAGCATACGAAAGAGACACCTACACTCTCATGTTCATTGCCACATTCTTCACAATAACCAAGAGATGGAATCCATCTTGGTAACCATCTATGAATGAATAAAGAAAATGTGATGGATATATACAACGAAATATTATTCAGTGGCAAGAAAGAAAAGAAATCCTGACATTTGTGACAAAATGAATGGAATCAGAGATCATGTTGTCAAGTGAAATAGGACAATCACAGAAAGACTGTTGTTGCCTCTTCTCTTTCATATGTGGAGGTTAAAATTTGCAGGGGTGGATGTTTGGCCAAGTGGTTAAGATACCCATATCCCAAATCAGAGTGTGTGGTTTGAATTCCTAGTTCCAACTCCTGGTTCCAGCCTCCTGCTAATGCAGACCCTGGGGCACCAGTGATGACTCAAGTGACCAAGTTCCTGCTGCACATCCAGGAGACCTGATGGAGTTCTGGATTCCATTGGATGGGAAATCTCTCGCAATATATAACTCTCAAATTAATTAATAAATTAATTAAAATGTGTATATGCATATTCAACCTGAATTTTTAAAATTTTTATGTTATTTGAAAATACATAGACAGAGCTCTTCCATCTTCTCGTTCACTCCCCAAATGGCTACAACAGCCAGGGCTAGGCTGTGGATGAAGCCAGGAGTCAAGAACTCAATCCAGATCTACCATGTGTGTGGTAGGAACCCAATTATTTGTGCCATCACTGATGTCTCCAAGGGTAGGCAGTAGCAGGAAGGTGGAATCAGGAGTTAGAATGCATAGAATTGAAACCAGGCCCTCCCATATCCTGTATGGGAGTCTTCCCCAGTGCCTTAATGCTACATTAAAGCCTCCTGCAAATCTGAATCTAAAATAGGTTACTGGAGGATAGGAATGGTGGTGGGAGAAGGGTTGCAGGGAGTTTGAATAACAGGTATTAAAAGGTTCAAAATGTAGTAGGGTGAAAGTAACAGGTTCTGGTGTTTTGCAGCACATTTTTTTACTATAGCTCATAATAATGTATTATATTCTATATAGAGGGACTGGCGCCGTGGCTCACTTGGTTAATCCTTCGCCTGCAGCGCCGGCATCCCATGTGGGTGTCGGTTCTAGTCCCGGCTGCTCCTCTTCCAGTCCAGCTCTCTGCTGTGGTCCTGGAAGGCAGTTTCAGGATGGCCCAAGTGCTTGGGCCCCTGTATCCTCATGGGAGACTAGGAGGAAGCACCTGGCTCCTGGCTTCAGATCGGTGCAGCGCTGGCCATGGTGGCCATTTGGGTTGTGAACCAAAGGAAGGAAGACCCTTCTCTCTGTCTCTCTCTCTCTCACTGTCTAACTCTACCTGTTGAAATATAAAAAAAGGACACCTTGGTATTTTAAAAAAATTCATATATATATATATATATGTATTTATTCTATATAGAGACCTGAAACAGAGGAGCTGGTAGAATCCAAACACATAGAAAGGTAATGGAAATTCTAATTGCTTGGAAATGCTAATTACTTGTTTATGCTATATTTAGATAATGCACTTTACCACTTAAAATGTTAATCTGAAATTTAAAATAAATAAGAAAAAATGGTAGGTCTTATTACTATTATGTCTGCTAATAGTGACATTAATGACAATAATAGTAACTAACTTTGGTAGCATTAGCTTTTTTTTTTCTTGCATCTAAAAGTCGTGACCAGTGTATTTCTTTCTGCCTTGGTTAGTTTGGATTTATTCTTAAAATCTAAGTTGAGAGTCTCCCTTGAAGAAAGGTTTCCTGAATTCTCTGCAACATTAGATAGCATTGCTCTGTACTCATTTTTTGTTTTTAATAGTATCAAAAACTTTCAGAAAATTTTATCCAAATGGTTTGTGCATCCTGTTCTCCACAACTAGACAGTGAACAATTCCTAGGCAATGCTACCCACTCCCTCAAATTTGTACCCCTATAGTCTATCTTGGCACTTTGTAGGTGTTTAGAAAGCATTTACTGGGTGAATGAATAAATACTCTGGCGTCCCCTGAGATTCTACAGTGGGAGAAAGTCAACCCAGCAGTGAATTGCTGATTTCTATTTACGTGTTCCAACCCTTTCCATGAAATCTGCCCCCTGCGGTCCCATTTGAGGTCATGACAATCAACATCCACATTTGTACTGATGATACTGAAATATTCTTGACAAACTCAAGAGATTTGTAATCAACATGTTTCACTGCTGCAATGTCCTGTCTACCGGCTTTGGCACAGTATTCAGTACTCACTCCAGAGATTTGATCTCAATCAGTGCTATTGTGCTTTCCTTTAGAAGAGTATCTTTTAAGCCAGGTGGGTACAGAGCACTTCTCCAGAATGGGGAGGCAAATGAATAATAAGGAGAGACTGGATGCTTCTTTTTGCTCTTCCTTGAGTAGAGACCTGAAGCGACATTTGTAGCTGAACAACTTTACCCTCTTTCTTCACATGGTTCCTCTCTGTTAATAAGATAAAGCTCATGAATGGATTCCCATCTACCTTTCCAGTTTTATCACCATACTTTATCAGACATTTCAAACCCTGTGTGATTAATTATTCATTCACTCCTATCATATCATTTAGCCATAACTTACAGACTATAATTTAGACATGGCAATTACTCTCATGCTATTACAGGTGAGTAGTAGAAAAAGGCATTTAAAATAATAGAGAAAATAAATAAAATTATAATGAGTACACTGAAGTTAAATTATAGCAAGCAATAAGAATGGCATATGAATGTATAATATGAGGGCTGATCATGGAGGGGTTTATGGAAGTTAAGAGATGTTCAGAGAGACTTTTAGAAGTTTGTTTAATTCATATACTAGTTCTGTCATTGTTGCATCAATAAGACATTGTACCAGATCCATATAGCTGTACAGAGTGGATATATAATAAATGTTACTCGCAAATCTTTTTGAAGACCCCATTTTTCTTGTTCATTGAGGTAAGAAATGAGACAGTCATTTTGGAAAGGTTTTTGATTTGTGCAGTAACATGAATGCTGCCTAAAAACTTTATTCTAAGTTAAAGAAAACTTCTGCAAAAGAGCACACGTTGAATGATTACCTTTGTGCATAATTCTAAAATAGGAAAAATGGATAAAATCAGACAAGTATTTAAATAAACAAATGTTACTCAAATAAATGAATGGGACAAATTGACAAAAAGTGAGTTAATAATCAATTTCTATTTCTCATTCTTAAGTAACACTTGATAAAAGCATATGTGTATATGACACACTTGTAGAGGAGCACATATTAGTTAGTACTTTACAGTTTCCAGTGATTTCTGTACAGTATCTCAATGAGATGTACATAAACCTTTGAATATTGGAAGGTAAAATTCTTGTATTTATTGTATAGGAGACAGAGAATATGAGAGCTGCCCAAGGTAATACATTTACTAAGTGATAGAGATAAACATAATACTTTGGTTTAGTTGTCTCAAGTCTGGGACATGATCCTTCTTATTTACAGAGGAATAAGGGTAGAATGATTTTGCTAATGTATGAACAAGAGATGCAAATTCATACTCTATCAGATAATATATTAAGCAATTACTTGTACTTAAAGGAATAAGATAGGATCAATATCAATTCAGTGTAGACTCACGGGGTCAAATTTGGGGGAAGGAAACTCAGGTGAGCCTGAAGGGTAGAACAGCTCGTCACCCAGAAACATCTGACAATTCATGCAGAAGCAGCTGAAGGGTTGGCACGTGGAGTGCAAGGCCCACTGTGGATGTGAAACCCCAATAAAGCACTTTGAATTTTTTGTAAAAAAAAGATGTATTTATTTATTTGAAAATCAGGGCAGGGGGAGAGTCAGGAGGCGAGAGAGAGTGAGAGAGAGAGAGAGAGAGAGAGAGAGATTTCCCATATGCTCACTTGGGTCATCTTCCACTGCTTTTACCCAATCCATCAGCAAGGAGCTGCATCAGAAGTAGAGCAACTGGGACATGAACCTGTGCCCATATGCCAGCATCATAGGCGGTGGCTTTACCTGCTATGCCTCAGTACTAGTCCCCCCACTCTTTCTTTGAACTGGAAACTCCTAGGCCTCTACTCAAGATAGGATAATTAATCACAAATAGTGACTTTTCCTAGGTACTCAACCATTATAAATGGCCAACAATGAAGTTTTGTTGCAAAAGTCATTAGCCACTGACAGAGGCAAATCTAAATTTTTCTTGGAGCATGGAACATCAATCTAGGCCTCAATTATTTCCATATTTAATTTTTTCGTATAAAATATCCAGAACTCGATAAAATAATTTAAATGAAATTTTTCCTGGACCAAATTCATCTCTCCAATATAATTTTGTTATGTCAAGTCCACCTACTGGGATTAAGGAGAAGACTGGAATATCAAAATGTGTTTTTGAGAGACAAAACTCTTGAAGCCATTTGAAATTTGGCTTAGTGCTCAATTATAATGATCTTAACCAGCTTCTGGTTAACCAATTTCTAGTTTATCCACATTGAAATATTAAATATTATTCTTCCTTCCTTCCCTAAAACATTTTGAATGATAATTGACAACTAGCGCTTTCATGTACTTGTGTTCCAGTTAGTTGATTTGTATATTTGCAGATCTCACTTCTGTTAGGAAATCATTGATGTCAACTTTAATTCTTACTGTAGATGTATAATCTGGGTATATATTGGATAAGCAAATAAAATATTACTAGAATAGGACAGTTTTTGCTTCAATGAAAGAATGTGAATGCTTTGTGAAAACTCAACAGAGGTGCATACTAAAGAATTTACTGTCAAATAAGTATAAGCAAGAGAACTATAATGATTTGGAAAAGTTGCAAAAGTTAAAAAAGAATTCATATTTTGATTATTTCTCACATGATTTTTAAGTTGTTTAAATGAAAATTGCACATGGAATAATGGAGTCTTGTTTTAGTGGAACTTACATTCTAGCTTCCATTGGGATTTTGATATATGAGAGATTGTCATATAAAAATAAATTATTTTCAAATAATATGACTACAATTAGTTAATAACATGAAATTAAATAAAATCCTATCTATTAATGTTATATAATATATTGTACTAATATAATATTATACTAATATAATATAGTATATAATAATAT